>NC_050466.1:8867970-9175413 GCF_903995425.1 Onychomys torridus | reverse complement strand
TTTATGTCCTTCTGAGGTCTTTGATGTGGTTAAAGACTAGATAGTTATAATTTCCTCAATTATGACAAAAGATAAGTTAGATATAAAACCTTAGACTCACAAATATAAGATAGATAGGATTTATCTTCTTAATTGTAACTGTAATTCTTGCTTGATAATTGTTTTGTTATCTAAAATTTTACTATATAAAAGTTAAAACCTTGCTTTTTGAAAAAAAGAAAAGGGGAAGTGCTGTGGGATGTTCTGTATGTCAAATGTATTGCTCTGATTGGGTAAAACAAAGTGCAGATTGGCCAGTAGCCAGGCAGGAAGGATAGAGTAGGCAGGAGAAGGAGGAGGAGAATTATGGGAAGTGGAACGCTGGAGTGACAGATACTGCCAGCTGCCGCCATGACAAGGAAGATGTAAGGTACTGGTAAGCCACGAGCCATGTTGCAACTTATAGATTAATAGAAATGGGTTAATTTAAGATAGAAGAAGTAGATAACAAGAAGCCTGTCATGGCCATACAGTTTATAAGTAATGTAAGCATCTGAGTGATTATTTTATATGTGGGTTGTGGGACTGTGGGGGCTTGGTGGCACCTGGAGAGAAGCTCTCCAACTACAATGGCTCAGTAAAAACACTGATCTATTTAGTATAGCAGAATGTCCTTAGGAGTCATTTTGTTACCATGTTCACTTGGCAGAACAGTAGTAATTGGTCTTCCTCTGGGTTTCTGTCCTATCTAGTTTTAGGTTCTTGGCCATCTCAGAAGTATAGGGGATGGGTTTCATCTCATGGAGCTGGCTTTAATTCCAATCAGAAATTGGTTGGTTAGTCCCACAAGCTTTGTGCTACTATTTAACTAATACATCTTATATGTAGGTCACCATTGTAAATCAAAGGGTTTGTAGCTGGGTTACTGTTTACCTTTTTCCTTTGGTAGCATGCAGAGTACCTTCCAGTACCCTGAACACTAGTCAGCAGGGGTGAATGCTGTAGGTAAGCATCAGCTTTACTTCTCCATGTTTAATTGTTTGTGTAGCTGTTATCTTCCATAATAGGGCCTTACCTTCAGTTTGTGGAGAGCAACCAATAGCCTTGGAAATAGCCTGGGTTGTTTAGGGGTTCTCATGGAGCCCTTTTGTTGAACAACTGGATTGTTCCCAGTTTTCTAAGGAATCGTCATATTGATTTCCACAGTGGTTGTACAAGTTTGCAATGGAGTAGTTTTGACCTTGCTCCAAATCCTCTGAAGCATGACCTGTCACTTGTGGTTTGATCTTAGCCATTCTGACTGGTGTAAGATGTAACCTCAAAGTAATTTTGATTTGCATTTTGTTGATGACTAAGGATATTGAACATTTCTTTAAGTGCTTCTCAGCCATTTGACTTTCTTCTATTGAGAAAACTTGGTTTAGATATGAGCCATAGTTTTAATTGTGTTTTTTTTATGTCCAGTTTTTTTGAGGTATTTACATATTTTAGATGTTAGCAATCTATTAGATGTGTAGTTGTGGCATCCATGGTGCTTCTTGTACTCACAGATAAGCACTAAGGGAACCAGAAATGCTAAACTTAAAGGGTTGTTCCTCCAAAGGGAAGTATGCACAATCTGTTATTCACCCAGAAAGAGGGATGGATGTGAGTAATTGCCTGGTGATCACAAAAGTTCCTCCCCCAGACCTTTATGGTGTGCTTGTCAATTTATAGAATCAATTATTATTTCCAACATGGGGTTTCTCTGTGTAGTTTTGGTGCCTGTCCTGGATCTCACTCTGTAGATCAGGCTGGCCTCATACTCACAGAGATCTTCGTGGCTCTGCCTTCCAAGTGCTAGGATTAAAGGCATGCACCACCCCTGGCCAGCTGTAGAATCAATCTTTATGGAAGATGTCTCATGTACTTTACAAAGAGTTTCTATGTAGTTACATCTTAAACTATATTGTGCACAGGAGATTGAGTTACTTATTACCAGGAAAATTTTTACCAAATTATGCCGTGCTGAAATATGCTTAATATAAACTACTCAAATGATGGTGTCCTTTGGCATCCAGAAACTTTTCAGTTTCATGATGTCCCGTTTATTTATTGTTGATTTAGTACCTGTGCTAATGGTGTTCTGTTCAGAAAATCTTTTCACCTGCCAATGAATTCGAGGCTATTTTCCCCCTTTCTCCTCCAGGTTCACAAAATTTTATGTTGAGGTCTTTGATCCATTTGGAGCTGAGTTATGTATAGGGTGATAAGTATGGATCTGTTGACCAACACCAATTGTTGAAGACACTGTTTTTTTCCAAGTGCATATTTCTGGCTTCTTTATCAAAAATCATGTGTCCATATGTGTACAGACTCATACATTGATCAACATTTCTGTTTTATGTCTGCTCTTTTTATTACTATAACTCTGTAGTACAACTTGAAATTAGGGATTGTGATATCTCCAGCAATTCATTTATTTTTCAGGATTGTTTTAGGTATCTTGTTTTGTTTTTGTTTTTTTCTTTCCTGTTTCCACACAAAGCTGAAAATTGTCCTTTTAAGAACTTATTTCTAGGTATTGTGAGCTGTCACTTAGGAATGGGAATGGGCTAGAAGACATGGTGAGGGTGGGGGCTGAGAGGGTTCACAGGAGGGAGAAAAGTTGGTCCTGCCATGAGTATCTGATTCCCTAGCCAGAGGGTTCCCAGAAAGAGAGTGTCTAGGGCATTGGTGTGTGAGACAAAGGGGTGTGGTAAGGCAGCAAGGCTGTAGAGAGGATCTGCTTAATTCTCTTGGAACTGAGGCTGAGACGAGGGAGAAGGTACAGCGGGTGGTCTGCTACAAAGCAGGGGATAAAACTAGGGAATTGGAAGTTGGGGGGCTGGGGGTCCTTTAGGAGACCAGCTCTGTCCTGTCAAAGGGTTCTTGAGGGGAGGAGTGAGGAATGAGGAAGTATTAGATAGAAATATAGATAAAGATGGAGAGGAACACAGAGACACAGGACAGCTTTGGGATGGCCCTGGATCAATATCCAGTCGCCTTGAGTTTTATTCTAATGGGCTTCTCATACACTACCAAGGAGAGAGGCAAAAGACATCCCCCTTTCATGATCAAAGCACAATGTACAGCCAAGTGTAGACTCTTCAAAACACCTGGTAACCATGGCCCTGGCAAAATTATCCCATTGTGCAGCTCTGCTGGGCAAAACAAGCTCAGACTTTCTGACCTTGGTAAGGCCTTACTATATATATAGTAAGTCAATCCTATAAAGAGATAAGAATGAAAATCTAGTGGAGATTGACTTCATCAACCTGGATCAGACTTCGGGGAGTCTAATAACACCTGGTTTATTCCCAAGGTATTTAAACCCAGTATAGTTTAGAAAAAGGTTTCCTGGAGTAATAAATCTCTATTGAACAAGGAAGTATAATTACATTGAAACTCACTCAAGATACATGTCATTTCTTCTAAGAAGATGGATTCTATAGATATGCTACCTGTACTAGCTGATAAGTTTTGAATCCCTGGTTATTGGGTATTCACCAGTGCCGATTTAGTAAGCCAATCAAACTTAATTAATCACATGGCAAATATGGCTACCAGGTTTTATATAGCCTGTAGGTGTGGTCTTGAGCAGTCCCAAGGAGGGGCTGACTTTTGGTGGACTTTCTCAGGGGTGGGGTTTGGAATGGGAAGAGTGAGACCAGAGCATGGAATGGGGCCCCTAGTTGGAGATCCCCAACATCCCAACCTCTTTGGGTATATATAGATGGTGGTAGGGCTTCTACCTAAACACTGGCTTAAGCACCTAAATGGCCTAGTCTCAGTCACTCAGTCATACAAATAGCATAGAGGTCATTTGGGCTATTAGCTTCCTCTAGTCATGGTTGTGGGAGCTTAGGGGAGCCTCTGGCTATAAGCTCACTTAGCTTACTAGCCATCTCCCATCTTGGAGCTTGAGATGTCTTGGTCCAACAGATAACACAGATCTCCAGGCTGTTTGTCATTCCCAATTGTCATTTTTCTGGGTGGAAAAACAGGTTTTTTCATCTTTCCCTTTGGAAAGACAATCCTGTGTGTTTAACATTCCTGGTTTCTATGGAGATCTGTGGGTTTGACCTTTGTGCTATTTTACCAAGAGGGGAGAGGAGAATGAAAATAACTTACCTGATTCCCCGGCCAGAGTGCATGGCCAGTGGGTTTCCAGGGAGAGACTGCCTCAGGTGATGGTGGGTGAGACAAAGGATGTCCCCTTTCTATTTAAGAAAATAACATCTTTCATCCTTGAAGCTCTTTGCTCCTAAAGATAACTATTCCTAACAGATCTGGCTCCTACCTTAACCCAGCACATATTTTTTTTGGGAAATGTTTGGGGTAACTGAGTACAGATTGTCAATTGGACTGTTTAAAATGAGGTTTGTTTTCTATTCCTGAATATTGGGAGAGATAGTTCTTAAATCTTTTTGTTGTACTTGCCTCAGGCTGGCTCTTTCTCCTGGACCTGCTCTCTGACTAGATATGCCATAAAGAAAAGTTCATATATTCATAATTTTGAATGCTTAGTGTATAAAGCAAAGAAAACTCTTATATAAATCACAGAATTTCCAGGTGTGGGTCAAAGTCCTCAAGATTAGGTAAACTGTTCTGAGACCATGTTCTCAGTGAAGACTTCAATGTGTGTGGGGATGCAGACCACACAAATGAGGCAAAACAGGCTATTTATTCAGGAAATGTTATAACAAAGAGAGTTAGCCACCATCGTTTGTGTTTGGTAAAGAGTCAAAGTGTGACGGTCTAGACTTGATTTTACAGGCTCCATCTTAGGGAAAGAGCCACCATCTCAGACCACCTGCTATACTCAGTTCAAGGAAGGACCTCAGGAATGTGCCATGACAACTCAAATGGATACAGAGCAATATCTTCCTGCAGACATTCTGTCTGTGGTTTATGGCCCTTGAAGATATCTAGATAATCCTGCTGAACAGTCCAGATAATCCTATTCAGCAGGTTGTGGTTCCCCACCAAAAGTCTAACCCAATGGTTTCAAGTGTGGTTTTGTGCTCAAAGTCTAGACCAATATTTTCAAAAAATCACCTTGCTCCACATGCCTTCTACCCAGTCCCAAGCATGTAATTCCCGGCTTGTGGTTTTTCCCTATAAAAACGCTCTACACCTGGGCTCATGACTGCCATCACATTTCCTCCATGTGGTGGCCCAGGTTGAACCTGAATAAAAGGACCCTTATGTGCTTGCATCAGAAACCGGCTTCTTGGTGGTCTCTGGGGGTTTCACAAAACGAATACAACAAAAGGCAGGTAGAGGATGGGAAATGCTTTAAGTTGGGAAAAAGAAGGACAGGCTTGTGTATGTCTTATACTCTAAGTTGTTCTCAACTTTCCTAATGCTGGGACCCTTTAATACAGTTCATCATGTTGTGGTGACTGCAACCATAAAATTATTTTTTGTTGCTACTTCATAGCTGTAATTTTCTACTGTTATGAACTGTAATGCAAATATTTTTGGAGATAGAAGTCTGCCAAAGGGGTTATGACCCACAAGTTGAGAACTACTACCTTAGAAGCTGTTGGTGGGGGCAAAGTCAAAGCAGGCTAACTAGACTAGAGAATGCTATCATACTGACTAGGGATGCACATTTGCCTCTCTCTAGTTGATGCTAAAATGAAAGAGGGGACAAAAATTTGGAGAATAATTAGCTCTTACTTAAGTTCTGGACACCTTGAGCTGGTTACTATAAGGGTCATTGTTTGACTTCCTGAGTTGTCATTAGAGTGTGTCTGTCAGAACTTTTATTGTAGTGACAAATTTCTGAGAGAACACCTTTGCAGAAAGAAAGTTCCTTTAGATTCAGGGTTTCAGTCCATGGCTGCCTTTCTCCATTTCTGTGGGTCTGTGATAGAGCATCATGGTGGCAAGAGCTTGTGATGAAACAAAGTTGCCTACTTCTTGGTGGCCAGGAAGCAGAGAGAGTAACAGGAAGAGGCTGAGGACAAAGTTCCTTCCCTCTTCTCTCATTGCCTTTTTCTCTTTTTTAGACTTTTTTTTGGTGGGTTTGCTTTTTTGTGGACACTTATGCAGTGAAGTGCATATTTGTAATAGTAATGTGACACCTTTTCTCTCTCATATTATGGCAGACAAGAAGTTTCTGAGAGTATCCCTTTCCATGAGCCTCTTGGAAAGCCTATAAATGGAATCAAATGGATAATGCTAATGACATTATGATGATGAAGGGGTCTTTTGAGGATGTGCTATTGTTTCTAGGTTGCTAGGGAACCCCCTCTGGAACCTTTGTGATACTGCAAGAAGAAACTAGCCACAGCTTCTAGGATGTTTAACCACAAGGGGACATTTTTTGACTGTTAGAAGATACAACTAAAGTGTCCTTGGTTGGCCTAGTTCTAGCTATATCTTTCCAGGCAGTCTGTCAATGATGTGCTACCCACAACTAGGCTCCACGTTCCATAAACTGCCAATAATTATTCAAGTTTATAACCCAGTAGGAGGAACCAACTGATCAGTATATAGTACCCTCATGGTCTGATCTTTTCCCCAAAGCACCTCTGAAAAAACGTTACCATTTGAAAGCCGGTTCATGAGTCTTTTCAGAGAACACTTCATAGAAAAACAACAGCATAGACATAAGTGCAACATAGAGAAATGGGCTGGCCTTCTGAGATGGTTCATTGTAGAATATGAGTTTGTTTCCTAGGCTGATTGCCGCAATTTATCAGTGTTCTATTTCACATATGAGGTGTGGCAGTTTGAATGAGAATGTCCTCCAGAGACTCACATATTTGAATATTTGGCCCCTAGTTGGTAGAAGTGTTTTTGGGAGTGATTAGGAGGTGTGGCCTTGTTGGAGGAGGTGGTCACTGGGGCTGGATTTTAAAGTTTCAAAAGCCTAGGCCAGGCTCAGTTTCTCTCTCTCTGCCTTCTACCTTTAGACCAGGATACAAACTCTCAGCTACAGATTCAGCACCATGCCTGCTTGTCTGTTGCCACCTTTCCTACAACAATGGTCATGGACTCACACTCTGAAACTAAGCGAGCCCCCGATTAGATGTTTTCTTTACTAAGTTGTCTTGGATGGTGTCTCTTCAGGCAGATATTTTCACATATAGTCTAGCCATTTTCCCCTTTATGTGTTTATTCTCTCAGTTTAGAAGAACATTTTCTATTTCATGAATGAACCTATCTGACAACTGAAGTACTTCATACAAGCTACATAGATTTTGAAAACAGTTCCTTTGACAAATGGTGGAGCAGATGCTGTTCTGTGTCAACAGGATCCTACTTCAGGACAAGAGGACTTACTTTGCCAGCTACCCTTAAGTGCCAGTCTGCTTCTCTGGGATTTGCTCTATGCTGAAGAAGCTGGCATATCTGAGGTGATGCTTTATTCTATGGGTGGTCAATATCTCATGACTGGCCAAGGTATGGGGCACACAGGCCCAGGGCCTTCTGAGAATAACTTTGAAAGGCCATCCCAGTTTTAGAGCTCTGAGAAACCTTTCTTGCAATGGTATCACCAGCTAAGTTTTTCTCTCAATGTAATTGCACTGTTCTTTTCTCCCTCAAATTTAGATTCTGAGAGCACTGCACAATAAACTTCCTGTTTGTTAATCTCTATCACAGAGTCTGCTTCCCGGGGGATATTACCTGCAACAATTCCTCTTTAAATTATCCTAATTTGACTCTACCATCTGTTTCCTGCTGGGACTCTGACTGGCACAGGATATTACATTTATTATTTATCCTATTAAATATAGGTTCATGATTCACAACAGGAATTTTTCATTTGTTTGTTTATCATACAGACCTGGGGATTTGGGCTTGTTCTTATTGTATGAATAGGGGTGCACTTAACTTGCCTTTGCTTTTTTGGCCTGTCTTATTCACCTTCTGTCTCTTTGTCTCTTAGTACCCCTGCACTCTGCTCCTCTCCCCCACTTTCCCTTCTCCCTTTTCTAACTCTCTTCTCTCCCCCAGTATATTTTTAAGTGTTCACACCCTAGCGGAAATGAGATACTACACCAACAGAGAATGGTTGCAGCATGATTTGGTTTGGACTTGCTAGTGTACTCTGAAAGGATATGAAATTGCCAAAATTGCTTAATTGTTGTTACAAACCCATTATACTCTGCCTTTTATAACTGTTCTGGTAGAATGTGTACCAAGAACCTAAACACCTGAGTTGTGAAACTATGGCCACATTCAACTTCCTTGTTCTCTGAAAAGATATCCTTTTTCTGCAGAGTTCACCTATCTAGGAAGCAAAACCAAAAGCATGGTTCCAGAAAGCTAGACTGCTACGCTGCCTGGTTTCAAAGCAGATGCCAGTTATCTATGCTGTGGCCTTATGAAAGTACTGAACTTGTCTGCTTCTCATTTTTCTTTTTTTCTTGTCAAATAAAAAGTGATATTATTTATCTGATAGTTGTGCAAATTGAATGAGTTTACCTCTATATATCCAAATACCTTATTGTTCTTAATGATATCAGAGTCATTGGTTGCCATATAGAATTTAAAATTTGTACCAAGTTACATGTGCCAATACTTCCTTCTTATTTATATTTCTTTAAGGAGAGAACTCAGAAAGGGAACTGAAAATACAATTTGACCTTAATACCATTAGTATTCACTTACATTTTACTTTAACACATTTTTCTAACTAAAAAGGTATTACAACAGGAAGTATAAGAAATCTTAAAGATAAAAGGTCTGCTTTATTGCCTTCCAGTTTATTAGATAAAAATTTAATATTCATAACATCTAGGAGTACTATAAATCAGGGAGAAAGCTAAACAGCTCAATAGACACAGGCAATATACATATAAAGGCAGTTTACAGAATAATGTATGACAATAAATGTATGACAAGATGAACAGCCTGAACAATAATGCAGAAAACAGAAATGAAAACAAAAAGAAGATCCTTGCTGCTTATTATTTTGGCATAAATTAAAGGAAATGAATGAACAACATCTCTTATTCCCCGCTCCCTCCACCTTTTGTTCCATGCTGCCTATTATGTTTCTGAAGCTGTGAATCTTCTAACAATCTTCCTACTTATTATAAAAGGTTTTTTGTTATGAATCAACAATTTTCTTATAATCATTAACTAAATAACATTCAAAGCTTTTATGAGCTCTAATTTAATCATTTGTCAAATTCCTCAAAGACCTAACCTTTAGATATGCATTTCTTAAAATGAATCCCTAATTTTTAGAATCCTCAGTTAAACTATATCAGTTTCATTTTTAGCATGTTTCAAAAATAATTGTATTGATCTAGATTCTTGAATAGTTTATGAGAAAATCCATATTCTGAAGCTTTTCTTAACTTTAGGAATCCAGGGAAACTTAGTCCTGAAAACTTTAATGTACTCATTCCCCCAATCAAAGCAGATGAGCTGAAGAACACTCAAGAGAGCATGGAATAAATGAATTTAATTTGCACTTCTAACTGAATTTGTTTTCCTGATTAGGACTATGTGGGAATACTGGAAGAGCTGGAGGTAAATAAGACAAATATGCACAGATTCTTTTGGAACTGATGTCATTTTAGGGGCTTGCTTTCAAGATAACCACCCTTACCCATATGGATAGCAAAATCATCAAATATGCAACACTCATAAAATGACATATTTACATGTAGTCTAAATATATCTTTACAATAGTTTAAAACACTTCTAGTTTGCTTATTATACTTAGCATAGTGTAAATACTATATGAATGTTTTTATACTGTATTATGTAGAGAATAACAATAAGAAAGGAATCTGTAGATGTTATATACAGGCACATTTTTTTAACCATTGTTGCTCCATAGTGGGCAGAATCTGTGAGTCTAGAGTTAGATCTGGCTGACTGGGAGGTGTGTGCCATGGTATGTTGAGCAGGCCCATTTCTCTTCTTCACAATAATTAAGCACTTATTTCTTCAGCACTTCTGGCTGTGTCATTCCTGTCTAGGATTTGTCTTTCATTGAAAAAAAAAAAGCTGTCTTGCTATTTTCTAGGGAGCAGCTTGCATCTAAAGGATGGTATATTTGGGAGGATACATGCCAGCTTATTTACCCAGCTAAAGATCACTCTAGAAGGCCATTCCAATTTTAGAATTCCCCAGGGGAGTTGGCAAAGCTCTTTCATATGAGTTTTCCATTGAAGGCTATAACAAATTACTGCAGATGTAGTAATGTAAACAACTCAAATTTGTAATTTATAGTTCCCTTTTCCTTAAAAGTATGTTTCACTGTTTGAAATGGTAAATATTAGAATAAGACTTATCTGATAAGGAAAGACATAATATGTAGCATGAATCTTAAAAGGTCTTATTAATAAGAACAAACCCAAGCCAGATATTGAGGTGAATGCTGGAAGATCAGAGAAGCAGAACAAGCCACAGCCACCTTACCTCACCAGTTCCTCAGCTGATCCTGTTTTCTCAGACTGGAAACTTTTGTGTCCTCATCTGAATGGATCTCAGCTGAACTGCTGTTTGAAAGCCTGAAAGCTTAACCAGCTAAAAGCTTCTAGTTTCTGGTCTTCACGCCTTATATATATACCTTTCTGCTTTCTGCCATCACTCCCTGGTATTAAAGGCTCACTTCATGGGATTAAAGGCATGAGTCACCATGCTTAGCTGTATCCTTGAACACACATAGATCCAGGTAGATCTCTGACTCTGGAATGCTAGGATTAAAGGTGTGTGCCACCACTGTCTATCCTCTATGTTTAATATTGTGGCTGTTCTGTTCTCTGACCCCAGATAAGTTTATTAGTGTGCACAATATTTCGGTGAACACAATACCACCACAATAATATCTTCAGTATTTCATAATTATTAGCTTATCAAATGTTAACTATGAAAATATTTATTTTTTAGAAGAGTACTCTGGAGGATATTGTAATATTTTCAAAGTGCCTTTTCTGGTTCATGCTTGTATACTGACACAGGAATTTCAGCACAACTTAGCCTATTATCTGTGACTCAAAGATTTCTTATTCCACTATTGACCTACCCAGCTTCTCATGAACACTTGAATAGGGGAAGAGCTACTTCCTGCTGCTCACAGAAACCCTGTAGGCAGGACTTCAGTGCCTCACAGTTCCTCTATTAATTCTAAGTGTCCCAGAATGTTAACCTCCCTCAGCTTCCTTATACAGTGTCTCCACAGAGTACCCTATAAGTGTTGGCTTCCCTCAGAGCAGCAAGGAAGAACACTCATGACAGATGCCACTAGATTGTGTAACTGAATTTCAGATGTAACTTTCCACCCCTTCTTTTATATTTTATTTGTTAGAAACAAGCAGATAAAACCAGTTAATACTCTACAGGAATAGTTTACACTGAGCTTTTGCCTTACTGTAAATTTAGTGTCTTAAGAAAACACAAATTTGTAATTTATGGTTCTTAAAGTCAGCAGTCTGAAGTGAAATCTCACTGGGCTAAGATCAACTTTGCAGCAAGGCTACATTCTTCTTGCAGGCTTTTGAGAAGAATCCATCTCTTTGTGTAGATGGATTTATTTTAGGCTGCCAGCTCACAAAAAATGACATGGAGACATTATTAACTATGAGAGTTCGACCTTAGCTTAGGTTTCTTTCTAATTTGCTCTTATAATGTAAATTAACCCATTTTTTTTTATATCTACGTTCTTCTATGTGCTCGTTACCTTATCTTCATTTTGCTTATCCTGCTTCCTCCATGTCTGCATGGCAATTCTTCCTTTCTTCTTCCCAGAGCTCTCTGTCCCTAGAAGTCCTGCCTAACCTCTTTCTACCTAGCTAATTGTCATTCAGCTCTTTATTAAACCAATCACACTTGTAGCTGGAGCTATTTCCAGTCCCGCCTGGGCTGGCAGCCACTCAGACTCAAATAAACACACAGACACTTATATTATTTAAACTGTTTGGCCTAATGGCTCAGGATTCTTGCTATCTAGTTCTTATATCTTAAATTAACCCATGTCTATAAATCTATACCTTGCCATGTGGCTTGTGGCTTACTGGTATCTTACATCATGCTTCTCATTGCGGCGGCTGGCAGCGTCTCCTCACTCAGCCTTCCTGTTCCCAGAATTCTCTTCTCTGCTTGTCCTGCCTATATTTCCTGCCTGGCTACTAGCCAATCAGCATTTTATTTATCAATCAATCACAGCAACACATTTATAGCATCCCCAGCAGACAGTGACATGTCTTCACACAGTGTAAAGGAATATTCCATAACATTTTCCCTTTTTTGTCTAAATAAAAAGAAAAGGTTTTTACTCTAGCATAATAAAATTATAAAGAATAAGAACAATTATCAGGTAAGAATTATATTAAAATGCACAGTCCATTTGTATTTGGCATATTTGGAGAAAATATTCTATTATCTATCTTATCTTGATGAATTTAAAGTTTTATACCTAATTTAATTTACTTTCTTTTTTAGAAATGTTTTATTCATTTTACTTACCAACCACAGATCCCTCTCTCTTCTTTCCTCCCACCTCCAGGCTTCCCTCTCAACCCACCCCCATTCCCTCCTCCAACAAAGTAAGGCCTTCCATGGGGAGTCAGCAGAACCTGGTACATTTAGTTGAGTTCAAGCCCTGCATCAAGGCTGTGTGAGGTGTCCCACCATAGGTAATGCACTCCAAAAAGCCAGCTCATGCACCAGGGATGAATCCTGATCCTACTGCCAGGGGCCCCTTAAGCATATCAAGCTACACAACTGTCTTGATTATGCAAAGGGACTAGTCCAGACCTATGGAGGCTCCACAGGTGTTGATCTAGAGTTCATGAGTTCCCACTAGTTTGGTTTGGTTGTCTCTGTAGGTTTCCCCATCATGATCTTGATGCTTTTGCTCATAGATTGATATTCTGTATGCTGAGAATGTGTTGCTCTGATTGGTTGATAAATAAAATTCTGATTAGCCAGTAGTCAGGCAAGAAGTATAGGTGAAATAAGCAGACAAGGAGAATTCTGGGAAGAAGAAATGCCGGGTCTACAGAGTTTCCAGCCAGACATAGAGGAAGCAAGATGTCAAGGTAGAACTGAGAAAAGGTATCAAGCCACATGGCTAAACACAGATGAGAATTATGGGTTAATTTAAGTGTAAGAGCTAGTAAGTAATAAGCTTGAGCATTATAATGGCCATACAGTTCATAAATAAAGTATGTTTACTTGGGTCCAAGTGGCTGCAGGACTGGCAGATAAGAGAGATTTGTCCTGACTGAGGGCCAGGTGGGACACAGGAAAACTTCAACTACAATAGATCCCTCTTCTATCTCTCTCTCTTTGACTGAACTACTGGAGCTCAGCCTAGTGCTTTGATGTGTATCTCTGCATCTGCTTCCATCAGTTACTAGATGAAGGTTCTATGATGACAGTTAGGGTATTTACTGATCTGTTTACTGGGGTCAGTTAGTTCAGGTACCCTCTCCACTATTGCTAGTAGTCTAAGATGGGGTCATCCTTGTGGATTATTGGGAACTTCCCTAGCACCCAGTTTCTCCCTATTCCCAGGATGTCTCCCTCTATCATGGTATCTCTTTCATTGCTCTCCCACCTCTGTCCCTGTTCCCACTTGACCATCCCATTCCCTTGTGTTCTCATCCTCCATCACCTACCCTCTATTGCCCCCCCTCACCTTCCAGTTTGCTCATGGAGAGCTCTTCTATTTCCCTTTCCCAGGGTAATCCATGCATCCCTCTTAGGGTCCTCTTTGTTAGCTAGCTTCTCTGGAGCTGTCGATTGTTGTCTAGTTATCCTTTGCTTTACATCAAGTATCCACTTATGAGTGAGTACATACCAGTTCAGTTTCCTAGAAAGCGTATTCAGAGAGCAAGAATAGTAGACAGAAGACTTCTTCAGGAGTATCCTGCTGTGGATATCGCTCTGTGTAAATAAAGTTCTGATTGGCCAGTGGCCAGGCAGGAAGTATAGGCGGGACAAGAGAGAAGAGAATTCTGGGAAGTAGAAGGTTGGGGAGAGACACCACCTACCGCCGCCATGAAAAGCAACATGTAAAGACACTGGTAAGCCACAAGCCATGTGGCAAAGTATAGACTAACAGAAATGGGTTAATTTAAGATAGAAAAGGTAGATAACAAGCAGCCTGCCACGACCATACAGTTTGTAAGCAATATAAGTTTTTGTGTGCTTTCTTGGTTGGGTCTGAGCGACTGTGGGCCTGGCGGGTAAGAGAGGTTTGTCCTGCCTGGACCAGGCAGGAAAACTCTAACTACAAATGGCGCCCAACGTGTTGGCAAGAGTTTCCACCTAAAACCTGAGAAAAAAGATTCTAAAACAGAGCTAAAAAGAACTTCCTAGTTGTCTGTCTCAAGTTAGCAGCAGCCTGCCAGTTTGAGCTACTGCAGTGGGTTTCTGGCATGTGCCTCTGACCAGAAGTGCGGCGGGAATGAGGAGTCTACAAGCAGCACTTTGCTCTGCTGCATGGTGGATTTAGCCCTTGCGAGTAAAAAAAAAAAAAAAAAAAAAAAAAAAAAGGTTTCTGGGCTATGCAATGCTTTGATACTGAGGTGGGCAGAGCCAGCAGCCACAGTGGCGTTTCAGTCTTACAAAGATGGATATTACACAGAGAATCTGGTTTATGTTGTCTTTGGGATTTTTAACTACAGAAAAAGATTTGATTGTAAAAGCTGTTGAGTTAAATAAATATGTAAATTTTAAAGGTACCTTGACTTCAAAATTTGGATATAAGGATATGTTGCTTTGGAAAGGAGTCTCTGCTTTTGTTTCCACAGAAAGCCAGAGGCTGTGGATTTGTTCCAGATTAAGATACATCAGGTTTGATCAGCCAAGACCTCCTGAAAGGTCTCTGATGACACCATGGCCCAGATGATCTGACATCCAAAATGGTTTCAAGGCAACTGGCTCAGAGGTTTACCCTGATGGACTACTCCATAATCCTAAAATTTTCTTTGTATCCCCATAAGACACAGCGGCCCCCTCCAGCAGGAAGTAGTAAGAGAAACTACGCCCACATTCCCAAAATGATCAAGCTGGCTTTGGAGATGGAATTGGCTCGATCCTTCTCTAAACCCAGACATGTTGCTAAAAGAAAAGGTTAAGATATTCTTGTGTCCCAAATCAAAAGAGGCCTCTGGTGTGGGACAGAGAAAAAACAATATTTTTCTTTAAAGCAGGTTGATTATAAATGAGATCTCTTTCTAAAGAAGAAAGGGGAATATGATATAATAGGATGAAAGGGTAGATTAGGGAACTTACTTCTAAAGAGCAACAACTCATTTAAAATGTTTTACATTGGTATAGATTTTAGTCTAGTGATACAAACTTAAAGTTAATTTTGTTACACTGTGTGTATATTTCTACTCGTGTTTAAGGTATTATGTTTGTATAGCTCATTTTAAATTGAAATGGATAATTAAAAATAGATTAATAATTAGTCATCTATGATAATCATACTCATAGCCATGTTAGTTAAGTCTTCTAGATATACATAGAGATATTTCAGATAGATAGGTAATCTTCAAATACTTCAAAGACCTACAGAATATGGCATTTAAAATATTTTTAAAATTTAGACTTTCTGGACAGTGAGACATGTCTGCTCCTGGCAGCACCGATTTACTTCAGAGACGAATATGGGCATTGAAGACACTTCATATCTTATCTTCACCTTGGCAAAAATAGCCATTTGGGCAAGAAATTGTTCTTGCCTGGACTGCTTGATCGACTGGATATGCAGGACCCATAGAAAGGTGACCACTAAACTTTGCTTGACAAAATGGTCCTTCAGGTTCCTGCTTCACAGAGGAAACGGCCAGACATTCTACAGGACACTGAGAAAAGTGACCGAGAGACTCTAGCCCTGTGGGCTGAAGACAAATGCCCCAACTTTACAAAGGAACATTAGGTTACTGTCCAGGCTACCAGCTGTCTCTGTCTACTCTTGCAAGACTCCTAAAAAATGCTTACATCCTTCTCCTGGTTCTCAGGTAATATTATATCCTTCTGAGGTCTTTGATGTGGTTGAAGACTAGATAGTTATAATTTCCTCAGTTATGATACAAGATAAGTTAGATATAAAACCTTAGACTCACAAATATAAGATAGATAGGATATCTTCTTTAATATTGTAACTATAATTCTGGCTTGATAATTGTTTTGTTATATGTAATTGTACTATGTAAAAGTTAAAACCTTCTTTAAAAAAAAAAGAAAAGGGGAAGTGCTGTGGATATCGCTCTGTGTAAATAAAGTTCTGATTGGCCAGTGGCCAGGCAGGAAGTATAGGCGGGACAAGAGAGAAGAGAATTCTGGGAAGTAGAAGGTTGGGGAGAGACACCACCTACTGCCGCCATGAAAAGCAACATGTAAAGACACTGGTAAGCCACAAGCCATGTGGCAAAGTATAGACTAACAGAAATGGGTTAATTTAAGATAGAAAAGGTAGATAACAAGCAGCCTGCCACGACCATACAGTTTGTAAGCAATATAAGTTTTTGTGTGCTTTCTTGGTTGGGTCTGAGCGACTGTGGGCCTGGCGGGTAAGAGAGGTTTGTCCTGCCTGGGCCAGGCAGGAAAACTCTAACTACAGTATCCCTTGGTGTTAACACCTTTGGAGGGAGAGGAATAATCAGGGCAGGTCCTAGGGAGAAACTGCAATATATTCTTAACAAGCGACCAGGTTAATCCTGTAGAGAGTGCTCTTGGGTGGAATGTTTCTCCAGGGTTGTCTGAAGTTGGGGCAGGGAGGCTGTGTCTTTCTTTTGGTGTAGGTAAATTTCTGAATGTGAGCTCTTCTCTGAAAAAGAAAGAAATAATTGGCTGAAATGTTTTTGCAGAGTGCCTTTGTGATCTTCATACTCTCATGAGTGACACAGTAGAGTTCTAGTTAATCTCCATTCTCATGCTTACTCAGTGCTATCCAGTGTTTCTATTTAAAACCTCTAGCCCTTCTAAGTATGCACATCTCATCGTGGTTTTAGCTTGCTTTTCTCTAATGACTAAGAAGGCTGAACAATTGCATATGCTTACTTGCCAGCTGCATAGCTCCTTTGGTGAAATACCTCTTTCAAGCCAGTCCATTTAAAGGCTAGAGAGATGACTCAGCATTAAGAGTGCTTGACACTCTTCGAGACAACTCTAGCTCAGTTCTCAGAACCTACATAGGGTGGCTCACAACTGCCCAGAACTGCAAGAGTTTCTCATTCTGTATATGGTCAATAAATAACACCAGCTTTGTTTTATTTGGTATGTCAATCTTCCCACTCTAGTCTCTTACAATTTGGGATCACAAACATACACTGTAATTGTCTACTAAAATCAACTTTCTCTAGCACATGCTTAGGTATAGATAGCAAATCTTTGTTTGGAGAAGAAGCTGTTAACTAATACTCTTAAATTTGAGTTGGCACCTATTATTCTAAGCAGAATGGCACACAATTTTTTTTCTCATAAAACACACGTTTGTTATCCCCATGCCCTGCATGGTGAGGTCAAATTCATGTGAAAAGAAATGTCTCCAAGCAGGTAGATAGCCATTATTCTTAAAACAAATTTGTATTCTCTAGAAAGAAAAACCTAAGACAAGGTCTGTGGTATAGGGTATCAGAGAGGGAATTATAGGAAATTAGTATAAAGGAATGGAGTCCAGAGTAGAGATTAAACTGAATTAAGGTATAGTGGTCATTAATCTGTCCACATTTTTTGGTTTGGCTCTCAAAGTGTCAGAAAGAACCTCAAACATAACATGGAAAGATAACTGTGGAAAGCTTAAAGTGGGACCTTGAGCTCATGTGGAACTGTCCATGGCAGCTATTGTATGACATGGGGCATCAGAAGTGTGTGAAATGATAATCTAGCTACTATACCCTGGAGAGCAATACCCTGAAATGTCTGTGCATGGGACCTAACTGTGGCCTCTGCTTTAGCACTTCGAGCAGTGGATAAAATTTAATATTATACTATGTAACATTATACTATAATGTTATGATATGTAATAGGGCCAGAGCACCAGCAATCAGAAATTAGACTGTGCTAGTAAAGTGGCATAATGAAGATTTGGTATGGAACTCTAAAGATGCATCATGAATTCCCAAAGATATAAGCATGGTGGTTTAAATCTGTAATACTAGACTTGGGAGGTGGAGGCAGGAGGATTAGGAATTCAAAGCAGCCTCTGCCGCATAATGATTTCTAAGCCAGTATGGGATATATGAAAGTCTTTCTCAAAAGAAGACACACACACAAAAGCCTTCCTAAGGAACAAGTATTAGTTTACTGGGGTAGGTTGCTCTGACAGTACACTATATATTGGGTGTCTCTAACAACAGAAATTTAGTTCTGTAGACTAGAATTCCAGGACTATGTTGCTGAAGTGCTTTCTTGGCCTTTTTTCTCCTTAACTTACAGATGACTGCCTTTTTTTTTTTTTGTCTTTCTATGGCCTCTACCCTTTTCTCTGTGTCTGCACTCTCCTGATGGCTATCCTTCTCTCCATTTTTTTTTTGCAGTGCTAAGATTAAATCTAAAGCCTCAGGCATATGAGGCAAGTACAATGCTACATCACCAGCTCTCTTACAAAGATATCAATCAGACTGAATCCCTTGCTCATAAGACTTTATTTATTGCAGTTATCCCTATAAAGGGTCTATCTTCAAATAGAGACACTTGAGGGGGGTAGGGCATCAACATACAAGTTTTAATAGGAAACATTTCAGTGTTGGTGGACTATAATCACATATTTTATAAGAACTGATTTCTAGACTCAATTCTGCTTTGTGATATTTGTTAAAAGTGAGAACATATTGTGTGAGGATCCTTCTTTTTACTCTTCATAGTTGTTGTTTTCCAACTTTATAACAGCTGTATCAAATTCCACTGAGATGAAATGCCCCACAATGTAAAACAATCTGGGCATTAACATAGAGACAAATAGATATTAGACATTTGGATACAAGCTTTCTTCAACAAGGTACCCTAAGCCTGCTATTAAATTTCATATTTTCTCCAAATATATACATTTTTCTTAATGATGAATTCAGAAATTGGATTAAATGAGAATATTTGTTGCATGCTATGATATTCTGGATTTAGTTGTATACTTGAAGTACAGAAACAGAAGTAATAACAAATTTGTTTTGATACTATCCAGGATATGGAAGAGGCAAGGATTTGCAGAATATACACATTATTCTTGAGAACTCAAGAAAAGGGAGAGAGTACAGAAAAATGGCAGTTCCATGGCTTATTTCCCAAATAACAATTTATAACAAGAATTCATATTTTGTCTTTTTATAGTATAAATATTCAGAAATTGAAGTATTATGGGAATTATCAAGCTTTTACTAAGCTCCATTTGGTCAGCACTTTCAGCATTCTCTGTAATGAGAAATTTCATTCATCCTGTCTTAGTTCCTATTTTTAGTTGCAAGGTTTTCCTGAAAATTATTTTTAATTCATGTAAGATAAAGACAATTATAAAAGCATAACAATAATTCAATATTTCAATTTCCCTAACCCTTTCTGTGAATATGATATTAAACAAGGTGCCTCTAAGCGGAAGAGTTAAGAAGAATGAAAAGTTATTTGATAAACTTCAGTAATTAAAAAAGTGGATAACAGAATGGATTGGTTGACAAATTGTTTTTTAAGTCACATACTTTTGTTTTCAAGGAACTTGAAGGCTGACCTAATTGAATTAACAACTGCCTCATCATTGAGGTTGCTTTATGATGACAGTTAATTTTTAGCACAAGACTTGAAATGGAGTCATTTCCTTTAAAGAAACTCTTTTTATATTTACTTTTGTAGATAAATAAGGTTTCACTGAGCTAAATCCCCAACCCCAAATAAGGGTTCTTGATTCTTACATTTATGAAGCTAATACAAATTTAATCTTTAAAAAATACCAGATATAAGAGCTAGAAATGTAGTTTAGCAGTAGAATATACAAAACTGTGGATTCCATTCCAAGTACCACCAAAAATAAAAATACCAGATATAATTT
Source organism: Onychomys torridus (assembly GCF_903995425.1). Lineage (NCBI taxonomy): Eukaryota > Metazoa > Chordata > Mammalia > Rodentia > Cricetidae > Onychomys > Onychomys torridus. The sequence goes on along the minus strand of NC_050466.1, from coordinate 9,155,447 downwards.
TTGTCTCTCTCATGAATGGCTTGCTTAATCTATGCACAGCTTTGACATCCATTTTGAAGACAGAGTAATCATGGGGAAGAGTTCTGGCCTCTGTATTCTTCTGATTCTCACTCTCTCCTTCCCTCTCCCTTTCCCTCCCTCCCTCTCCCTTTCTCTCTTTCCCTCCCTCCCTCCCTTCCTCCCTCGCTTCCTCTCTCTTTCTATCTGTGTTCCTTTCCTCCTCTTCCTCCTCCTCCTCCTCCTCCTCCTCCTCCTCCTCCTCCTCCTCCTCCTCCTCCTCCTATTTCTCACTGCAAGACAGGAATATAAAACCCAGATGGGACTTTCTACTACAGGCTACAGATCTATTCACCAATTATAAAAATAAGTGTCAGAAAGTTGTTTTATGACATTCTTCACACTTTGAAATAATAACTCTTGACAAACTGCTTTTAGTACAAGGCTGTAGCTTTATACTAAATATATAGTATATATTTGCTATATAATTAAGGAACTCTAGGACACCAATGAAAATTTAGTAAGGTATGTATTTTCTTGATGTATTTTGAGTACCTGACAGTTTTAACAGCCTCAATTATTCATTTTCTAGAACAATTTTTTAACCAAACTCCCTAATAATAACTAGCCCTGCATTAATACATTTTATTTATTCAGATTGAGAACTGGCAGAATTTTCCAATACCAACTGATAATTTCTTGAATTTTTTCATTACAATAGATGAGAATTCATCAATATAACCATTTTATGAACTGCATTTGTCCATATCTTAGCACTGTTAATGCCAGAACAATAACAGTAGAAGTTCCTTGGTTTTAATTTTGAAAAGTACTTGAAATCATTGCAGAGAAAATGAAAGAGTTAAGTGGATACCGAACTACATTGTTTGATTTTTAAATGCCCCTGAGAAAATGGAGAAGGGAAAAAATTCATTCCACATTTGAATCCTGAAAATAAACAGCCTCATCATACACCAGGGCCTAAAATATATACAAGTATACATTATAATTGCAAATTGGTTGAGAGAAGAAAGAATTCCGTCTGCTTTTATAAGATTTTGTTTTGCATTGGGCTAGTGGATTTTTTTCTACTATAAACTATGATGGCTTCCCAACATCAAGCAGAAGCATGAACAAGAATCATCTTATTTCATGTTGTGATTGTAAAATAGATATTTTGTTTGAAAACTGTTTCTTTTGGAATTATGTAAATTAATCTAATGAACTTCATTAATTAAAAGAAAAGAAACATCATTGATGAAAGCAAAACTTTTCATTACCATGTACAGTTATATATTAGTTAATGGTAGGGTTATGTTCTAAGAAATATGTTGTTTGCCATCACATCTGTGTGTGAACATTCTGAACTAGGAGGAATGTGGCATTATAATCTTATGGGACCACTGTCAGATATGCAGTTCAATGTTGGCCAAAATGTCATGTGGCATGTAATTGTATATATTTAATCCCTAAAATACAACACCTTATATAGCATAGTTCAGATTCCAAAGTCTTTGGGTTTTTATAGTCATATAAGAAACCAGATCCTGTCAGATAAATGAGTATGACTTTTGGTGCTGAACTATATGGTTTTAACTGAGAGCCCCCAAGAGAATGAACAGTGATCAATAACCACCTTTTTCATGCTTATCTCCCATGTGCTGATTCTTATTTTTAAACAGAAACTAAATGAAGATTATAAGATTATATTATTGTTGTTGTTATTGCTGTGTTTGAAGATTTTTCAGTGTAACCTTAATTTGACTACGAATGGTATGCTTCCTTCTTTGTCAATACAGAGAACCCAAACAAGAACAAGATGGTGACAAATCTGGGGATATAATCCAGATCTAAATGTGTGATTTTGGGCAAATCATGCTAATCATGCTAGGACTACAGATATATATTTGGAGCTTTGTTAGTGTGTGTATGTGGTCTTAGGGAATGGAACCCCATCCCTTGAGCATGCTAGGCAAGGGTTATACTACACAGCAATAGTCTCATCTCTGAGTTTGGAGGTTCTTTGTGACTTATAATGGAGTAAATATTTTATTCACTCCTCTCATTTATCTACTCTGCTTGTATCTATATGGAAATCCTAGAAAGGAGCCCGTGATCTCTGTCTTAGCTACTGTTCTATTGCAGTGAAGAGACATGATTTGATGTGGGATGATCTTTCTGTATGCTGTGAATGTGTTGCTACCATTGGTTAATAAAGAAGCTGCTCTGGCCTATGGCAAACAGGTAATAGCCAGACAGGAAATCCAAGCAAAGAGACAGAGAGAAAGGCAGAGTCAAGGCAGACACCAGCCCATTGCTCAAAGAGCAACATGCCAAAAGACTAGTAATGCCACAGCCACATGGCAATACATAGATTAATAGGAATGGGCTAATTTAAGATGCAGTAGTTAGCTAGCAATAAGCCTGAGCCATAGACCAAACAGTTTGTAATTAAGCCTCTGAGTGATTAATTTATAAGCTGCTGCAGGACTGATCAGGACACAGGAAAACTTCCAGCTACAATGATCATGCCAACTTATGAAGAAAAGCACCTGGTTAGTGCAGGACCTGATTAATATTTCAGAGAGTGAGTCCATGACCATCATGGCAGGGAGCATGGCAGCAGGAAGGCAGTCTTCATGGTGGAGCTTACATGTTGAGAAAGTAATCAGGATGGAGATAGATAGATAGATAGATAGATAGATAGATAGATAGATAGATGATAGATAGATAGATAGATAGATAGATAGATAGATAGAGAGGTAGAGGTAGAGGTATATAAAGAGATAGAGATATAGAAAGACAATGGTTCTGGCATGAGTTCCAGTGACAGACCTCCTCCAACAAAGTCACACCTTCAACAAAGTTGTACCTCCTAATCCTTCCCAAACACCTTTCCAAACAGTTCCACCAACTAGAGACCAAGAATTCAAATATATAAATAAACCTATGGGGAATATTTTTATTCAAACTACCACAGTTTCCTTTAAAAATGTTTTCATAGATGGACCATATACAAAGACATAGTGGATCAAAGTATGTGTGTTTTGTAATTAAATCTTTACATAGGTGAGTGAAGCAGCTTATGGTTAATGGGCAACCTGGCATCATCTGTCATAGTGCTTTGGTTACTCAATTTTATCTATGTTATGGATCCCATGTGCTATAGAATTTAAGATCATCTCTAGCATACTTTTCTTTCTTTTTTCCTTTTGGTGTTTTGAGACAGGGTTTCTCTGTGAAGCTTTGTGCCTTTCCTGGATTTCGCTCTGTAGCCCAGGCTTGCCTGGAACTTACAGAGATCTGCCTGCCTCTGCCTCCCTAGTGCTGGGATTAAAGGCGTGCACCACTACTGCCTGGCTAGCATACTTTTCATGAGTAGCTAAGTATAAGGAGAAAATCTTTGACATAATGAAAGAACAGCATGTGTTCAGTGTGGATAGTGAGTATGGGCTGGGCTGTGAGGAATGAAGACACTTCCACATTGGCTTTCAAAAAGGAAGCCACCAGCTAGTTATTATAGACCTAGGCAAAGATATTGAGTACTTTTATAAGGACATATGTGGATCTTGCTGAGAAAAATCTATACCAATTTCATTGGCTACAGTATCAAAACCCACCCATAACTCATTTTAGTGCCTCCAGAGCCATAAATGGAATCATGATACAGTGTTTATGGTGGGAGACAAAGGAAAATACTGAGCAGAGAAAAGCACTTAAACTGATAGAATGATAAGTTTTTGCTAAATAGTATCACTAAAATTCTGAGACATGTATGATGTTGAATTGTGAAGGTTCTAAACCTTTGGTTAAATATATCTCTTACCATCAATTTCACTTTATCCAGAAACTCAACAAACTGGAAAGTCCAATATGACTGGTCTGTATGTATTTACTTGAAACTGATGAAAGTGGTCAGTTAAAAGAAATAGCTCATACTCAGTGAGATACCTACACTCATTAAAATCAGATGCCTGAAGCAGCTTGAAGGAGTCCAAGAGTGGGAAGGTAAAGATTGGGATAGTGGAGTGAATTAACTGTATTTGCTTCTCTCTCAACTCATCTAATGGAAAGACAAAGGGAACATGTACTCCTTTACTTAAGGCAATGAGGAACTTATGAATAGAGGGAATTTCAAATTTTTTAATAGTATCAGAGAGGGTGGCATATAACTGTAATCCTAGCACTTGATAGACTGAGACAAGAGGATCATGAGTTTCAGGAAAGCTTGGGCAAAATAGTGAGACCCTATCTCAGAAACAAAAGAAAATAAAACAGACGAGAGATATACAACAAAGCAAGCTTGTTATCTTCAATATATCAATGGTGGTAGGAGATAATGCCATTACATTAGTCCCCCCAAATCTTGGGGTTTGAGACAAAGACTCAGGCCTTACGCTTGTAGTTTTCTGACTCAGCCTCCAGACTGCTAGGATTACAGCCCTGTACCACTACAGTGGGAGTCTCACTTTAAGAACAATAAAATTTCAGAATGTTGGAGGCCAATGGTATGCATTTATTCAGTAGAGACAAAGTAGGTACAATAATGCAAAATGGGTGGTAGAATCAGAGTAACAATAAGTCTTGTCAATGTAAAGATTGTGGAGATGCATTATCTATCTTAGTGTTAGTATTGCAATAAGGCACACTTCAAGTTCTCCATAATCAAAATCTGAGGGAAGATTCCATGATGGAATTTGGTTAGAGCATGCTTTTTTGGAATCCATCCTTATGGGTAAATTCAATGAACAGGATTAGGCAGAGGAAGCAGAGGTAGACCAGCAAAGTGTTGTGATTTTGACAAGGGTACATACTTTTTATGCTCCTGTACAGACCAATAGCTGGCTATTGGTTAGCCTGCATTCAGAAAGGGACATGACCTAGGGCAAGGCAGTTTCTCTATGGCCTGACTCAGATCACAGAAACAGTGTTCCTTGAAGAAAAGGGATTTTGAGGCCCTTAGAAGAAGAATTCCTGTGACATTGCCATAAACATATATTATAAAATTTCCTCTAAATTACCCTCTAAGTGATTTGGAGTCACTTGCCACATTGACCATAGATAGGAGAATGAGAAATTGTATTAATTAAGATTACTAAGTTAGGTAGAAGTTGCGAGTTGAAAATAATTCTGGAGTTCTTAAGTATCACCATGACCTACTCATCTAAATGGTGGCAAGATGTCAGGTGACTAATAGAGTTTTAGGGTGAGACTATGATTATTTATTTAGATTTGCAATCATTGCTGGGAAATTTGTGTTCATCTTGCAGTATCCCCCTGGGCTCTGGATTCACACCATGAACAATATAATAGGAATCAAAAACCCCTAGAACTTTTCTTCCCTACCAACTTAATAAGTCAAAAGCATTGCTACTTTTTAAAGACAAGTCCAAATTCTGGTCCAAAGTTGCCATTAAAACTTGAGAAGGATAATGCCTCTCACCCCCATTTAATTTGCTTTTGCAATAGACTTCTGAAGTTTGGAGACTAACTGTAGATAATCAGAGCTAATTGTATGTTGGTTTGTACTTCAGCACCTGTTGCATATGAGATCCCCTTTGTAAACCAAGTCAACATAGCTTGTGAGCACTGCATGGTCACTAGAAGCTTCTTTTGACTTCTGTGTGATACTACCTTCCTACCTTTACTCTATAACAGGGCAAATGTTACCCTCAAATGTTAGCTGGAGGCATCTTTGGTTGAAACTGAAACTGCTTCCCTCCTTTATTACCCCCACTGTGAAAAGTCCTGTGTCAAAGTATGCAACTCTGTTCTAGAAATTCAGGGTCAAAATGTTCCACCTCACTACATGGTTTTGGTCTTTGTTAAACCATTTGCTTGCTTTAATTTCCCCTGTAACTGCCAACCAGAATGTAGTTTGTCTGTATTATTTGCCTTTAAAAGCTCCCTGTAAGTCAGGCGGTGGTGGTGCACACCTTTAATCACAGCACTCAAGAGGCAGAGGCAGGGAGATCTCTGTGAGATTGAAGCCAGTCTGGTCTACAGAACAAGTTCCAGGACATCCAGGGCTACACAGAGGGACCCTGCCTCAAAACAAAACAAAACAATGCAAAAACAGACAAAAACCCCCACTCTGTACAAAACATTTGAGGCTGCTCTGTGAGAAGTGCTTCTTTCTGGGCAGTCAATGGCCAGCTTAACACAGACTCTCAATCCAGAATTTAGACATGCTGAAGGATCTCTGGGTTTCTACCCTCCAACATCTCTTCAGTCTTCCCAATGTTTTTATTTTTATTTTCTTCTCATTCTTTCAAAGTTTTTATGACTAAGTTTTCTATGGAATCTTTGTTCTGCTTGAAACCTTATGGCAGTGTAATAAATTGAATTCCTCTAATGTGGACTAATATGGAGATTAGCATGCAGAATACTTACTAAACGTGGAGAAGTCAGGGAGCAGAGTTGAGCAGATGAAGAAGCAGACTGCAATACGGTATCAACCAAAGTCTTAGCCAACCCCATATGGAATTCTAAAGGTAGAATGACTCTTAAAAGACTTTTGCTAAGATGTGCTGAGTAATGTAGGCCTTTTCACTGCTGTGCTGACAAGTTATTTAATAGGGTTAGCTAAGAAGTCTCTGTACCTGAAGCAATCCCTGTATCATGAGCACTGAGCAGCTGGAGAAAGAAGTTATTTATTTTTTTAATGAAATATAAATTGTGTACAAGTCATAAGTCCTGTTATAAGATGTTATAGGAGGGCTTGGAAGGAAGGAGTATGTTCTACAGAATAAGATGGCAAAGTTGGTAAGAATGTTCCATCCTAATGGCATCTCTTTGTGGGCAGCCTCCTCACTGCAAATCTGATGCCAGATGATAATAGATCTGTGTTTCTCAGCTGTGCAATCTCAGATCTTGTCAGAGAATATATAGAACTGTATTTATGCTCACACATGGCACAAATTTACTGTAAGCTATGTGATTGGATTAAGTATTCTCTGTTTTCTAAATTATTTCAGAGGAAAAGCTTCCAAAACAACTCCTTTATGGTTACTATGAACATCTTTGCAATTGTACTTGTCAAAACAGCTTGTTTCAAACACTCTGACTCTTTATCTTGTATGGGAAGAGATGAGAGCTAATGAGAGAGAGAGGGGGGTGAGTGGGTGGGCACAGGATGTTTTTAGAAATTCTCCTAAAGTGAGGGTATGCAGTTTTGAAAGCAAGCGTAACCATTTCACACTCTTTCTTAAAAAATAAAATGCATGGAGACACTCTAAATAACAGGACAGCTGATTTATTTTCATGCATTTGTAAGGTGAACAGTGAGAAAATATCCACCAGTGTCTTTGCCTTTGACTATCAAGAGAATCAGTAGAGAAGTGAAAGAGAAGGTTATGGATGACATTAGGGTACAGGCATGAGGAATTTATGGGGGGTGTTGAATGTATTTCCATGATGCAATGAGGGGAATTTATGAACAAGCAACTGGGAGAATGAAAAATGATATTAGATTTGCTAGTGCCTGAAATGGCAGGGCAATAGAGGAAGAATTATATATGTGCAGCATCTGTGTGAGACATAATTCCTAAGAAGTGGCAGGTGAAGCTAGCTTCACTTGGGACATCATCAAACAATCCCTAGGGAAGTTGCTATTTTCTTTCCTTGTGCACCTTCCGAGGTTTCATTCTTAGAAATTGTTCCTTATATATCACCTGATGTTTGTATTTTGAAGCCTAGAACGTCTAGTGCAAAGCTAAGTCTGGGGCTATGTTCTTTCAACACTTTGACTATTTTGAAAATGTGAATCTTTTCAAGAGTGGAAAGAGTTCATGTCTAGTGGGGAGTAAGCTATTTGAGAGCACTGGGCACATGATAAGAGGACCACTAGGAGAAGCTCACCAGTGGCCTGTCAAAGAGCTGTCCTTCCTATTTTCCCATGAAGCTTTAGGCCATGAAAAATTATGTGGTGGAGTAAGTGTTATGAGTTCAAACTATGACCTGAATTTACTGTTTTAATGAAATATTGTAGTATTAACCATAGGCCACTCGATAAAATATGTTTCAAATAAAAGTATTTCTTCTTAGCCTTTACTATATTACTAGAGCAGCTGTTCTCATTTTTATTTCCATCCCAATGTTGGTCCTTTATACCTATTTTAAATCATTGCAATGGTGGTATAGATGTTTTATATTTTTCACAAAATATTTACCATATTGTGACACAGTCTTAATAAATATAGTTTCTCATGGCTTTGTGTGCCATGATTTATTCACATTCCCACAGGAAATTCTGCCAGTTAGTAATTTTTGCACTACCAAAGAGAAGAAAAACTACGTGGTCAAAGGGATATGAATATTTAGACAGTTTTTGTGTGATACTGCTGGATTGTTTTGCAAAATGTCTGTGCTAGTTTATAACCAACCAAACATTTCTCCCCTGCTTACCAGTATTGCATTTGAAATGATTCACTTTCTATTAGTGCCAAACAAAACTTTGCTGTTTTCCCATGTATTCAAGGATTAGCAAGGTTCAATGGGTCTGTCATATGCTTTGAAATAATCTCCAGACAAAGAAAATATATGACAAATATATACAGAGAAGGTATAAGAGAAGTTCAAAGATCTCTGTGTTGCTGCATCCAGTTGTAAACATCTTGTCATTTTGTCATCCCAGCTGCTGTTTTCCTGTTGCTGTAATGAACACCATCAACTTGAGGAGGAAAGGGCTTATTTAGCTTCCACGTTCCAATCACAGTCTATCATTGAGAGAAGCCAGGGTAGGAAGAAGCAGGAGCAAGAACCATGGAGGAGGCTTCTTCCTGGCTAGCTTGGACACTTTGTTTCCCTCATAAAGAACAAAAAAGAGAAATGTATTTATTGTTATTTTATGTATATTAGTGTTTTCCTGGACCATGAGTATGCCTGGTGCTCAGAGGCCAAAAGAGGGTTTCAGATCACCTGATTGCATTTACACATGGTTGGGAGATGTGGGTGCTGGAAAGTGAACCCAAGTCCTCTGCCAGAGCCATATCAGCAGCCCCTCAACTACTTCTACTGTGCCCCTTTATGTAGGGTTGACACTGATGAGAGTGTTCTGGGCCTCCACGTCAACCATCAATCAAAAAAGAAAATGCCAGTCCGTGGGGGGCGATTCCTCAGGTGAAAGTTCCTCTCCCTAGGTGACTCTACTTTATGTCAACTGGACAAAAACTAACTAGTAGGCCCCCATATTTTTCTTCTCCCTACACATGCATACACACACACAAGCATGTGCCTGTGTGTGTGTGTGTGTGTGTGTGTGTGTGTGTGTGTGTGTACCTATGTGTTAGGGTTTCTATTGCTGTGGTAAATACCCATGACCAAAAGCAGCTTTGCGGGGAAGGGGAGAAAGGAGTTTCATTGTACAGCTTGTAGTCCATCTCTAAGGGAAGTCAGATAGGAGCTCAAGGTAGGAACTTGGAGATGGAAATTAAGTTCATGGAGAAGTACTGCTTACTTGCTTGTTTCTTGTAGCTTGCTTGTTCAGTCTGCTTTCTTATGACAATCAGGACCACTTGCCTAGGGATGTCACCATCCACACTGAGCTGGGCTCTCCCAATTCAATCATCCATCAAGAAAATGCATCATAGGCTTGCTCACAGGAGAGTTTGCTGGGGGCATTTTCTCAATTTAGATTCTAGCTTGTTTCAAAGTGACATAAAATGGACCAACACAATTGAGCCCTTGTCAACTTGACACACAACACGTTACTGTTAAATCGTAACCTTTCTTTTCTTATTCATCCCTGGGATCTCAGTATTAATATCACAATATAAAACATTCTAACATTTAAAAGTCTCATAGTTTTTAAAACTTCAGAAAAGTACAGCTTATTTAAAATGTCCAAATTATGTTCAAAAATCCAAAGTCTCTCTAAAACTTCAAATTCTCTGGAAAATATCCAAAGTCTCATAACTGTGAGTTCCTGTAAAAATAAAAAAAAAATAAGTTAAGCACTTCTTATTCCAAGAGGGAATGACTAGGGCAGTTATAATCAAATCAAAGCAAAACCAAAGATCCACAGTTTACAATGTTTAGTGCTTGAAGATTAGGGACCACTCATAGTTCCCCTTTCTCCTAAGGGCCTGGGCAGCTAGCTCCACTTCTCTACTTCTCCATCAGTACCACATACAGCTTATCTCATAAGCTCAGGCTGACTCTGCTCCATGGCTGCTGCTGTTCTGGGCAGTCATTCTATGGCACTGCCATTCACAAAATGCTAAGTCTCAATGCAACTGGGCTGCACCTTCACCTTCTCCTGGGTTCTCTTCAGCGACTCCAACCCTACCACCTGATGCCAATTCTCATTCATTCTCCATTACTCCTTCAATCCTAGGGTTTTCATTCCCACCTCTCTTTAGGTACCCAGCCCTACCACACAGGGCCAAGCCTCAGCTACTCCCTTTTACCTCATACATACCTTCAAATCCAATACCATCTGGGCAAATCTTAAACTACCAAGTTCAGCTGCCTTGGTCCGCTGCAGTCCAGAGCTCTTGAGTGCTGATCCCAAAGAAACATTCCCCAGAAGATTTGGCCTCAGTGATACTAGTATCTTCTTAATTCTTATTATTCAGCTCCAGCTAAGTAGAGTCAATTCTTCCAACAGAGCAAATGTTTCATGTTAGTGGTTCTTAATTCAAAATATCAAGCATCCCCAACAATTAGAGTCTTTAAGGAACTCTCAAATGTCCTTCTGAAGCTTCAGAAACCAGACCTCAATTGTTTTCATTTCTCTAAAAATCCTTATCTTCCAAGCGTCTACAGAACAGCCCACTGAGCTCTAAACCACTCAATAGCTTTTCCAGTCTAAAGTTCCAAAATCCTTCCACAATCCTCCACAAATCATGGTCAGATCTGTCACAGCAATATCTCAAGACCTGGTACCAATATATGTCATAGTTAGAATGTCTGTTGCTGTGATCAAACACCATGACCAAAAGCAGTTAGGGGAGAAAAGGCTTATGGGAGGATACATTTAGTTTCTGTATCCTGGGTCATTGATGGAAGTCAGGGCAGGAACTCAAATAGGACAGGAACCTCGAGGCAGGACCTGATGCAGAGGCCTGCTTACTAGCTTTCTCTCCCTGTCTTGCTTAACCTGCTTTCTTATAGCAACAAAGACCACCAGTCCAGGGATACCACTTGCACAGTGAGTTGGCCCACAGATTTGCTTACATGCTAATACTTAGGAGCATTTCCTCAATTGGAGTTTCCTCTTCCAAAACTACAGCTTATATCAAGTTGACATACAGCTAGCCAGCACAATATATATTTATAGATGTTAATGTTTTCACTTTGTCTTTTTTTAAGGACAACTAAAACAGTGTTTTTTTTTTATTCATTTATGTTTAGAAAGTTGCATTCATGGCAAAAATGTTCATACACTGCCTGATGATACATATAGAAAACAACCTTTTTTTTGAGGTATTGCTACATGTTACAATATTTCTGGGTTTTCAGAAGGTAATTCTATTACTGCTATTAATTTCAGAATCTGTTCTGATAGCACTCTAATATTAGAATAAGAAACATTCATTAGGAAAGTAAACTAGAATAGATAGATATGGATAGAAGTAAGGGGCTTCAATGAGAGGATCAGGTGGGGAGAGGGAGAAAAAAGGGTTGTGGGATAGAATGTGAGGAGAGACAGCTAAAGTTAAGGGCCATTTGAGGGATAGTATGGAAACCTAACAGTAGAAACTTCCTAAAATATATAAATATATGAAGGGAATCTAAATGAAATCGCCAAATAATGAGGGAGTCAGAGTTCCAGCTGCCTTCTTGTGTTGCCAAAGAAACTTCCAGTACTGGGATTGGGTTACAGCTAATTGAGTAGTTGGCCAGATGGGCCCAATGGGACTCCCCAAACAACCCAGGCTGTTGGCAACCTAAGACTATAGGTTTTCTCTCCAGATATTGGCAGCAAGACCCCATTGCTGAAGATAAGGAGATGTTTGGCTGGTGCCTACCTAGAACCTTCCATCCTATATTCAGGAGTCTTTGTTACAGGAAGGTACTCTGCATGCTACCAAATGAGAAACATGAACATCAAGCCAGCCACAAACCCTTTATCTACCATGCTGTCTTGCTTCTAAAGCTTGTGGGAGTAACCAACTAATAACTGATTTGAATTAAGGACCACTCCATGAGATGAACCCCATGCTCAGCAATGCTTGGGTGAACAAGAACTTGAGACTAGATAGCCAGGTACTGAGTAGAACCAAATAATACTGGTCTAACCAAAAAATAAATAAATAAATAAATAAAGTAGTGATAAAATTACTCTTAATGACCTTCTGCTATACTCATAGATCAGTGCCTTGCTCAGCCATCATCAGAGAAGCTTCCTCCTGCAGCAGATAGGAACAAATAAAAAGACCCACAGGAAGACATTATCCAGAGTGTGAGACACCTTAGAACACTCAGCTCTAAATGGGATGTCTTCATCAAATCCCTCCTCTCAGAGCTCAGGGAACACCCTCTTCCCTAAGAGGAGGCAGGAAAAGTCTCAGAGCCAGAGGGGACAGAGGACACCAGGAGAACAAGGCCCTCTAAATCAACATGAGAAAAGTTCGTATGAGACTGAAGCAGCAAGCACAGGGCCTGCATGTGTCTGCACCAGGCACCAGGTCCTCTGTGCTTGTATTGTGGCTCCCAGTTTTGTGTTTTTATGGAATTCCTGAGTGTGTATTCTTGTGCCTCCTCTTGGGCTCTTTTTTTCCTTCTGTTGGTTTATCTTATCTGACTCAATGTGATAGTTTTTGTTTTATCTTATTATATTTTATTTCATTATTTTTTAAATGAACCACTAGGGTAAAGGTTAACAACTGAACTATAATTTATATCTGGTGGGAGAGGGAAAATCAGTTTTCTCTAATGGAATGACATTGTATCAGCCACTCTAGGGCAGCCTCATGTTCAGGAGTAGTGTATAAACATATAATGGAATCCAAAGGGATGTGTGTGTGTGTGTGTGTGTGTGTGTGTGTGTGTGTGTGTGTGTGTGTGTGTGTTTATTTGGTTACAGTTTGGTGGTTTTGGGGGGAATGGTTATATTTTGTTTTCTTGATTTGGGGGGAGGGTTTCATTGTATTATATTTTTATTTGTTTTGAGAAAGAACTTAAAGTTGTATGGGTAGGAAGGGTGAGAGGATCTGTAAAGACTTGAGGAAGAGGAAAATTTGATTAAAATATATTTAAATTTAAAAATTATTTTAAAAGGTTTCTACACATACACACTTCTCGAATTCTCCTAAGATACTTTATAAACAAATAGATCTACCTCTTTTGATAAGTATAACTTGATAGTGTAGTCATATTAAAAGAAACTCCTGTTACTGGCTCAGCTTACCTTGTCAAGCTCCAACAACAGGAAAACAGTCTACAATAGATTTTCGTCCATTTGTAGCTTTAACAATGAATTTTTCTTCAGTTAACTGTTTAAATACTTCATCCACTGTGGGAGGCCAGCTGGTATACCGGCTCCCACATTTTAGTCCAGGGTCCTCTTGAGGAGTGAGGGATGAGAGATTTAGATAGAAGGACAGAGGGGAGAGAAACAGAAAGAACACAGGACAGCCTCGGGAGGGCCTAGATCCTTATCCATGGGCCCTTCCTGTTTCTTCTAAAGGCCTATTTATAGGAATGTCAAGGGGTGGAGCAAAAGAACTCCCCCTAGCTCAGCTAAGTATAGACCCTTCCAATCACCTAGAAACCATGCACATGGTCAAACAATCCTCTAATGCAGCACTGCTGGGTAAAGCAAGCTCAGATCTCACTAGGAAACCTCTGTGGGCCTCCAAAATCCACAATTTGTTCAACACTTTGTAGTGCCTTGAGATCATTTTCAGACTTTTAACATTGCTTGGAAAGTTTTTTTTTTTTTTAAATTGTTCCCCTAACTCCTTAAGATGGCCATGGTTTGGGATCTATCAGCTTCAATTTTCTACCTTGACGGGAAGCTATTGCTCACAGGGAATGCTGAGAATTTCCATTGCCTGGGCTTTTTATTTCCTTTTTTCTTTCTTTTTGAGACAGTCTCATATAGCTCAGCCCAGTTTTAAACAAACTATGTAACAGGGAAACCTTGTATTCTTGATCCTTTTGCCTCTATGATTTAAGTGCTAGGATTACAGGTGTGTTCTACTATTTTTTTAGCATATTATTGAACCATCTGAGAGAATGCTGAATATATTACTATTACTACTACCTATTAATATAATATTGTAAGATTTTTACTATGATGGATATTTAAAATTTGAAAGGTTATATAGGAAAATATCCTTGTTCTTAGGAAATGGACGTGTGAGTATTATATGCTCTACATTTCATATTACAATTCTAGAAATTGCTTCAATTAATATACATGTAATTTTTATGGTTGTGGAAGTTGAACCCAGGGCCTCACACATTATCAACAAGTGCTCCATCACTATATTATATAGCTAGAGTAATTTTCATCTTTTATTTTGAGACAGGGCCCCTCTAAGTCTCTTAAACTAGCCTTGAACTCATTATGTATCCCAGGCTGGCCTTGATTCTCCTGTCTTAGCTTCCCAAGAAACTGGGATTTTAGGGCTGTGCTACCAGGCTTGGTTTGGAATAGTATGTTTTTAGATTTATTTATTGTATTGTATGTATATGCATGTTTTGCCTGCATTTGTGTGTGTGCACTGAGGTCCTTTGGAACTGAAGTTACTGGTGGTTTTGAGCCACCATATGAGTGCTGGAAATTGAACAGGGCTCCTCTATAAGAGCAAAAAGTGGTCTAAACTGCCAAGCCATTGCTCCAGTTCCAATAATAGAGTTTTTGAGTACGACTTTTTTCATTCATAAGAAAGCTAAGATTGCGCATGCTCTGAGTATAACATGCTCCCTTTGTTTCCTATAATATGGAACAGTTTTCTCAGCAGTTTTGTTTTTCAGGATATTGACATTTTCATAGAATATAGGTCAATTATTTTGTAGAATATCCAACAGTATAGTGGTAAATGTTTCACAGATGTCTCCCTGGGAGAAAACAAAAGTCCTGCCGTGTTGCATTTGCTAATTTTCCTAGTGTAAATATTCCCACTATGGTTGATGCCAATGTGATGTTGCTGAATGCTCTATTAGAATGGTCTGTACTCAATCAACTCTTGTGAGACAGTAATATGGCCACCGCTAGTTCCTCATTACATGTTTCTCAACTTGGTTTTGTATGCTGGCTTTTTATGAATAGTACATGAATGTCAATGAAGTAATGCTGTCGTTATTAATATCAAATTAGGAGGCACATGATCTAGATATGTCCCATATTCTCAAATCTGAGATTATTTTATAATGAAAAAAATGGGACATATGTATTTGCCTTAGGGTGAATGTATATGTATAGTGGGGTAGAGTTCCCTTTTGGTATAAGAAATGGATTGATGTGAGTACACTCTGGTTAAAAGAGAAGCATCCAGATCTCCAAAGTTCCATCCTTCCCATATGTGCCTTTTTAATTTGAAAATTACAAATAAAATTAATAAAACCAAGAGTTATTTTATATAGGACTCATGTAGACTACATAAACTCCAAATAGATACCATCAATACTAATGCTGTTAAATCTATAGATAGGCAAGTCATACAACTATTAGCCTCTTGCATGGTAAATTACAATCTGAATGGGGGATAAGGGTTTATTTCCAAAGGACATAGAGTTATAATTATTCTGAAAGGTTGCATGTTATTAGCAGGAGGATTAATGACTTATTAAATTCACGACTGTCCAGCATATTGACCTAAATGCACCAATGGGATATGTTTGCCTCTTAGTTGCTTAACTCAAATATAGTTTTAAGTAAATAAATTTGCGTATTAGAGATCAGTTTCTCCTCATTGAGTTCTCTCCTATTTCTTCAAATGTGCAGTATAATTAGACTTAAGTTAGCTTTGAGGTGACAAATATATGGGTCAATAACTCACCAGCCTGTACTCTGGCTCCTGGGAAAAGGGAAGTTTTGGAATCATTGACCCCTGATTCTGTGGGACAGGACTTTCCAATTCCAAGTTGGACTGTTCTCAAAAGAAGAGTGATGAGCCTAGGCTTTCATAGGCTAACTCAGATTATTTTGTCACCTTATCTTTAAGAGTCCCAGGGTTAATGATTCCCCAGCACTTCTCTATGGATCTCTGTTCTTCAAGAATCCTAAAACTGTAGTCACACTAGAACTGGCAGTGGGGCCCCACTTCCTTCTGTGACTCTGAGTAGTAGTTTAGCATATAAATCTCACAAGTAGATTTTCATTCCAGGTTTTACAGTGATTATATTTATTATAAAATGAGTGCTCAGGTGTTAATAATAAATCTGAAAGAAAGGCATGCCTTTTCAATAATATGAGGGTTATTTAAAGTTGCCACAAATGATGTTGAAGTGGGTATTTAACTGTTCAGCCTTTCAAAGGCTAAGGTATTAGGAAAATACTAGATTTTGGCTAAATACCAAAGTTGAAGCCAAGTTTCAGGTGTCCATAAATTCTGCTTCTGCTAGTTTTTTAGTAGAAAATTTGGGAAATTAAAGATGTACTTCTCTTTAGGAAATGTGCCAAGGCCTTTATCAGATTTATATGACCTCTAGTACATAATCACAGTGCTGGGCTTGTCTTCTATTGTCTTTCTTGTCCCTTGTCAAGGATAAGACAAACCTCACACAATGGGAGAATATGCACATTTCCCAGTAATTCTTCTTTGTTTTCAGCATTAGGTATGTTCATTACCCATTCATTTGGTAGTGTAAAAAATGTAAAGAAATGAAGGATAGCAACATACATTCGATAAATGTGATAGCCATTCTGCACCTCACTTTGGGACAGTGAGTAATTTGATGTGCATGATGAGAAAACAAAGAAACCCTGGCAACTTAGAGACTGAAATACTCTGAGCACTTTAAAGGAAGCACAAAGGGGAAGTAAAGAAAGCACCAAGTTAAGGGGAAGAGCTAGTAAGTATTTAAAGTTCTGTGAGGGGGGAAACCACACGTTCTGTTTCTGTTATGATTTAGTTTCAGAAAAATTAAACAGTTCCATTAGCTTACTTTCTCATGTCTAACAAAATAACTATCCTGGTCTAAAGGAATGTGAAAAGAAGCAGCATGTTGTAATGTTTTTCCCCGCTTTCACACTACCATTTTCTGATCACTTATTGACCAATCACTTGTTATATAAAAATTTTAAAAGGCTATTTTTAGTTTTACTAAGCTTTTGCACTAAGCTCCAGTAATATATGGTAAAAACCAAAATGGAATCAGTTATGCTAACTTTCTACACCATCAAGCCAAAACTAAGCTGTTTATCTGATTAGAGAGAAAACAGCAAAATTTCCCAAACTTGCTGGTTTCAATTTTCATGATAATGAAGTTCCCTCAATCATAATTCTTAAACTTAAAAAAGTTAACTGAAGGAAACTGATATTAACCAATCATTTCTCTATTGATCCATTTTTTTCCATCTCCTCCTTACAAGGAAAATATTTTTGAAATAACCTGTCTGATGATTAAGGATATTTATTGTTCAGTGGCAGACTGATTGACTTACCTCTATGTACAATGTCCTGGGCTCCATCTCCAACACTCTGTACGTGTGTGTGTGTGTGTGTGTGTGTGTGTGTGTGTGTGTGTGTGTTTATCTGAGGAAAGAGAGAAGATTAATCTGCTTTTTGTCCTTTTGTTTCTGCTTATAGTCTCTCTCTGTGTAAAAAGCCAGCCTATAAGTCTGTTCAGTCCATTAGAACAGTTATTCTATTTTATGGAATGGAGTATCTCCAGGATTCTAGAATCTAAAATAAAACCAATTAAAATGGTTAGACTAAATTGCTATAATCTTATCCTATGACATACAAATTCCTTCAACAAATATTTATTGAGTGTGTCCTATCTGACACTTCTTACAATAACATGAACCAAACAAACTTGACCTTTGCCTAAGTGCCTAAGTCAAATATAAGTCTTTGCCAATATAGTCTGTAAATCAGCTTACAACATGCAGACGATAAATACAGTCCTCTGAAATATTTTTTTCTCTCCAAGAAATGATACTGCTCATATTCTTGTAAATTGATTTATATTCTTTTAAAGAATCAGAATTCCAGATTGGGGATTTAGCTCAGTGGTAGAGTGCTTGCCTAGAAAGCTCAAAGCTTCCAAGAGATTCAGGACCCCAAACTAAGGTTTGGTCTACATTGTTTTTAACAGACACAAAAGTAAGCAGTTCTGAAATAGGGGAATTTTCAAGTTCTTCTGCCTTCTACTTCCAATGCCATGTACTTAATATTCTCATTTCAGATACAGGAAGAAAATAAATATTACAGATGGCTTCATGTAAAGAACAAACTGAGTTATTTTTTTTACATCCTTTGCAGATTCTTATCTTCAGGGTAGCATGTTATGTACAGATTGATCATGCACACAGAAGAACTGTTTACAGAAACATATATCTGGTTTGTCTTTGCTGTAGTTGTTATATTAAAATATACAACACTTTTTTAAAACAGAAGCCTTCTCGTATTGATTGTTTTCTTCTCAAACCCTTAGAACCTCTCATATGAAAATCCATTTTCAAGGAACTGTAATTTTTTAAAACCAAGATGCACAGATGAGGGAGATTATTTTGGAGAAAGAGCTAATTTAAATTCTCTCTATATTAATCAGAGCCCAAATGGGAAATGATTCTCTTGAATTAGAGTAATTCAAGGGAGGATTAATAAAGGTACCATTTTGAAAGATGTAGGCAAGCTATGGTAAATCTAAAAGGTATTTCAAGAACCACAGAACTGGTAACTGCAAAGCTTACTATTGCCCAACTAGAAGGGAGATCAAACAAAAAGCATGGGTCATGAGTCTCACAGAGAAGCCTACTTTGGTTTAGGAACCCATTTAACTCAAGACAAGCTGCAGGGAGGGATACATATTAAAAATATAGAGATATATAGAAATAAACACCCCATCTGTATTTTCTCTCTGATCTACCACCAAGGGATCTCATTAGCCAAACCCAACTGGAAGCCTAGGAATAAGGTAGATGTTAATATAGTTTGTACAGATAAGGCATTCAAGGGAGAATATATGGAGAAAGCTAGAGCATAGATCTGGTGGTCGGTGGGCAAATGACACACTTTCTCTATTAGTTAAGAACCTCTTAAACTTCAACTGGAGGGGGAGGAGATTACAAAGTCATCTTTTTCCTTGAGTCATGTCTCCAATTTTATTATGCGTATCTTCGTGGAGCTCAGTTTATGGACTTTTATGTTCAAGTTGATGTGAATTGAGCAGAATGAAAGCTCTGTCTTTACTGAACCTACATAATGGTGGCTTGTTTTCCTATCAGGAGTCATTTAGTAGTAATATAGTCATTTATCAGGGCCTAAGGGGGTCCCGCCCCTTGACAGTCCCCTCCCAGCGTATGGGAAGAATCTACAACCAGCTGATAGTTAACCTTTGATGAAAAGAAATGAATCTATGAAGACGAAACTCCTCAGTCCATATACTTGCTTATTCTGTGTCAGTTCTCTCTCTACAAGCTTCTATTCTGCTGTCATTTTTAGCTCCTTTCTTGCCTGATTTCTCTCTACATTTATCTGCTGTCCTCTCTAAGTTCTATCTTAATTCCTTCATCTTAGTTCTGCCTCTTCTAGGTTCTCATCCATCTAGTTCTTTCCCATCTCAACTCCTCTCCCATCTCCTTCTCTCTCATCTTGTTTTTCCTCATCTTGTTCTTCCCCATCTGACTCTTCTGCATCTTCCATCTTGTTCCTCTAATACTCCCTTCTAGCCCTTCAATCTAGTTCTTCCATTCTCTTGTTTCTTCACTGTCTCATCTTCAAGTTTTTTCTTCAAAAATCCTCTTCTCTCTCCTTCTACATCTCTATTTTCTGTATTCTCTCAACTCTCTCCAAGTCTCTCAGGAATCCAGTTATAAACCCAAGCAATAGCAATCCTCTGGCTGAGCAAGGTCACCAGATTAGAATTCTTACAGGGTCAAAAAGGCAGGTAAGTATTTTCCTCAAGCCGTGATTGTCAGGTTTCCAGTGCTGGAGATGTCTTTCTGCATGCTGTGAATGTGTGTTGCTCTTATCTGGTTGGTAAATAAAATGCTGTTTGGCCAGTAGCCAGGCAGGAAGTATAGTATGGGCAGGATAAGCAGAGAGGAGAATTCTGGGAAGAGGAAGGCTCAGAGGAGATGCTGCCAGCTGCCACCATGAAAAGCAAGATGTGAAGGCAGAACTGGGAAAAGGTACCAAGCCATGTGGCTAAACATAAATAAGAATTATGGGTTAGTTTAAGTGTAAGAGGTAGTCAATAGTTAGCCTGAGATAATGGCCAAACAGTTTTAATTAATATAAGCTTCTGTGTGTTTATTTGGGTCTGAGCAGCTGTGGGACAGGCAGCAAGAGAGATTTGTCCTGACCATGGGCTAGGCAGGACCAGGAAAACTTCAGCTACATTCCAGGGTCAAACGAAGGTGTGATAAGAATCACATAGAGGGGCAGTAATTGTTAATTATCATTTGCAGCCCAAAAGGGAAGTGACTAATCAATTAACTAAAGGCTAAGTTTGGGTAATATCTAAGAAGAGGGATCTTATGTGCTCAACTATAATCTTAAACGTGATTGGTAGAAAATGTTAAGAATCTATAGGTTGCTAGGTCAAGGGAGAAAAAAACCTGCCTTCTCTATTCCTGTGGCCCCTATCTGTCCAAGCTACCTGCTGTTTTTCTGCAGGGTGGGGGAAAGTGTGCTCAGTCGCTAGATAAAATGTGTACAGCTAGATGCCTCTGGTGATAGTTAAAGGGAGATCTGGAACTAGAGGTAAGATTTGGGAAAGGAGGTAGTTAAGCTTAATTGGCACATCCACCAGGCCTTCTCAGATGGGTAGTCTGGATGCTTAAGGATGTTCTTAGAGAGTACAGAGGTACCTCTGATAAGGTACTTTCCTCCATCTGGGGACGGACCTGGCCGGATGCTGCCATTGATGATAACTACAGGGAGGCTTGAACTAGGGTTCTGGCTGAGCATAGCTGTCAGCACAGAAAGTTATCTAAATATTCCTAGAAGTGGTTAGGTAAGGAGTTAGGGGTCTATAAAGTTAGTAAGACTGTAAGAAAGGAGGTTCTCCGGTGCCACTCAGACATGACAACCTATAAGCAACTTCATGAACAAAGTGGCGTACATAATGAGAAGTGTAGCTTAAGTAAACCAATCTGAAAGAAATAAGTTTATAGAATAGAAAACATTTATTTAAAGTATCTGAGTTTACACTTAAAAAAAAAAAAAGAAAGGAGGGTCTGAGCTTAATTGTGTAAAGCTATTATTTAAGGTCAACCTGACCTAGGCAGTGTCTCCTTGTGGAATTAACTTTAAATCAGGAGACTAGCATGTGGTGGTCTGGACTGTTATTTCTGTTAGTACTTGAAAGTGGCTAAGGGATATATCTGATTCCAGTGCTGAAAGGGGAGAAATGGATGGACTGGGGAGGGGGGGAGGAAGCCTTTCCTGAGGCTGTTCTCCAAATACCTTGAATGTGTATGTCCAGAGAGTGATCAGTCCACACTGTTAGCCCTTCTTAGGGAAAAATCAATTGGGAAAACTATGAAGGTACACATGATTTTCGTAACAGAAGACAGCTGATATATAACAAGCTGAATTACACCAAAAGCTCCTTGGAATTTGGCTTCCTCTGAAGGAATTCCTTCAGGTAGTGGCTTTGCCATAACCAGCTGAGTTCTTATAATATTTTCCTGTGGCCTATAGTAGTCATTCAAAGCAGAAATCTAAAAAAGGTAAGCTTGTGGGAAATCCTTCTTGAATTTAAAAAGCTACCCACTAGCCATATTGTAGACTATCTGCTACACTTTCTTTTCAAATGTCTTTCAGTCTTTCTCCTCACATCTACCATCAAAAATAAAAATAAATGGATTTTCTTCTCTCTATATTCCTCCAAATCTGTTCCCCTCTCCTTTGTATAGTCAGGATTCATTTTAAATCTCTTACTTTCTGCTTCCCCATATTTTGGGTTTGCATGCACCTTAGTATTTTCTTTGATTCCAGTAATTTGTATGGAAAAACTTTGAAATACATTGCAAGAGGAGGTCCTTTGGTGGAATTTTCATTTGCTCAATTGGGCATTGGTGCTGGGGTAGGTTGGCAACTTATGAACTATAGGATTATAGGAGGATGTCATTGGCAGATAAAATGAACTGAAGCTCAAAGTCAATGTCAGTTTTGTTCATAGTATCCAAGAGGAGAAAGTACATCAACCCATTTGCTGAGTAGATGAAAAATATGAGTGGATCCATTAGGCTGAAATAAGAATGTAGATTCACCAAGATCAGGAACACTGAGTTTTGAAGATTGTTCAAAATCCCTAAAGGTTGACTTTTAAATTTACAGTGATGAATAGACCTTGGTGTTTTTATTCCTTTATAAAGTTATAATAGATAGTTATTGATGACTTAGCTCTGATGGCCTTCCTTTGTTAGTATTCCTTACTCTGCCTTTTCTTTAACATTGGTAGATATTAAATGCTTCTATCCTATTTTATTTATTTTTATTTTTATTTTTATTTATTTTTTGGCTTTTCAAGACAGGGTTTCTCTGTGTAGTTTTGGTGCCTGTCCTGGATCTCACTTTGTAGACCAGGCAGGCCTCAAACTCAAGAGACTGTCTGGCTCTGCCTTCCTAGTGCTGGGATTAAAGGTATGTGCTAACACCGCTTGGCTTCTATCCTATTTTAAAATAACGGTTAATGTGCTAATTTTTCTAAGTATAAGGTTTATTTTGATATTTATTTCACACTAAAGAGCAACTGATTTCATGCATGTGTGTGTGTATGTGTGTATGTTTGCATGTGTGTGTGTGTGTGTGTGTGTGTGTGTGTGTGTATGTGTATGTGTGTTTGTGTGTAAGTGAAAAAGATATTTTGTCCCTTTTTTGTTTCTTTTTGTTTTGAGATAGATCTTGTGTCTGGATTTCAGTCTGGAGTCCAATTCACTATATAGCTCAGGCTATCCTTGAACTCATCCCAAGACCCTTCTGCTTCCAGTATGCCACTGGGCTTAACCATTGTGTCTCTTAGTTGATCTGTTCTACCGTCTGCTAAGTTTTTGCTGTGGAAAATGGCTTGTAAACTGAGCTGCTTGAGTTGACTTATATGCAAGGCATGGTTTTGCCTTCATTATGAGTGTTTTGTTTTTTGTTTTTCTTTTTTATTTTCTGGAGAATGTTCAACCAAAAGAAAATTCTTTTGGATTTGTACTCACTGGCATGTAGATACCATCATATGTTATTTATTTCACTGTAGATTAGGTTTCTTGTCTTGGAGTGAGAATAGAACTATTGGCTATAGACATAATGTGTGATCCAATAAAGGACAGGCCTATTAATTTCTCAGGACTATATAACAAATTAGACTAGGTGTTTTAAATAACAGAATATCACTCTCTTGTGATTCTAGAGGCTGGTAAAGATCAAAGAATTGTCAGTGTTACCATCTCCTTGAAAAATACTAGAGAAAATGCTTTAGACCTCCTTCCTGACTAATAGTAGTTACTTGTGGCAGCATAACTCTAGTCTTCCATTGTGTATGGATGTATATGGATCAATTTTTGTGTGCATGTGTTTATTGGTATCTGCTCACTTGCATATGCAATGCAGAAGTTGGCACTGAGTGTCTTCCTCAATTGCTCTCTACCTTATCTTCTGAGTCAAGATCTCTCACTAAACATTAGTTAGTCTGACTGAGAAGCAAGCTTCAGGAATCTTCCTGTCTCTGCTTCATTAGTTACTTTGTTTACATATGTGTGCCACTGTATCTGGCTTTTTACATGTGTTCTGGGGATAAAACCCATGCTTTCATCCTTGGGTGTCTAGCATTTTAGCATTTGAGCTATTTTGTTACCACCTTCCATTTGTTATGTACAGATACCAGCCAGTCACTCTACTCCAATTTAAGCAAGTTAAGTTTTACTTAATAACACCTGCAGTGACTGTTGTTTCCTAATTATGTCATGGTCTAAGGTACTAGGGTTAAGACTTTAGCATATGTGAATTTTAATGGTGGCTCAATATAATTTGACTTATGACAACTGATGTTTATCGGGAACTGACATTGTTGTGTGCTATATCAGAAACACATTGAACTCCTGCTTGTAGTTCTGTATTCAACTTGTAATTCAGTAGCCTTGTTGTAAACTGTTTCTAAATAACTTATGTTTCATTTCACTTAGGTACTATGAGATAGCCTCTTACCTCTAGTCTATACCCTATAGATCCTTCCTCTTACTCTAGGCTTCCTGTGAACCAATTATACACATGATTAGTTCAGAGTATGGGGAAGTTAATGACCTCATGGATAAGCTGAGCATAGTGGCAAATGCCTGAAATCTTAGTACCTAGAGGGCAAGAGTAGGAGGATTGCAAATTTGAGACCAGCCTAGGTTTAGCAAAACTACCTTAAAAATTTTTGAGACTTTGTATGGGTAGCCAATGCTGCATGGGAGCTGATGGCTCAAAGGTTCCTAATTGTGCTCCTGGGTGAACAGATGTGAGATTTCTTTCAAGTCACCAGTCACCAGTAGCAATGATCCACTCATATTTGTTTTATTTGCTTTCCTTTGTATTTCTTCATTTCCTTACTCCTGTTCTGAGTTAATATCCGGAATAACTTCTGGAATAAAACCTTTATTTTAGGTTTTTCTTTTGAGGTTTATTTTAACCATTATCTAAGGTTGTGCTCTTTAACATAAGATCCAGTTTTCTTAATTGATTTTGAAATGTGAGCTATAGATCAGTAAATGAGAAATATCTTAATTTCTGTGGAAAGAGAATGGGTTAATGATACTTGGTGTGTTTGTTAAGTAGGATAGTTCCTATACCACTCTCATCTTTCATTAATCCCAGAAATATGTGAGAGAGATCCAAAGTCATAATAAATCCCAGGCTTAGAAGAAAGATACCCTCTAATAGAAGTCAGCAAAATACCTAGATATCATGGCTAGTAACAGTTGTCCTCAGAAAATACCTGGGTGATACCTCAATGTGGCTCAGTTCTCAAAGCTGTTAGCAATGAGTACTGGTGGATAAAAATGTTTTGAGGCCCTATGGGTCATATGCTGTTACTCCTTCATGAAGCAAGGTGCTGTAAGACCTCAGAAATAGTCAATAGATGGGAAGGCCATCAGGAAAATGGACTGTACAAAGTTGAGATCTAACAATCTCCATGATATCTCCCATAAAGCCATGACTCTTGACACTGAAAAATCATTATGAGCCTTAAAACCTCTTCTGAGTAAATCACAAATTTATAATAACCTTTTACTTGGAAGAACTGGTATTCTACAAAGATGACCAGGAGGAATATTTTCTCTGTGGCTGAGTTGGCAGTTTAAAAAGCCAAACCAATGCCAGGTGTGGTGGCTCATGCTTTAATCTCAAGAAGGTCTCTGAGGCCAGCTTGGTCTACATAGTGAGTTGCAGGCTAGCCAAGCCTACGTAGTGAGACCCTTAAATTGTTTGGCTTTTATTTTGCTCAGAAAACAAAAAACTTAGAAAACAAAGGCCAAACAATTATAAGATTTCTCTGTTTATGGATGACTTTACTATAGAGCACAAATACTTTAGTCCTTTAATATCCATCATCCTATATTTGGGTAAGACATTCAAGACTGTTTTCCTCACAACTCCCTCACATAACTAGTTCAGTGAAATAATCATTCTCTTCCTCTAGTGTCCACCTTTAAGACTATTTCATATATGACACATAGGTCCTTTTTCCAGAACTGCTCTGCAAATTCTTACTACTTCTAATAGTGTCAAACAGATCAATATAATGACAAGAAATAAAAAGTCAGTGGTCTCTCTGTCTGTCTGTCTGTCTGTCTGTCTCTCTCTCTCTTTCTGTGTGTGTGTGTGTGTGTGTGTGTGTGTGTAGCATAGAGCCTGGTATTAACTATACCATCAATTTTCTTTTTTGTTAATTGAAAATAGATTATTTCCTCATACAATTTATCCTGATTAGTTTCCTCTCTCTCTAGTGCTCCTAGTTTCTCCTCCCCTCCCCTCCCTCTGGATCCACTCCTTTCCTGTCTCTCATTAGAAAGGAACAGGCTTCTAAGAGATAACAACAAAACATGACAAAAATAAAATATAATAAGATGAAGCAAAAATTATCATATTGAAGTTGGACACAGCAACCTAACAGGAGAAAAAGAGTCCCAAGAGCAGGCACAAGAGTCAGAGACCCACTCATTCTAACAGTCAGGAGTCCCATAAAAATACTAAGGTAATAGCTATTATATATACATATAGCAGAAAATCTGGTATAGACCCATGTAGGCCTTGTGCTTGCTGCTTCAGTCCCTGAGCTCAAAAGGAAACCCATACTCTTTGGTGATGATCTGGTCTGTGCAAGAACATGTCTTTTTCCTCTGAAAGCTCAGCAAATGCACACTATAACCACTGGAAAAACTTCCTGTCCAGAGCGTCCTTCTTAGGGATGTGCTGCCCTTATATCTCCTTTCTAGTATATTGAAAACTCAGAGGAAGACAATACAGTAAAGAACTCTCATACTTTCCTGTTGTCACTGCCAGTGCTTGCCTAGCATACCTGAAGTTTGATATCTAGCACTGCATAAAAACACTTGTTTCATCATTTACATTTAAAAAAGAAACAACTAATGTAGATATTTCTGAAACATCAAACATCAAAAGCCTATTTGCTAGTTCTGATCTAGTCAATTTCACCATGTAATTCCTGGATCTAAAAGACTGTCATTGAACCATTCTGGGCCTCAGGTTTTCTACAACATAAGGAAGTGGAAACTTATGATACCTTTAAACTTTAGTAATAATATTCTGTCTTTTCTTTATGCAGACAGTCCTGTGGAATCTCTATGTTTATATGCATTCTATTTTGGGAACTTAATGGAGAAGCAAGGTATCAAGAGAAAGCCTCTGATTAGATTTTTTCCACAGAATAGAGAGAATAAAAGAGAGATGTTTTTCCTTCCTTCATAGGATACTGGTTACTGTGCTGTCTTTGGGAAAAATAATTTAAGCAATTATAGGAAAATCAGTGAAGATTAGCAATCCTGTTACCAGATACATGCATATTGTAACAGAAATGGGAAGATACAGGTGGTGGGAAGACAGAGAGAACTGGAGCAAGAATCTAGTATAATTGATGGAATGGCCAACAGAAGTAAAAGTATTGACAGGAAAACCTTGTTTTATCACATTTTAAAAATAATTTTTATTATTTAAAATCATTTTAAAAATCAAATATATTTGATCATATTCTTCCCCTTCCTAAAATTTGTCCAGATCCTTGCCTACACCCTACCCACCCAACTTTAAGTTCTTCCCTAAAAAAACAAGACAAAACCTAATAAAAAAACAAAACACCAATGATTTATAAAACAAAGTACAGTATCACTGAGAAAAAACAAAACAACAATAAAATACTGGACCATAAACCAATAAAATCACATACAGGAAAAACTGGGGAGTCCATTATTTGTTGGTCAAGTACTCTTGAACATGAGATCTGCCATGGAGTAGTTGATATATCTATTGTCCTTGCATTGGAGAAATTTGATTTTTTTTCTCTCCAGCAGGTATAAATGACAGTTAACTTTTACCCTACTGGCTAGATTTTTCATTCATTCATTCAATCATCATTAGAAAATATAACAAAATAAAATATAATAAGACAAAAAAAATGATCACATCAAAGTCAGAAAAGACAGTTCAACAGAAGGAAAAGAGTCAAAGAGAAGGCACAAGAGTCAGAGACCACTAGTTTGCATGGCCAGAAATCCCATAAAAACACTACATTGGAAGCCATTATGTAAGTGCAGAGGACCTGGTGCAGATACATGCAGGTTTTGTGCATGCTGCTTCAGTTTCTGTGAGTTCATATGAGATTTTCTTATGTTGTTTTAGAGACCTCTGTTTTTTGGTGTCCTTTATCCTGTCTGGCTCTTATATTCTTTCTGCCTCCTTTTCAGGTTTGGGGGAGTTCCTGAGATGTGATGGGAGTAATTTGATGGAAACAACCCATTTTGAGATGAGTGTTCCAAAGTCTCTCATCCTCTGAATAATGACTGGCTATGGTTCTCTATATTGGTTGCCATCTTCTCTGATGATGGGCAAACAAGTCACTAATTTATGAGTATAGCAGAATATCATTAGGGGTCATTTTTATCTTTACATTTTTTCATTTATTTTTGAGAGAGTTGAAGGTATGCTGGTTTTAACATGTGTGTGTGTGTGTGTGTGTGTGTGTGTGTGTGTGTGTGTGTGTGTATTCAGACTGCAGTGCCACCATGTGCATGTAATCAGGGGACAACCTTGGGGGTCTCTCCTTGCCTGCATCCTTGTTTGAGGCAGGAAGATCTTTTTTCCTGTGTGTGTGTGTGTGTGTGTGTGTGTGTGTGTGTGTGTGTGTGTGTGTGTTTCCCTACCAGGCTAACTTAGGTTGATGAGCCTCCAGGAATTCTCTCATCTCTAATTTCCATTTCGGAACTTCAGGAGGATTATAGCTACTTGTGCATCCATGTTGATTTTATATAGGTTTTGTGGACTCAAACTCAGGTCATCACTCTTGCACAGCAGGCACTTTTACCCATCCGGCCCCTTATCCTCTTTCCTTGGAGGAGCCCTTAAAAGTTCAAGGCTTGCATGTTGCTTAGCATGCACGAAGTCTGGGTTTGATCTTTAGCACTACATAAAACCAGGTAACGTGCACTGGTAGTCCAGCACAAAAACGGACATTGTGCATACCTATAATCCAAGCACTTGGGAAGTGATGTCAGGAAGATCAGAAGTTCAATGTATCTTTAGCTCCATAGTTCAAGGCCAACTCAGGAAATATATGAACATATCTCAACCAATCAAAGAGGTGTGAGGAGAAGCAGCAACAATTTTGGTGTCATGAGAAAACCGTGCTCATGGGAATTCATTTTCAGGGAATAAGGCAGACCAAAAAAAAAAAAAAAAGTTAAACAGGAGGTGGATGAAATAATAATTGCCAGGAAACCATGCTTTTCATTCTGGTCTTACAAATTATGAGATAATTGATTTGACCAGTTCTAATTTTCAGCTTTCTTGTTATCTGTAATGTTAGCATATTCTTTTACTATTTTCTTTTTTGTGGAGCTGAGGATCGAACCCAGGGCCTTGCACTTGCTAGGCAAGCACTCTACCACTGAGCTAAATCCCCAACCCCTCTTTTACTATTTTTAAAGACCTTGGATTTCTAACATTTTTCATAATACTATGAAATGGAAAATAATATGTATATTTGAGAAAGTATGAATATTTTTAATAATAGTATTAGTTACTATCTACTATTACATTGGTTGCTGTGTGGTAGTTACGGAGCTTAGCAAGTTACATATATTCTAACTTATGAATAAAGTAGCTCTTTATCTGTAAAAAGCACAGGTAGCAAAAGATCTAAGCAAAATTATAGACATAAGAAGAGTCCCAATCAGGATTTCAACTCTTAATAAGGAAAAAGAAAAAGGGTTTATAATTTCTTTTTTTAAAAAAAACTATTTTTATTTTATAATTAATTTAATTTTACATATCAGCCACAGATTCCCCCGTCCTCCCTCCTCCCACACCCAGCCTCTCCCCCCAATCCACCCCCCATTCCCACCTCCTCCAAGGCAAGGTCTCCCCTGGGGAGTCAGCCCAACCTGTTAGATTCAGTTGAGGCAGGTCCAGTCTCCTCCTCCCTACACCAAAGGTGAGTAAAGTGTTCTAGCATAGGCCCCAGGCTCCAAAAACCCAGCTCATGCACCAAGGACTGGTTCTGGTCCCACTGCCTGGGTCCTCCTAAGTTCATGTTCATCAACTATCTCACTTATCCAGAGGGCCTGATCCAGCTCCACAGGGACTCCTAAGCTATTGGTTCATAGTTCATGTGGTTCTATTAGTTTGGCTATTTGTCCCTGTGCTTTTTTCAACCATGGTCTCAATATCTCTTGCTCATATAATCCTCCTCTCTCTCACCTATTGGACTCCAGCAACACCACCTGGGACTTGGGTGTGGATCTCTGCCTCTGCTTCCATCAGATAGATAAGTGTTCTATCATGACAGTTGGGGTGTTCGGCCATTTGACCATCAGAGTAGGTCATCTCAGGCACTCTCTCGACCATTGCCAGTAGTCTATAGTGGAGGTATCTTTGTGGGTTTCTGGGGACCTTTCTAGGTAATTTCTTTCCCTTGTTTTTAGATGGGTTCTATGTTGACCAGGCTGATCTCAAATTCTTGGGCTCAAGAATTTGCCTGCCTCAGCCTCTTGGGTCCACTACTTTCCCTGACTTGGTTTTGAGTCATTCAACTAGAGATTCCCTTCAATTTAAGCAAAGCATTTGAGTCAGTTGCAGAAGGCAGTACAGGTTAAACATGAGAAAGTGTCTTCTCTTGTCCAGTTTCCAGGATCTCTAATGCTCAGTGTAGCATTTTCCAGTGCCCTGGACTGCCTTTCTCAATAAAAACTGCCTGAAGCTGCTCTGTAGCCATGTCTTTTAAGGCCTAACCACTTAGGGCACAAGGGAAGTGACCTGGGCCCCTTGAAGGAAAGCCGTCTTTTACAACCCTGGCTTCACTATGTTTGGGAAGTCCTTTGCTATGAAGGTGACTTTCAGGCCTAACTGAATGTGACTTTTTATTTTTTTAATGAAACACTTTCAGAACCTTATTCTCTGGACCTAACTCCAGTCAAATAGGCATGTGTAGCATTTATTTGTAGCGAACTATGTTTGCCAATTTGAAGCTAAGGAAAAAAAAATCGGCTTCATATCCTCAAAGTTTACATGAATTTCTAAACTTTCCAGAGGCCCAGGACAGTGCGCTACTTCTGTTTTTCCAGTATTTTAGGTTCCTTCCCATTGTGCAAACCCTATGGAAGGAATCTGGTGGCTTTGTTGTGTTATTTAATCTGTGACTCCTCTGGAACATTTCTGAAGTGAGGAGCACAGCAGTATGAAAGACAAAAGCCAGAGAGGTAGAAAGAAAAGAGGGAGAGAGAGATTTAGTAAATACATGAGAGCTTTTTTTCCTCTTGAATTTTATTTCAGCAAATGCCCTCTTTTCCAACTACCCTTTTTCCTTCTTTTATTTCAGGATAGGATGTTAAATGACATTTTAATATTTGATATACAAAAATCTTTTTTAAAAAGCCACAATATAAATTATGTATTATAGATTCTGACATGCAACAGTGAGTTTTCATAATGAAAAAATCACTTGAAGGTGATCTTTGAAGGTAAGAATACTTTTGAGTTATGAGGGCTTATGTTTGGTTTCTATTGCTATGTTGTCTTTTAATTAAACAGGCACAGAGATTTTTTTAACAGGGTTTTAAATAAAAATAAAGGACATATATGAGAAAGACATTCCCTTTTTTCCTTTTTTTTCCTTTGTTTTTTTTGAGACAGGGCTTCTCTGTGTAACTTTGGCACCTTTCCTGGAACTCACTCTGTTGCCCAGGCTGGCCTCGAACTCACAGAGATCCGCCTGCCTCTGCCTCCAGAGTGCAGTGCTGGGTTTAAAGGTATGCGCCACCACTGGCCCACAAAAGAAACCAAGAATCAACAATGACACCAAATGTGCATACTTCCGTTGATGTGAAACTGTACACTTATGGTGATCAATTTTATGTGTTCACTTCACTGTATAACACAGACATTTGACTAAATATTATCTGCTTGTACTTTGGTGTATGTTTCTACTTGAGATGAATATTTGAGTCAGTGGACTGAGTAAAGCTTACTAGTCCCTCTAGAGCTGTGGTTCTCAACCTGTGGGTCTGGACTCCTTTATGGGGAATCAAAGGACTCTTTCATAGGGGTTACTTAAGGCCATCAAAATACACAGATATTTACATTATGATTCATACAGTGGTAAAATTATAGTTATGAATTAGCAATGAAATAGTTTTATGGTTGGGGTTCACCAGAACATGAGGAACTGTGTAAAAGGGTTGCAGCATTAGGAAGCTTGAGAACCACTGCTCTAGGGCAATGAGCCTTGTCCTTTGAATGAAGAACTGAATAGAAGAAAAGGCTGAGTAAGAGGGAATTTCACCAGGAGAATTGCTTGAGCTGGGGATATAAGTCATTTCCAGCCTTCAGACTGAAGCTGATGAATGAGCTCTTCTTGGGTCATAAACATGCTTTTAGAAGCATTTACACAATAAGTTCTTTGGATGCTCAGTCATTTGAACTGAAAATATAACTATGCTATTGGATCTCTTTTGTCCCCAGATTATTGACTGTTGATAATCTGGTGATTTCTCAGTTTCTCTGATTGCATGAGCCAATTGCCCCCTCCTAAAGTCAAAAAGATATCTATATAAATATTTCATATCTATCTACTAGGACATATATGTAACTATGTATAGAGATATGGTGGACACAAGCAATGTGTATACATATACACCAAGTATATTCTACTAGTTTTGTTTTCTAGAGGGCCCTAGCACACTAGCACACCATTTTAATAGTAATAAACTAATATTTCATGCATATCACATACCTACTGTCTATTATATCAGTACTGTGAAAAATTAATATTAAATCTTGATATATCAGAGTGTTATCAGATTTGGAAATTAGGTAATTTAATATAATTATTAAGATGATGTGATACCAGAGGATTAGTGGTATTAGTGGTAGGTCCCCAATCTAATAAATTCTTACGGAGAAAAGGAACTTTTGAGGCACATGCAGACTAGGAAAATACCATCTGTAGATGAAGGCCCTCATAAGGCCATGCTTTCTCAAGCCAAAGGCAGGCAAAAACCATTGGAGAGCTTGGAGAGGGATTTGGAACAGAGTATCTGTCATATTCTTCAGAAGGAATGAACCCTCAGACAGATTCTAGCCACCAAAACATAGTTTGTGACAGTTTTTAAATGACCACACTAGCAAATTAATAGATGTGAATATTGAAAAGTTTAAAGAACAAACACAACCCAGTGTGGTTACAAAAGTAGATAGTGACACTCCTAAAGTTGGAGAACAGTGGGAATAAATACCTCTTATGCCTTTAAGAGAAGCTAGCAAAATAAAATTGCATAATCTGTAATCACAGTTAAAGCTTTTGAATGGGATTAGTCATGGAGCCAGTGCTAATTACAGAACATTTCTAACACTTAAAATGTGTCAACAAAGTGATAGTTAAAAGCTATGGTACATTAATAATATGACAAGTATCTACTTCAAAGAATGAGATGATTTAAGTGAATTGGTGAAAAGGCTGTCCTTGATATGTTGGTTAGTTTATAAAACAATTTATAAATGAGTGTATACTTGTGATATTGTCCTTGTAAAAATAAATGCAATTCCAATATGTGGGTATGATGCTTAAGGAGACATTGGGAAATTGTGCATATAAAATAACATTAACAGTAGTTAACTCTGAATGCAAGGGTTAGGACCACAAACTAAATCCTATTATCTTATGTATTATTTTCTTTCGTGTTTTACAATAAGCAGGGAATTCCTTGTCAAAATATTAAGAGAGAAAATATTGTATCAAAAAGAGATCTTCCTAGTTGGATTCTTGCAGGAACATACTATCATAAAAATTCTAGCTGCCTCCCTTATGAGGTCTTGGCCTCAGAGATATTCTCAAAATTTTATAATATCTAATGTGATGCACATATTAAATAAATACAGTACTTAAAAATGGTAAGGAAAATGTACAAACGCAATTCAGATGAAATCCCACCACGATGCTTCCCCCTTCCCCTCTCCATTGCCCCTTTCTTCATACCCTTTTGCCTTCTCAGTATTTCCCCAGTTCTCTTCATAGCTCACATATGGATGTGTACTATTACTTTCCCTACACTGTGTCATAAAACTTCCCTTCTTTTTTGTGTCATGGACTCCCTTTCTAGTTTTCTGGCTTTTACCCATAGTTATTCCAACTTAAGTATATACCTTTAATATTTAGAAGCTAGGATCTGCATATGAGAGAAATAATGTGACATTTGAATTTCTGGATTTGGATTACTTCACTCAGAGTGATCTTTTCTAGCTCCATATATTTACCTGTGAATTTAATAATTTCGTTTTTCTCAGAAACTGAATAATATTCCATGGTATAAATGTTCCACATTTTCTTTATCCACTCATCAGCTGATGGACATCTAGGTTGTTCCCATTTCCTGGCTATTGTGAATAGAGCAGCAATAAACATGGCTGAGCAAGAATCTGTACAGTAGAATGTCAGGTCCTTTGGGTGTATGCCAAGGAATCATACAGCTGGGTAACCTGGAAACTCTAGTGTTGTAAGTTGTTTTTGTTTTGTTTTGTTTTTGTTTTTTCACTCTTTTGCGGGGGACCTGACACCCAGCTCCCAAATAAATCATACACAGAGGCTTATTATTACTTATGAATACCTGGCCTTAGCTTGGTTTAGTTTTTTAGCCAGCTTTCCTAAACTTAACTTATCCTGTCTACCTTTTGTCTCTGGGCTTTTCTGTAGATGTAACTGGCTTGTTAAATAAGAAACACAGAACCAATTGTAGAGTTAAAAACCATGAGGTCAGAGCAAGAGCGGAAAACCTTACCCTTCACTGCTTCTGCAGTTCCTCCTCTCCGCAAGAGACCTACTTCTATGCATCCTGTCTATTTAAAGACTTTCTGTTCTCCTCCCTCATTGGTTGTAAACCCAGCCACATGACCTCCTCGTCACTGCCTGTTTGTACAGACCTCCAGGTCTTCTATGGTTGGTATTGAGATTAAAGGCGTGTGTTGCCATGCTGGCTGTATCCTTGAACATATAGAGATCTGCCTAGCTCTGCCTCCCAAGTGCTGGGATTAAAGGCGTGCCCCACTACTGCTTAGCTTCTGATCTGGCTTGCTCTGACCTCAAGGCAACTTTATTAACATATAAATAAAATCACATTTCAATACAAATAAAATATCACTATATTTCCCCTTTTTCTATTTTAATAAAAAGAAAAAAAGGAAAAAGTTATAACTAATATAAGAAAAACTATATACAAAAGTACAATAACTATGTATACCATATATACAAACAATAAATACCTAAACAATGTCTAGTCCATTTGCATTTGACAAATTCAGAGAAAATAATTCCATTATCTATCCTATTTTGGTAAGTCCAAAATGTACCTGATTCACTTTCTATCCTAACTTATATTGCTAAAGGAACTGTCTTATAACGTCTTTCAAATTTATACACTTACAGCTCTTAGTGAGTTTTTCTGAAATCCTTAACAAAGATAATTATAACTATAACTAACTGATCTTCAACTCCCTCAGAGACCCAAGAAGGAAATAATACTACCTAATAAAAAGTAAAAACAGGAAGTGCATGCAAGCAGCTTCAAAAAAATGTGAGTTGGCAGAAACAGCCAGCTGCCTGGATAGTCACCTGAGGTTTCTCCACAGTGTGGGGGCATCATCTTCAGCCTATAGGCTTAGTGTATCTGACAGACTCATTTGTGAACTAGGATGTAAACAAGGTCAACAGTTTGACCTCACATTTGGTGAGAGCAGTCCATGTACCAGAAACACCTGAATTCCATTAGTGTCATGTCATGATTCAGGATTTTAAATTCTGGAAGTTATTGATGTTTTTTCAATTCAGCTGTCCATTTTTCTTGGCTGTGTATATGTGGCTTCATCTCGGCATCCCGTTCTTCTCCACATCCCTCTATTAAATGCCAGTCTACTATTGAGAGGGGTGAGCTTAATTATTCTTCAAGAATAACTGTTTCATCTGCTGTTCCATTGCATATCAGAAGCCATCGGCTCACTCCCTGTTCAGCTGCCTTTGAAGAAAAGGGCACGGTACCTTTTACAGATTGCAAAGGTCACTCACTTCAGGGATGGTGCCATATTGTCCTGGCTTCAGAAGATGCCTTTTGTTAAAGCCACAACCACACTTGTTTTGGCAAGAATCGGTAGTCCTTGGTTTCATGTCCTGTCTGTCCTGTTTGTCAGCAGTTGATTAGAGGATACTTTGTTGTCCAGTGGCTAACTTTTGCCACAATGAAAGTTAACTCCATATGCAGTTTCTTCAATGCCCATATTTCTCTGAAGTAGATTGGTACTGCCAGGAGCCGACATGTCTCATAGTCATAGCAAAAAAGAAAAATTCCTAAGTTATTAAAACATTTTAAATGCCATATTCTGTAGATCTCTGAAGGGTTTGAAGATGACCTGTCTATCTAAAATATATCTGTTTGATCTTGAAAACACACCTAATATGACTACAAGTTCAATTGTAATGTCTAACCACTAACTTTCACTTCTATATATCCTAATAGTTGGTAATACTAACATTCAAGGATTAGCAAATTGCATTACATTGTTAAATGAATGGTATAAATACAATATCTCGAGCAAGA
This sequence comes from Onychomys torridus, assembly GCF_903995425.1. Taxonomy (NCBI): domain Eukaryota; kingdom Metazoa; phylum Chordata; class Mammalia; order Rodentia; family Cricetidae; genus Onychomys; species Onychomys torridus. The sequence continues at coordinate 9,119,035 of NC_050466.1, read as the reverse complement.
TTAGAAATATGTGTATGGTATATTCTAACAATCTCAATCTCAATAATAATAATAATTTGTATACAATATAAAACAATCCAATCCAATGTAAAGTATTTAAAACTAGTAATTGTCTTTTTCTTTTTTTCTTTTCTTTTCTTTTTTTCTTAACAAGCACCTTTTGCCTAGCCCTTTTCCTAACCCTTAACAACAACTTGTAACCAACCCTCCTAAACAATGAAAACTATCCCAGACCCAAAACCCATAAAAAGACAAAAAACCACCCACCCCACAACACCCCTTTGGGAATGTGGGCGTCATATTCTTAAAATTGCTTCCTGCTGGGTATGGGCGAAATTATCTTTATTCTGAAAAGAAAAATTTTGGGTTAATTGTCAAATTCTAGGAAAGGTAACTATATTCTTTGTTATCCATAATAAATCTCAAGTCCTTATTCAAGTAGTCTTTGAAACTGGATCATCTCAGCTAGCCATCTCAGAATTGCTCTAAGCACTTTGTAGTCCAAAGCTGATCTGTTTGATGATGTTTGTCAGCTTAGTGATATTATTTTCAATGTGGAATTGTTGTTGTGGGGCCCCATCTTCTTCCTAGAGATTTTAGCTGATGTTAGGCCTGGCCGTGATTTCCTGCAGAAAACTGAAAAGAGACTCGAACACAAAGACATGTATAGGCAGCTAATCGAAGCCTTTTTTCTAGAATTAATTAGTACTCTATATGACCATTATTATCTTAATGAAGTTTAAAATACATACATACATATATATATATGTATATATATATATATATATATATATCTTGTAAATTTTGATGTAAAATTCATACTTTAAGAAAAGTTTAAAGAATCAGAAAAAAATCAAAGAATTGAGATTAGTAATAGAATAGTCCCTTAATTAATTTGGTTTTTCTCCTGTCCCATGTCAGAAGATGGCTCTTTCTTCTGGTATGATACAGGGAGTTTTCATTTTCCTTTTAACAACATGCTTGAGTTTAAAGGAGGAGAGAGTCATTCTCCAACTCCAAAGTCAGCTTTAAACTTTAATTGAACTGGGACTACAAGAAGACTAATAGTATTAATTTTTTAGAGAAGAGCAGAAACAAGCATTTAGGAAGATTTGTGAAATTTTGTAGATGATACACCAATAGGCCATTTTACTCTTTTTCCTGGGACAGATGATTTGTCCTTTTTCTTCAGTTGTTTCATTTGTCCAGTGTTCTTCAGATTCCTTAGCCTTCATTCTCCTAAAAGACAAAAACAAAAACCCTTCCCCAAGACTAATTTTGGGGAGGTTCCCTTTCGGTAAGTTACATCTGATTAAATGAAAAGGCATGTATTAATGGTATAAGTGAGTTTAAACTGGATGGTCATGTTTGTTGATGAACTATCACTTCCTCTAATTAAGAGGTCTCTCTTGTTCCAATCGAACCTTTATCAATTTTGATGGTACCCACAGCTTATCTTCTCCTTCAGAAACAAAAGCAAAACCTCATCCCCAATGTAACACATATACTGGTTTCCATTCTGAGGTCAGCACATCCTTGAAGTATATAGGCTGATTTAATTCTGTAGTTTTTTCTATTAACCAATGTCTCTCTGCAGCTGTTGTTCCTTTCTCATTAGCATTGAGAAAATTCGAAGTTAATAGAGCATTGTGCAGTCTATTTCTGGGGGGTTTTGTTACCCCTTTCTGTTTATTTATCATGTCCTTTAGAGTTCTGTTGGATCTTTCTATAACTGCTTGGCCTGTAGGATTATGTGGTATACCTGTAATATGCTTTATATTATAATAAGCAAAAAACTGTTTCATTTTAATAGAGACATATGCTGGAGCATTGTAAGTTTTAATTTGTGCAGGTATACCCATGATGGCCATAACTTCTAGCAAATCAGTGATTACAGAATCAGCTTTTTCAGAACTCAAAGCAGTCGCCCATTGAAATCCTGAATAAGTATCGATAATATGGTGTACATATTTCAATTTTCCAAATTCCGCAAAGTGAAACACATCCATCTGCCAGATTTCATTCCTCTGAGTACCCTTTGGGTTACATCCTGCTGGTAATGGTGTCTGATTGTAGAAGGAACAAGTAGGACATTTCTTTACAATTTCCTTGGCTTGTTGCCAGGTTATGGAAAAATCCTTTTTTAAATTTTTACTTTTGACATGATGTTTCTTATGAAATTCTGAGGCCTCCAGCACATTTCCTATCAATAATTTATCAATCTCATCATTACCTTTTGCCTGGCAGACCAGTATGGGATCGGATGTGAGTTATATATAAAGGGTGACTCCTTTCCTTGATTGTATCTTGTAACTGAATAAATAGTGAAGTTAATTCTGAAGCGTCAGGGATAAATTTTGTAGTCTCAATATATAATACCACTCTTTCAGCATACTGAGAGTCAATAACTATGTTGAGAGGTTCTGAAAAATCCATTAATACTAACAGAATAGCATACAATTCCGATTTTTGAACTGAATTATAAGGACTTTGAACCACTTTACTTAAATTTTCTGATTTGTAACCTGCCTTTCCTTGTTTGTTGGCATCTGTATAAAATGTCTGAACTCCAGATATGGGTTTTTCACGTACAGTTCGAGGCAAGATCCAATCAGCTCTCTTTATAAGATCAATTCTATTGCTTTTAGGATATTTGCTGTTAATTTCTCCAAAAAATTACTGCAAGTTCTTTGCCAAGGTTCACTTTCTGTGAATAATTTTTCAATGTCCTCCTTATTTAAAGTTACAACAATTTCTGCTGGGTCTATTCCTGCTAATTGACGAAGTCTCAATTTTCCTTTCAAAATTAAGTCAGAGATTTTTTCCACATAAGTTTTTAATTTTTTATTTGGTTTATTTGGTAAAAATATCCATTCCAATACAATATCTTCTCTCTGCATTAATATTCCTGTAGGAGAATGCCTAGAAGGTAAAATAACCAAAATGCAATCCAGCTTTGGATCAATAGGATCCGTATGTCCTTCATGTACTTTTTTTTCTACCAAGGCCAATTCTTTCTCAGCTTCAGGTGATACTTCAGGTGTTGGCAAGAGTTTCCACCTAAAACTTGAGAAGAAAAGATTCTAAAACAGAGCTAAAAAGAGCTTCCTAGTTGTCTCTCTCAAGTTAGTGGCAGCCTTCTGGTTTGAGCTACTATGGCAGATTCCTGGAGTGTGCGTCTGACCTGCAGTGCAGCGGGAATGAGGAATCTACAAGCAGCACTTTACTCTGCTGCATGTTGGATTTAGCCTTTGCTAGTTTAAAAAAAAAAAAGGTTTCTGGGCTATGCACTGCTTTGATAGAACTGCTTCTGATAGTTGGTGGTACACATGGCTCCAGACACAGATCTGCTGGTAAACTGTACCACCGCCATGTTGGGAAGCTGAGGTGGGCAGGGCCAGCAGCCACAGTGGTGTTTCAGTCTTACGAAGATGGATATTACACAGAGAATCTGGTTTGTCTTGTCTTTGGGATTTTTAACTGCAGAAAAAGATTTGATCGTAAAAGCTGTTGAGTTAAACAAATATGTAAATTTTAAAGGTACCTTGACTTCAAAATTTGGATATAAGGATATGTTGCTTTGGAAAAGAGTCTCTGCTTTTGTTTCCACAGAAAGCCAGAGGCTATGGATTTGTTCCAGATTAAGATACATCAGGTTTGATCAGCCAAGACTACCTGAAAGGTCTCCGATGACACAATGGCCCAGATGATCCGACATCCAGAATGGTTTCAAGGCAACTGGCTCAGAGGTTTACCCTCATGGACTAATCCATAATCCTAAAATTTTCTTTATGTCCCCTCCAGCAGGAAATAGTAAGAAAAACTACGCCCAATTTCCCAGCTGGCTTTGGAGATGGAATTGGCTCACTCCTTCTCTAAACCCAAGCACATTGTTAAAAGAAAAGTTTAGGAGATTCTTGTGTCCCAAATCAGAAGAGCCCTCTGGTGTGGGACAGAAAAAAAAACAGTATTTTTATTTAAATCAGGTTGATTATAAATGTAATCTCTTTCTTTAAAAAAAAGGCATATGATATAGATATAATAGGATGAAAGGGTAGGTTAATGAACTTACTTCTAAAGAGCAACAACTCATTTAAAATGTTTTAATTGGTATAGATTTTAGTCTATTGATACAAACTTACGGTTAATTTTGTTATACTCTGTGTATATTTCTACTCTTGTTTAAGGTATTATGTTTGTACAGCTCATTTAAAATTGTAATGGATAATTAAAAATAGATTAATAATTAGTCATCTATGTTAATCATACTCATAGCCATGTTAGTTAAGTCTTCTAGGTATACACAGAGATATTTCAGATAGATAGGTAATCTTCAAATATTTCAAAGACCTACAGAATATGGCATTTAAAATATTTTAAAAATTTAGACTTTCTGGACAGTGAGACATATCTGCTCCTGGCAGCACCAATTTACTTCAGAGAGGAGGATGGGCGTTGAAGACACTTCATATGGAGTTTATCTTCACCTTGGCAAAAAGAGCCATTTGGGCAAGAAACTGTTCTTGCCTGGACTGCTTGATCGACTGGACATGCAGGACCCATAGAAAGGTGACCACTAAACTTTGCTTGACAAAATGGTCCTTCAGGTTCCTGCTTTGCAGAGGAAACTGCCAGAAATTCTACAGGACACTAAAAAAAGTGACCAAGAGACTCTAGCCCTGTGGGCTGAAGACAGATGCCCCAACTATACAAAGGAACATTAGGTGACTGTCCAGGCTGCCAGCTGTCTCTGTCTACCCTACAAGACTCCCAAAAGTTGCTTGCATCCTTCTCCCAGTTCTCAGGTAATATTATATCCTTCTGAGGTCTTTGATGTGGTTGAAGAATAGATAGTTATAATTTCCCCAGTTATGATAAAAGATAAGTTAGATATAAAACTTTAGATTCACAAATATAAGATAGATAGGATATCTTCTTTAATATTGTAACTATAATTCTTGCTTGATAATTGTTTTGTTATCTGAAATTTTACTATATAAAAGCTGAAACACAGCTTGTAATGCATTCTAATACACACACACACACATATACACATATTAAATATTCATTATATAAGTTCTGTTCTTCTAGAGAAACCTAATATACTCACCAACAGCTGTTGTCATTTGTTTTCTTATTGATTTTCATTCTGATATCAGTGATAGGGAATCTTTTAAAGCAGTATTTTTTTTGTTGTTTTCAAGACAGGGTTTCTCTGTGTAGTTTTGTGCTTTTCCTGGAACTCACTTGGTAGCCCAGGCTGGCCTCAAACTCACAAAGACCTGCCTGCCTCTGCCTCCCGAGTGCTGGGATTAAAGGTGTGCGCCACCACCACCTGGCTTATTAAAATATTCTTTTAGCCCCACCTCTTTATCTCTTTCTCAAACACCATGTCTGCTTGCATGCCACCATGTCCTGCCATGTTGGGGCTCTTTCTACATTATTTAGAAATTTCAGATAGACCTTCTTCCTATAATTTACATTTTAGGAAGCTTCTATTAGGTTCCCATACTACCCCTCAAATGGCCCTTAATTTAAACTTTCTCCCCCATATTCCTTTCCTCATCTCCTTTTCCCCAATTTATCCTCTCATCCAGGCCCCAATCCATCCATAACTATCTATTTTATTTCCCTTTCCTAATGAGAGTTACTTCACCCCAGTCCCTTCCTCTATACCTAACCTCAGTGGTTTTATGGATTGTAGCTTGTTTATTATTAGTTTAATAGCTAATATCCACTAATGAGCAAATGCATACTATATTTCTTTTCTGTGTCTGTATTATTTTTATTTTATTGTATAGATTTACCACATTTTCTCAGTCCATTCATCTGGTAAGAGACATCTTCATTTTTTCCAATTTCTGTCTATTATGAATACATCAGCAATGAACATGGTTGAATAAGTGTCTCTGGAAGGAAGAAGCATCCTTTCCATACATTCCCAAGAGCAGTATAGCTGGATCTCGAGGTATATTGATTCCAAACTTTCTGAGGAATGTTTGCTATATTGATTTCCATAGTAGCTATACAAGTTTGCACTCCCACCAGCAATGGAGGAGCGTTCCTCATACTCCACATCTTCACCATCATGAGCTGTCATTTTTTTTGTAGATCTTAGCCATTTTATCAAGTGTAAGATAAAATCTCACAGTAGTTTTGATTTGCATTTCCCTGACACCTAAGGATATTGGACATTACCTTAACTGTTTCTCAGCCATTTGAGTTTCCTCTTTTGAGAATTCTCTGTTTAGATCTCATCATTTAACTGGGTTGTTTGGTTTCTTGATGTCTTCAGTTCTTTGTACATTTTGGAAATTAGCCCTTTAGGGATGTGTAGTTGATAAAAAAATCTTTTCCATTTCTGTAGGCTGTTACTTTATCCTAATGATGATGTTCTTTGCCATGCAGAAGCTTTTCAGTTTAATAAGGTCACATTGATTAATTGTTGATCTTAGTGTCTATGCTAAGGATCTTCTGTTCAGAAAGTTATCTCTTGTGCCAATTCATTCAAGGCTATTCCCTACTTTATCCTGTTTTATCAAGTTCATTGTTCAGGTTTTATGTTGGGGTCTTTGATCTATTTGGAGTTGAGTTTTGTGTGGGGTGATAAGTATGGATTTATTTAGATTCTTCTACATGCAGCTGTCTGTCCAATTTGACCAGCACACTTTGTTGGAGATGCTATCTTGTTTTTTTAAAATTTTATTTATTTACTTTATGTATGAGTGCTTTATCTGCACGTACACCTTTATGCCAGAAGAGGGCATCAGATCCCACTAGAGATGGTTGTGAGCCACCATGTGGTTGCTGGGAATTAAACTCAGTACTTCTGGAAGAGCAGTCAGTGCTCTTAACCACTGAGCCGTCTCTCCAGCCCCCTCTTGTTTGTTTTTTTTTAATTACACTGTCTAAAAAAATTCCCAAAGAAATGAAGCCCACTCATTTTCTTTAAAATGTTTAATTAGTATGTTAGTGAGTTATCCATAACTGTAGCAAGATACTAGAGGAAAGCAACTTAAAGAAGGCTGCCATGACTGCCTCGACCAGCAAGAAAGACGCAACACCAGGCTCTTCTTTCAGTAGTTTATTCAGGAACCTTGAACAATCTTCTGACCCCCGGGAAAACCGCTCACAGCCTTAAGTAATCACTGGGTAGCCAACCCTGATACGCCACGTGGGCACTACCAATAGGTCCAGGTGTGCAGAAGCAAGCTAGATTCTCAGCCTTAGCCAATTAAGGAGTTGTTTATCACAGAGAATGCTCACCATCGGGAAGGTGGAGGGCGGAACCCGGCGCCATCTTTAAGGTGCGGCTGCACGCAGCTCTCTACAAAGGCAATATTTATTTGGGGCTCATGATTTCAGATGTTTGAGTGTGTGACTGGCTGGCTTTGTGCTTTTAGGCTGTGAAAAGTCATGACATCGTGAGAGGCAGGTGCTGGAGTAGGCTGGGGAAGTGGATTGGAAGGAGGAGATCAAGGACAAATACTACTTTTCAAGGGAACACTTACTTCTTGGGCTCTACTTCCAAGGGGCTCCACCAGTTCTAAGAGGATCATTAAGCTATGACTCCACAAACCCACTGATAATGTAAGAGATACCAATTCTCATGAACCAATAACTCCCACTTCACCAGTTATTTGCAAAAAGTCTCCAGCACAGAAGCTTTTAATTGGATATTTAAGATTCAGTGTAACAATAAAACTGTCCAAACCCTATTTTGATGTTTTCATCACTTAGTGGACTCCAATGTATCCATCCTTTATTTTTTCTTTCCTTGAATAAAGATTAGGGAGTTACTTTGACACGTTTCCTCCTTCTTTTGGAGAGATCCATGCACCCTCGACACAATCAGCAGCCCTTTTGTGTAGAACCTTTGATCCTGAGTAAGGCTGAAGGCCAGACTGTAGAGAAGTATGTAGCTGGCAGTTGGGATCCAAAATGGCTTATTTACTTGGCTCTTTAATACATATCAAATCATGTATGTAATTGATAAAGATATATTCTGTATAAATTATAATATCTGGGACAAAAATATTTACATAATCCTTCTTTTAAAAAACCAAACTTCTTGCCTAGTCAAAAGGTAAATTTAAGACTTTAAAAATGTTTATCAAATTCTACTCTTGAGCAATCAATTAAGCCCTATTATCACAGGCAATTTCTATTACAGATAAAGCCATGGTTCTATCCACTTGAGAAAGCTCTTGTTGATTTATGTTATTTCTCATCCTCAGACAGAAATTAAATGTAGAATATTTGGGAGAGGAATTAGAAGAGAAAATGAAACCAAGCTTAGGAGAATGTTACTAGCTATGTCCAGTCTTTATTAAGAAAATGAAAAGATGGTTTTCCTAGCATTTCAGTTGGCACTTTTATTTTTGAATAAGTATTGTTTGAATTTTCCCAGGTCGTGAAACAACCATCACAAGCAGCAGCAGCAGTAGCACAGCAGAGGCATAAGCTGCTTGGCTGATTATCTCACTGCTGACCTGTAAGCAGCTCCCTCTAGGGTGAAATGCAATTGAGTCTCTATTAACTCCAGGCTGGAGTGACTCTGCAGCAGTCTTGGTTATCAGGCTCAGAGCACATTGAGTTAAGTAGGAAGTCACATGGTGGGTAATAGTTTTGTGGTGCAGATGATGATCAGTGAGAGACTAAGCTGCAAATTACTTCTCTGGGGCTGCTGAGAATGGGAAATCAGGGTGAAAGTTGAGGTTGAGCTGCAAGGATTGGTTTTCCATCTGCTGTAAATGGCCTTGCTCTGCGGGTTAAAGGCAGCTATAGTACATGTGAATAGATACTATTTGTGGCTACTGTCATTGATTAGCTACAGTGTGCAGCTGGCTTGATGAGCCTGAAAACTACTATTGAAGGCCTGAGGAGTTATCCAGAATGGTATATCCATAGATGCTTTGAATTTTCTTTGACCACGTGGAAGCTGAGTGAAGGAATTCAGATGTAAAATGCTCCAGACACTGTATAGAGTGTGTTTGGAACCACCATTTTCTTATCTCTGTCTCGGTACAGAATCTTCGACAGAAAAATTACAACTACAACAAAACAAAACCAAACAAAATAAAACACCACCCCCCAAGCCCTCTACGGGGTAGAGTCTACACTTTACCTTTCTTAAGTCTGTGTTAATTTATGTATGTAAACATGTGCGCTCACCTTTGTCATGGGAAATGGATCCAGCTTGTTTCCACTAGCTGCGTTACTTCACCTCCCTGTGCTTCTGTAACTTTACATGTAAAATGGCCCTAATGTGGATGTGATAGCACCAAATAAGCTAGTATCCAGGAGTATGCAGCCCTGACATAGTGTTCACTGCATTCTCGATTTTATTACTAGGTTATATGAAGGGACAAAAGAGTAGGCTTGCACACACATGGAATGCACAGCTTGGAATTCAAGTCCAGGCCACTTTTTCATCCTTCATTTTAAGCCTCTTTAAGAAAAGAATTTTGTCTGATTATGTACAGGTGCGGTTTCCTCAGCTTTGTAATTATGCTGTCTTACGTTGCTGCCTAGCTTCCTAGAAGCTCTTCAAGTGGAGATTTTGATTTCCCCCTTCACTTACTCTGTAAATAAGAAGCAACTACCAAGAAAAATAGATGTTTATAAATGTTAACTCTAGCAAATATGGTTTTTCAATACATAAAAGGACTGGTTTTATGTGCAGCCTCTGTACCCGGTTGCTGTGAGTGCAGAGATGCATGTATTCAGCTCCTTCAAAATCTGATATTATGTAGTGTGTACTAAAAACAAAACAAAACAACCTAGCTACCATGTATTGAGTGGCTGCCATTTGCTGTGACCTCTGCAAACAGTTTATATAGTTCATCTCCTGAAACTCACAAAATCTCTATGAAGTGGATGATATTATCTTCCCTTTGGTGATGGAGAAATAGAAGCTCAGAGAAATGAAGATACTTAGTGGGGTTACAAGGCTCTGTCATCCAGGTGTATTTGTTTTGAAACTGCATGAATTAGTTTACCATATCACATTGCAGTTCTCTCTGTTTATATGGTCCCCTTGCATTCTCTTTCTGTTGAATGCTTTGTTTCTCCTTTTCGTTTTGTGTTGCTTTGGTGCAACTTTTCACCCACAGGTATAAATATCACAGTTAAATGATGTTCACTCATCCACTCAGACTTTTCCTGTGGTGTGAGGGAATAAAATCACCATTAACCTTAGATTAAGCATCATTTCAAGGTACCATTAACATAGCTTTTGTTTCCCCTCTAGGAGTTAACTGACTGAAGTCCCTACTATGTTCAGGGATCAGTTGCAATAATGAGGGGAGAAACAGAACTTGATCTGAGCTTTCCATAACCAGAAGAAACCCTATTGGCTTCTTTAAGGATGTTTATCTCTAAGGACTCCCAGAATAATTGCTCTTACCTTTTCAAAGTTAAAATGATTTTGCATATGTATGTGTATAGGAGATGCATGAGTGTGTGTACCTGTATTTGCATGTATATGTAAGAGTCAGGGTGTCTCACTAAACTGGGAACTCACCAGTTCAACTAGTCTGGCTAGTCGTCTTGCTCTTGGGTCCCTATCTCTGCCTCCTGAGCATTGAGCTCTCCCACTTGGCTTTCTCTATGTGTCCTGAGAATCTACACTCTAGTTGTCATTCCTGAACAATGCAAGTGCTTCACCCTCTAAGTCATCTCCTTGGCCTCTGCTCTTCCCTTACCATGAGGGGAAAAGATCTGGAAATGACTGTTCATCAAATCTCTGTTCAAATGAGGGATTGTTGCTTAGTTCTCTAATTGTTCCTTGAATTTTGCCAAGTAACAGAATAGCACAGTAGTTTTTCACAAGACATTTACATGATTCAAAAGTCAAAATTTCATTCATTCGTTTATCCATTCATTGCTAAGAATGAAAGACCTTCCATATGCCAAGCAAGTATTAAATCACTAAGTTTCACCCCGAGTCCTCAAATATTTTTGAAAATTAAAACTGTATTCACAGAAAATCTATTTTGCTGTGGATATTGCTCTGTATAAACAAAATGCTGTTTGGCCAGTGACCAGGCAGGAGGAAGTATAGGTGGGACAAGAGAGAAGAGAATTCTGGGAAGTGGAAGGCTGGGGGAGAGGGACACTGTCAGCCACCGCCAGGAGAAGCAACATGTAAAGACACCGGTAAGCCACAAGCCACATGGCAAAGTATAGATTAATAGAAATGGGTTAATTTAAGATAAAAGAAGTAGATAACAAGAAGCCTGACACGGCCATACAGTTTATAAACAATGTAATTTTCTGTGTGTTTACTTGGTTGGGTCTGAGTGCCTGTCGGCCTGGCAGGTGAGAGAGATTGGTCCCGACCATGGGCCAGGCAGGAAAACTCTAACTACACTATTTCCATTCTTCTGACTGTACTCTTTCCTCCTCTTTATCCTCCTTGGTGCTGAGTCTTATGCATGCTAGGGAAGTACTTTCCTAATCTTGATTTTTTTGAAAAGGGGTCTCACTATATGGCTAAGACTAGCCATAAATTTAGTATTTTCCTGTTTCAGCCCTAGAAGTCTTGAGATAGAAGCTGTCAGATCAGAACTTCAATCTCATCCTCTGTATCAGACAGCACTGGGCCTACCTTAGCTAAATTAAAGCTTGTCTTGAAACCAGAAAATCTTGGTTAGATTTGCTTATGGGTGTCTAACCCGTGATTTAGAGAATTGGTTCTCAACCTTCCTAATGCTGTGACCTTTCAATACAGTTCCTCATGCTGTGGTGACCCCCAACCATCAAATTATTTTTGTTGCTACTTCAAAACTGTAATTTTGCTACTGTTACAAATTGTAATGTAAATATACGATATGCAGGATATCTAAAATGTGACTCTCAAATAGGCCAAGCTACCCCAATAAATGTACAAACTGTACCAGATTGTATCAGAAATGGTAAACTTTTGTTGTATTAAATCACTGAATTTTGGGATTGTTTGCTACAACAGATAATATTTTTCTTGGTGGTAAATCTAAGGAAAAAAACTAAGAGTCAGGTTATTGATTTGCTAAATTGGTGGGGCTAGTCACTGTCAAACCTGATCTTTTCTAACAAGGTTTATACAACTCCAAAGCCCATGTTTTCTCATTATATCACATGCAACTCTAGCAACTCTAGAAAAAAATTATGTTTTCTATTGATGAAATTTTACCCAAGAGAGGTTGAATGATGTGCTCCAAGTCACAACTACTTAAAAATGTTGAAACTGACATTATTGTTCAAAGGGTTTTTACTACATCAAGGTTATGGGAAGATTAGTTGTTTTTCTTTTTTTTAAACACTGTGTTTGGTCTTATTGGTGTGAGTGAGATGCAAGGTTGAAAACAAACTATATCCCACATCATCTCTAATTTAAAACTTGTGTGGCATTTGAAGACAATCCAAAGAAGAAATCAGTGGAAACTAGCAATTAACTTGTCAATCTACCCACTAATTATATTCTCTTTCTTCAATAAATAATTTTTTCCTTTTATTGTAAATAGATTCTTTTCTCACATAATCTATCTTGATTAGAGTTTCTCCTTCCTCTATTTCTCTAAGAAGCCATGTTCCTTCCCTCTGGATCCAATTCCTTTCTGTCTCTCATTAGAAAATGAACTGGCTTCTATGAGATAATAAAATGTAGTAAAATATAATAGAGTAAGTTATAACAAAAACTAACACATGAGAATTAGACAAAACAAACACATGGAAAAAAGCCCAAGAGAAGGCAGCATCAGAGACTTACTTGTTTACACATTTCAGGAGTCACTTAGGAAATACTAAAGTGGAAGCCATAATATATACATAATCTAGTGCAGAGCTCTGCAGGCCTGGTGCATGCTGCTTCAGTCTCTGTGAGTTCATATGAGATCACATATTTGATCACAACTAACTAACTAATTAACTAACTAACTAACTATATATATATATTGTGTGTGTGTGTGTGTGTGTGTGTATGTGTGTAGTTGTGTAGTTGGAAAATTTCTTCAGTCCTGCCTGGCCCGAAGTCCCACAGCTGCTTATAAAATAATCACTCTAAGACTTAATATTGTTTACAAACTGTATGGCCATGGCCTATGGCTCAGTCTTCTTGCTAGCTAGCTCTTATAACTAAAAGCCCATTTCTCTTAATCTATATGTTGCCATGTGTTCCATGGTTTTACCTGTGTGTCATTACATGCTTCTTCATGGACAATGGGATAGTATCTCCTATGCCTCTGCCTTTCTCTTCTTCCTGTCTCTCTCTTACAACGTGATTTGCTATAGACCAGAGCAGCTTCTTTATTAACCAATCATAGCAACAAATATTCACAGCATGCAGAAAGATATGCCATAGCATATGTATGTATAATATACATAATATATACAACTATATAAGCATATAAACTATATATATATTTTTTCTCCATTTTTATTTATTATATTTGTGTTTTAATTTTACACATCAGCCATGGGTTCCACTGTCCTCCCCTCCCGACCCTGCCCCCACCTTCCCCCAGCCCCTCCCCTTCATTCCCATCTCCTCCAGGGCCAAGACTCCCCTGGGGATTCAATTCAACCTGGTGGATTCAGTACAGGCAGGTCTAGTCCCTTCCTTCCACGCTGAGCAAAGTGTCCCTGCCTAAGCCCAAGGCTCCAAACAGCTAGCTCATTCACTAAGGACAGGTCTGGGTCCCACTGCCTGAGTGCCTCCCAAACAGTTCAAGCTATTCAGTTGTCTCACTTATCCAGAGGGCCTGATCCAGTTGGGGGCTCCACAGCTTTTCATTCATAATTCATGTGTTTCCATTAGTTTGGCTATTTATCCCTGTGCTTTTCCAATCTTGGTCACAACAATTCACACTCTTACAGTCCCTCCTCTTTCTCCACAATTAGACTCCTGGAGCTCCACCTAGGGCCTGGCCAAGGATCTCTGCATCCACTTTCATCAGATATTGGATGAGAGTTCCAGCATGACCATTAGGGTGTTTGGCCATCTGATCACCAGATTAGGTCAGATCAGGCTTTCTCTCGACCATTGCCAGCAGTCTACAGAGGATGTATCATTGTGGATTTCTGGGGACCTCTCTAGCACTTTGCTTCTTCCTGTTCTCATATGGTCTTCATTTATCATGGTCTGTTATTCCTTGTTCTCCCTTTCTGTTCTTGATCCAGCTGGGATCTCCTGCTCCCCTAAGCTCTTTTTCCCACAAACCTTGCCGTTCATTGCTCCCACTGTCATCCAGGTTGTTCATGTAGATCTCATCCATTTCTCTTTCATAGGGTGAACCCTGTGTCTTTCTTAGGGTCCCGTTTTCTTGGTAGCTTCCCTGGACTTGTGTAGCAGACTAGTCATCTTTGTTTTACATCTAGTATCCTACTATGAGTGAGTATATACTATGTTTGTCTTTCTAAGTCTGGGTTACCTCACTCAGGATGATTTTTTCTAGATCCATCCATTTGCCTGCAAACCTCATGATGTCATTGTTTTTCTCTGCTGAGTAGTACTCCATTGCGAATATGTACCATATTTTCTTTATCCACACTTCAGCTGAAGGGCATCTAGGTTGTTTTCGGCTTCTGGCTATTCTAAATAATGCTGATATGAACATAGCTGAGCAAATGCCCTTGTGGTATGATTGAGCATTCCTTGGGTATATGCCCAAGAGTGCTATAGCTGGGTCTTGGGGCAGATGGATTCCAAGTTTTCTCAGAAAGCACCATATTGATTTCCAAAGTGGCTGTACAAGCTTGCATTCCCACCAGCAGTGAAGGAGAGTTCCCCTTGCTCCACACCCTCTCCAGCATAAGCTGTCTTCTGTGCTTTTGATCTTAGCCATTCCGACAGGTGTAAGGCAGTATCTCAGAGTTGTTTTGATTTGCATTTCCCAGATAATTAGGGATGTTGAGCAATTACTTAAATGTCTTTCAGCCATTTGAACTTCCTCTGTTGAGAATTCTCTGTTTAGTTCTATAACCCATTTCTTAATTGGACTGTTGGGCATTTTGATGTCTAATTTCTTGAGTTCTTTATATATTCTGGATATCAGCCCTCTGTCAGATGTGGGGTTGGTGAAGACCTTTTCCCATTCTGTAGGCTGTCACTTTGTCTTGTTGACCATGTCCTTTGCTCTACAAAAGCTTCTCAGTTTCAACAGGTTGCATTTATTGATTGTTTCTCTCAGTGTCTGTGCTACTGGTGTTATATTTAGAAAGTGATCTCCAGTGCCAATGCGTTCAAGACTACTTCCTACTTTCTCTTCTATCAGGTTCAGAGTAAATGGATTTATGTTGAGGTCTTTGATCCACTTGGACTTAAGTTTTGTGCACAGTGACAGATATGGATCTATTTGCAGCCTTCTACACGTTGACATCCCGTTATGCCAACACCATTTGTTAAAGATGCTTTCTTTTTTACAATGTAAAATTTTGGCTTCTTTGTAAAAAATTATATGTTCATAGGTGTGTGGATTAATGTCAGGGTCTTCAATTCAAGTCCATTGGTCCACATGTAAGTTTTTATGCCAGTACCAATCTGTTTTTATTACTGTAGCTCTATAATAGAGCTTGAGGCCAGGGATTGTGATGCCTCCAGAGGTTGTTTTATTGTACAGGATTCTTTTGGCTATCCTAGGTTTTTTGTGTTTCCATATGAAGTTGAGTATTATTCTTTCCAGGTCTGTGAAGAATAGTGTTGGTAATTTGATGGAGATTGTGTTGAATCTGTAGATTGCTTTTGGTAAGATCCCCATTTTTACTATGTTAATCCTGCCTATCCATGAGCATGGGAGATCTTTCCATTTTCTGACATCTTCTTCAATTTCTTTTTTCAGGGACTTAAAGTTCTTGTCATATAGGTCCTTCACATTCTTAGTTAGAGTAACCCCAAGGTATTTTATATCATTTGTGGCCATTGTAAAGGGTGATGTATCTCTGATTTCCTTCTCAGCCTGTTTTTCTATTGTATTTAGGATGGCTACTGATTTTTTTGAGTTGTTCTTGTATCCTGCTATGTTGTTGAACATGTTTGTAAGCTGTATCAGTTTCTTGGTTGAATTTTTGGGGTCACTCATGTATACTATCATGTCATCTGCCTACAGGGAAAGCTTGCTTTCTTCCTTTCCAATTTGTATCCCCTTAATCTCCCTATGTTGTCTTATAGCTCTGGCTAGAATTTCAAGTACTATATTGAATAAGTATGGGGAGAGGGGACAGCCTTGCCTTGTTCCTGATTTTAGTGGTATTGCTTTGAGTTTCTCTCCATTAAATTTGATGTTGGCTCTTGGCTTGCTCTAGATTGCCTTTATTATGTTTAGGTATGTTCGCTGTATTCCAGATTGATCCAAGACATTTATCATGAAGGGGTGTTGGATTTTGTCAAATGCCTTTTCTGCATCTAGTGAGATGATCATGTGATTTTTTTCTTTGTGTTTGTTTATATGGTGTATTACATTGACGGACTTTCATATGTTGAACCACCCTTGCATCCCTGTGATGAAGCCTAATTGATCATGATGGATAATTGTTTTGATGTGTTCTTGGAGTCTGTTTGCCAGTATTTTATTGAGTATTTTTGTATCAATGTTCATGAGGGAGATTGGTCTGTAGTTCTCTTTCTTTGTTTCATTTTTGTTTGGTTTAGGAATCAGGGTAATTGTAGCCTCATAGAAGGAGTTTGGTAATAATCCTTCTGCATCTATTGTGTGGAACAATTTAAAGAGTATTGGTATTAAGTCTTCTTTGAAGGTCTTATAGAATTCTGCACTGAAACCATATGGTCCTGGGCTTTTTTTGGTTGGGAGATTTTTAATGACTGATTCTATTTCCTTAGTGGTTATTGGACTATTTAAATGGTTTATCTGTTCTTGATTTAACTTAGGTATGTGGTACCTATCCAGAAAATTATCCATTTCTTTTAGATTTTCCAGTTTTGTGGAGTAGAGGTCTTTGAAGTATGACCTGATGATTCTCTGGATTCCCTCATTGACTTTTGTTATGTCGCCCTTTTCATTTCTGATTTTGTTAATTTGGATGCTCTCTCTCTGTCTTTTGGTTAGTTTGGATAAGGTCTTGTCTATTTTGTTGATTTTCTCAAAGAACCAACTATTTGTTTCATTTATTTTTTGTATTGTTCTCTTAATTTCTATTTTATTGATTTCAGCTCTCAATTTTTTAATTTCCTGGCGTCTGTTCCTCCTGGGAGACTTTGCTTCTTCTTGTTCTAGAGCTTTCTGGTGTGCTCTTAAGTCACTAGTGTGAGATTTCTCCAATTTCTTTATGTGGGCATTCAGTGTTATGAATTTCCCTCTTAGCACTGCTTTCACAGTGTCCCATAAATTTATTTGGGTATGTGGTGTATTCATTTTCATTGATCTCTAGGACGTCTTTAATTTCTTTCTTTATTTCTTCCTTAACCCATTGGTGATTCAGTTGAGCATTATTCAGTTTCCATGAGATTTTAGGCTTTCTTTTTTTTCTTTTCTTTTCTTTTCTTTTTCTTTCTTTTTTTTTGTTGACATCTAACTTTAAACCATGGTGGTCCGATAGAACACAGGAGATTTATTCCATTTGTTTTGTATCTGTTGATATTTGCTTTGTGGCCTAGTATGTGGTTGATTTTAGAGAAGGTTCCATGGGGTGCTGAGAAGGTATATTCTTTTTTCTTTGGATGGAATGTTCTTTAGATACTGATTAAGCCCATTTGAGTCATAACATCAGTTAAGTCCTTTATTTCTCTGTTAAGTTTCAATTTGGCTGATCTGTCCAGAGGTGAAAGTGGGATGTTGAAGTCTCCCACTAGTAATGTGTGGGGTTTTAAATGTGATTTAAGCTTTAATAATGTTTCTTTTACATATGTGGGTACCCTTGTGTTTGGGGCATAAGTGTTCAGAATTGAGACTTCATCTTGGTGGATCTTTCCTGCCATGAGTATGTAATGTCCTTCATCATCTCTGTAGTTGATTTTAGTTTGAACCCCATTTTGCTAGATATAAGGATGGCTACACGAGCTTGCTTACTAAGACCATTTGATTAGAAAGCCTTTTCCAAGCCTTTTATTCTTAGGAGGTATCTATCTTTAAATTTGAGGTGAGTTTCTTGTATGCAGCAGAAAGATGGGTCCTGTTTTCATATCCAATCTGTTATTCTGTGTCTTTGTATAGGTGAATTAAGTATATTGATATTAAGGGATATTAATGACCAGTGATTGTTTGTTCCTGTTATTAGTTTTATATTGTGGTGGTAGTGTGTGTGTGTGTACTTCTCTTCTTTGGGGTTTACTGCTGTGTTGTTATCTATTGCCTGTGTTTTCATGGTTTGGTAGTGTGTGTGTGTGTGTACTTCTCTTCTTTGGGGTTTACTGCTGTGTTGTTATCTATTGCCTGTGTTTACATGGGTGTATCTGCCTTCCTTAGGTTGGAATTTTCCTTCTAGTGCTTTCTATAGGGCTGGGTTAGAGGATAAGTATTGTTTAAATCTGGTTTTGTCTTGGAAGGTCTTGTTCACTCCATCTATGATGACTGAAAGTTTTGCTTGGTACATTAGTTTAGGCTGGCATCCATGGTCTATTAGTGTCTGCATTATATCTGTCTAGGTCCTTCTGGCTTTCAGAGTCTCCATTGAGTAATCGGGTATTATTCTGATGGGTTTGCCTTTACAAGTCTCTTGGCCTTTTTCCTTTGCTGCCCTTTAATATTCTTTCTTTATTCTGTAAGTTTAGTTGTTTAATTATTATGTGGTGAGGGTACTTTTTTGTGGGGTCTAGTCTGTTTGGTGTTCTATAGGCTTCTTTTATCTTCATAGGCATTTCGTTCTTTAAGTTGGGAAAGTTTTCTTCTATGATCTTGTTAAATATATTTTCTGTGCCTTTGAGTTGGTATTCTCCTTCCTCTATCCCTATTATTTGTAGGTTTGGTCCTTTCATGGTGTCCCAAATTTCTTTGGACCTTTTGCGTCATGACTTTGTTGGTTTTAGTGTTTTCTTTGACTGATGAATCTATTTCTTCTATCGTATCTTTAACACCAGAGATCCTCCCTTCCATCTCTTGCATTCTGTTTGTTATACGTGCATCTGAAGTTCCTGTTTGTTTACTCAGATTTTCTATTTCCAGCATTCCTTCTGCTAGTGCCTTCTTCATTTTTTTAATTTCCTTCTTCAGGTCTTGGATTATTTCCCTTGCTTTTTCATGATTTTCTTTCAGGGACTTATTGTTTTCTTCTGCTTTAATTGTCCTTTCCTCTAGTTTTTTTTTTATAGCATTCTTCCCATTTTTTGTTTGTCTGTTCCTCCACTTAATTTTTGATTTCTTTTATATAAGGCTCTAGCCTCTTCATGATGTTACTTATAAGGTTGTTTTCTTCTTCTTCTTCCATTCTGTGATGTTCATGTCTAGCTGTTGGAGAAGGGTTAGATTCTGGTGATGCTGTATTGCTCTTTATTTTGTTGTATGTACTTCTGCCTTGACGTCTGCCCATCTCCTTGTGGGTTCATTCTTGGTCTTATCAGTGTACTTGGTCCAGACAGAGCTGACAGATTCAGGGAGCCTCTCTCTGGTCCAGATGGAAGCTCCGGGCTGGATGCGAGCTCTGGTCCAGATTAGAGTTCTGGCCGTATAGGAGCTGGGGGGCTGGACTCTGAGTCTCAGGAAGTCCCTGGGGTCTTCTTATCTTGTCCAGATGGGAGCTCCTCTTGTCCAGATGGCAGTTCCAGGACAGGATGGAAGCTCTGGTCCAGATGGGAGTTTTGGGGCAGGATGGGAGCTGGGGGCTGGTCTCTGAGTCTCAGGAAGTGGCTGGTGTCTCAGGCAAATGGGTGTGAGGGCATGGTGTGGTGACTGCAGGGTCTGCCTGCAGTCTTGGAAAAGGGGATCCTTCCTGCAGGGCCTGCCTATTGGCCGGAAACTGGGGCCAAGTTGGGCAGGTCCTGGGATGGCCTGTGTCCAGGGGTGGGACCCAGGGGCAGTTGCCTCTCTGACTATAACCCCAGACACTCAACCAGCTTGCTTCTTAAGACCATTTGATTGGAAAGTCTTTTCCAGCCTTTTGTTTTTAGGTGTCTATCTTTGAATTTGAGGTGTGTTTCTTGTATGCAGCAGAAAGATGGGTCCTGTTTTCATATCCATTCTGTTAGTCTGTGTCTTTTTATAGGTGAATTAAGTACATTGATATTAAGGGATATTAATGACCAGTGATTGTTCGTTCATTATATTATTTTTACTTTTTGGTGGTAGTGTGTGTGTAGTTCTCGTCTTTGGGGTTTACTGCTGTGGTCTTATCTATTGCCTGTGTTTTCATGGGTATATCTGCCTTCCTTAGGTTGGAGTTTTCCTTCTAGTGCTTTCTGTTGGGCTTGGTTTGTGGATAAGTATTGTTTAAATCTGGTTTTGTCTTGAAATGTCTTGTTCACTCATCTATGGTGATTGAAAGTTTTGCTGGGTATATTATTCTAGGCTGGCATTCATGGTCTCTTAGTGTCTGTAGTGTATCTGTCCAGGTCTGTCTGTCTTTCAAAGTCTCCATTGAGAAATCGGGTGTTATTCTGATGGGTTTGCCTTTATAAATAATTTGGTCTTTTTCCTTTGCTGCCCTTAATATTCTTTCTTTATTCTGTACATTTAGTTGTTTAATTATTATGTGTTGAGGGGACTTTTTTGGGGGGTCTAGTCTGTTTGATGCTTATAGGCTTCTTGTATCTTCATAGTCATTTCCTTTTTTATGTTGGTTAAGTTTTCTTCTATGATCTTGTTAAATATATTTTCTGTGCCTTTGAGTTGTTATTCTTCTCCTTCCTCTATCCCTATTATTCATAGGTTTGGTCTTTTCATGGTGTCCCAATTTCCTTGGACATTTTGGGTCAAGACTTAGTTGGTTTTAGTGTTTTCTTTGATGAATCTATTTCTTCTACCATATCTTTAACACCAGAGATCCTCTCTTCCATCTCTTGCATTCTGTTGGTTATACTTGCATCTGAAGTTCCTGTTTGTTTACTCAGATTTTCTATTTCCAGCATTCCTTCTGCTAGTGTCTTCTTCATTTTTTCTATTTCCCTCTTCAGGTCTTGGACTATTTCCTTCATCTGTTTCATTCCTTTTTCATGATTTTCTTTCAAGGACTTATTGTTTTCTTCTGCTTTATTTGTCCTTTCCTCCAGTTTTTTATAATGCTATTCCATTTTTTGTTTGTCTCTTCCTCCACTTTATTTTTGAATTCTTCTATATTATCCTCTAGCCTCTTCATGATGTTACTTATAAAGTTGTTTTCTTCTGCTTCTTCCATTCTGTGATGTTCAGGTCTAGCTCTTGGAAAAGGACTAGGTTCTGATGATGCTATATTGCTCTTTATTTTGTTGTATGTACTTCTGCTTTGACGTCTGCCCATCTCATGGTGGATTCGTTCTTGGTCTTATCAGTGTACTTGGTCCAGACAGAGCTGACAGGTTTAGGGAGCCTCTCACTAGTCCAGATGGAAGCTCTGGGCAGGATGGGAGCTCTGGTCCAGATGGGAGTGCTGGCCAGATGGGAGCTGGGGGCTGGTCTCTGAGTCTCAGGAAGTAGCTGGTATCTCTGTATCTTGTTCAGATGGGAGCTCCTCTTGTCCAGATGTGAGTTCTGGGGCAGAATGGAAGGTCTGGTCCAGATGGGAGTTCTGGTCATGCATGGGACCTGGGGGCTGGTCTTTGAGTCTCAGGAAGTGGCTGGGGTCTCGAGCAGATGGGTGTGGGGTCAGAGTGTGGAGATTGCAGGGTCTGCCTGCAGTCTTGGAAAAGGGGGACCTTCCTGTGGGGCCAGTTGAATGGCCAGAAACTGGGGCCTAGTTGGGCTGGTTTCCCCTGGATGGCTGCTGCCCAGGGCTGGGTACCTAGGGCTTTGAACTATGTGCAGGCCTCTCTGGGTATGACCCCAGGCCCTCACCTCTGGTCCACATGGGTGTTCAGGGGCAGGCAGGGTTTTTTTTTTTTTTTTTTTTGTTTTTTCTGAGACAAGGTTTCTCTGTGTAGTTTTGGTGCCTGTCCTGGAACTCACTCTGTAGACCAGGCTGGCCTTGAACTCACAGAGATCCTCCTGCCTCTGCTCCTGAGTACCAGGATCAAAGGTATGCACTACTGCACCTGGCAACTATATTCTTGAAAGTAAAAAAATAAATAGCATTTACCTCCCTTCTCTTCTTCTCCCCGCTTCCATATACTCCAACAAGACAAAGTTGTAAACCTATACTCTGAACCCCAGAATTGATAGTCAAGGGAGTAAATTTTGCCAGTCTCATTTCCTAAGGAAAACAAGAGGTTTTTTCTTTAACTGCTACCTCCCTCCCCTAGGCATTAAAGCATGGAGAATGGTTGGAAAATCCTCCAGAAGGCTGGAGATTTTTGTGAGACAAGCACTGATTATGCTGAAGATTATAACTGTATTGTTCTAAATAAAATAAAGAGGGTTGTTTGTTATCCAAGCAGCAATCCTAGGCTCAAGGCCCAGGAATTGTATTTTAATACAACATCAAGTTCTCTGACCTTCCTAGAAAAGAGACTGATAAACAAACAAATGGTAATATGTACTTCCACTCCATCATGCAATTTAATTTTCACTTATTCAATCCATTTTTCTTATTGCCAATGGTTCTTTTAAAGGAACATGCTTGGCTTATTTTTAAAACAGTCATTATGTATTTCTGCTCTGAACTGCACTTGGGTCACCTTGCCAGTAATTGAGACCACAAGACAATTCCCCTGTTAATTGTTTCTTTGTTTCCTCTGTGCTTCTACATCACTTCTTTTCTTGTTTTTAATTATGGGGTTGAGAGGGAGCAGATATTCTGTTAGTTTGTATTAAAGACTACAGACTTAACAGTGTAATCTTTTAATACTTTTGTTTGCCAAGCATCCATTTTTTATTTGTAACTATTCTCAGTCTCTTGGTCTTTCAGTCTCTCTGTCTCTCTGTCTCTCTGTCTCTGTCTCTCTCTGTCTCTCTCTCTCTGTCTCTCTGTCTCTCTGTCTCTCTCTCTCGTTCATAGATCTGTCTTCTTCCTGAAGTGTCAGAATTGCCTCCCTACACCTTGTGAGTGTGTGTGTGTGTGTGTGTTTAGGCTGGGTGGCCAGTGAGTTCTGATGATCCGTCTTCACCACCGTAATACTAGGATTACAGATAGGGTTTTGGGGTGGATGTTGGAGATCTGAACTTAGATCCTGAGGTTTACACAACAAACACTTTAATGACCAAGCCATCTTCTGACCCCTGAAAATGAGTTAGTTTTCTTATCTCTGACTTACATATTTTTTGTTTCTTTTTGATGGCTAAGATTTGAAAGGAGAAGTGGATACACAAAGCTCTTGATTCTTTGTTCCCAAGACAACCTTGATGCCATCAGCTAGAAAAAATACCAGCGCCACAATTCCACTGTAAAGGAACGTTACAAATGGTTTGTTTGTATTTTAAATCTTTTCTATATTGAAAATCCCCCCTGAAAGTCCTCCTTCAAAGCTGCCTGCCTACAGTATATAGTTCTCAGCTTATACCCCCAACCAATGGTTTTTCTTTTCATTCCTTTTTTTTTCTCCCAACAGAAACAGTTCCCACACTCACCTGGACCTTCACCAGTCCATCACAAATAGCTTTCATATTTGGCACACAACTGAAACAAACTAAGTTTTGTGTTGCAATTCCCTCTTTTATTTGCACAAAAAAAGAAGCGTATTTCCAGGACTTCTCCTCAGGGAACAAAACGCCATGTCTGCTTCTGTGAGTCTCTGGACATTAAAGACAGCTGGACCAGAAATCATTTTCAAATCTCCCATGGAGCTGAACTGAAATCCAGCCCATGTTGTACTATTTTCATTTTTGTCACAGCCTAACAATTGAAAATGATACTTTCCTTAAAATGAGTCCTTTATACCTTCAGATGATTTTATCTGCTTAAGTCTTTTACTGAAAAACTTTTATTTCAGCGCCTTTGACATACCCACCTTCTTTAGGCACCACCTACCTCTAAAATAATCACAATCAATCTGCCTTCACAGGTCTGTAGTTAGTAGGGAGTAATCACAGATTTCCATGGCAGGAACAAATTTCTCTTAGGATTCAAGAGGAACTGTCAGAAAGTCTTTGATGCCATGCCTTATTTCTCTGGGTCAGAATCTCCCATCTTATCTTTATGCTGCTGACCTCAATGGATCTTTGAACTCAGGCAATTCTATAACATCCCCAAACTGACCTCTACTAAATTTCAGTTTCTTCTGCTCTTTTCTTGGACTGATGTGTGAGGTTCCAGTTATGTTAACTACATAAAATCTATATTGCATTTTTACTTTTACATATCAGTGATAATTAACATTCATTGTCAACTTGACTAGTTTGAAAATTACCTGTGAATGTTGGTGTAACCATCCTATTGGCTGGGGTCTCAGATGTAATTAAAAAGGGGAAAGGATAAAGACAGTGGGGTGTCAGCAGCATCATTCTTTGCTTCCTGACTGGCAGTGATATGAGCCCTTCTGCCCCACCATGTCTTCCTACCCACACAATGGACTGAGCCCTCTGAAACTGAGGCATCAACTTGCTGAGTTAATTGAAAGGTTTATTGTCCAAGGGTAAGCAAATGAACCCATTGCTATCTGAGTAGCTTATACCTTATCAGTTTCACAGTTTGCTGTTTTTTCATTTGGTTTGATTTATCAGGATCATATAAGCAATTAACTATGTGAGTATCATTTAGGCTTATGGGGAATTGTTTATTCCCTGTAGCCACAATTTCATGGCCTACCCTTGATTTTAATTGCAGCTATTGTTAAACAATCTCAGTATGTCTTGCTAGTATTTCTCTTAAAATATCTGGTTTATTGCTTTAGCTATTTTTTCTGTGTCAGAGCTTCCTTCAGTATCACTTAGAAACTTGTTCAGTCATTCTGGAAAGAAGTCCGAAAGTAACAATAAGTTAACACCCTTTAGCCAGTAACAAAGAAGTAATAATAATAATAATAATAATAATAATAATAATAATAATAATAAATAGTAATAATAATCACTTCTGTGGATTTCAGTAGATTCTCCATTGCCCATTGTAATTACCAGTATAAAAACCACAAAGTCTGTGATATTTTTCTCCTTTTCCACTATTTACTTCTTTCAGACATTCCTTACCATCAACTCCTAAGTAAAGTAGTTCAACAAAACATGTGTAACATATTCTGTATGGATACAAAAACATCTGAAAAAGTATAAAATAAACTATATGTGTAAGTAGTTACAGAAATTTGAATTCATGGGCATGTGAGATAGGAATTGTATTAGATACAACTGTTTGGTGCTTATATATCCTTGGAAGTCAGGGTTTCTCTGTATGCATTTAGTTCCTTACATAAGTAAATGCCACTCTACAGAAAAGTTACCCCTGGGCACAGAAGTGTTTTTTTTTTTATCTTGCATACAGAACCATCTAGAAAGTCTGCAAGTTAGCACCTTTAGCTGGACCTGGAAACCCTTTTCTTTGGTGCAAGAAAGTAAGTAATTTAGATTTTGAAAGCCAATACTACCTGATACATTTATTCAATTCATAAAAAAACACAAACAAAAACAAAAAATGTAAATAAAATAGTCAGTAGGCCAAATGTTGTGTATGGTTTCATCATTGTGATGAAATATCTGACAAATAGCCTTGATAGAGAAAAGGTTTATTTTGCCTTATGGTTGTAGAAGATTCTGCCCATGACCAGTTGGCTTCATTGCTTTGGGGCCTATGTGAAAGCATTGCATGCATAAAGGGGGTTATTGCAAAGAAAAACTACTTGCCATATGCATACTCACACTGACCTACTTCCTCCATCATGCCCCCACTTTCTGATAGACTTCAGCTGGATTAATATTTGAAGATATTAATAATATCATGAATTAATCGACTCTCAATAGTGATTTCAGCTGAAGACCAGGCCTTTAATATATAAATTTTTGTGGAGAATACTTTATATACAAACCATAACACTATAAGAAACCAGTTTGTAGACTTCCCCAAACATTATTCTTTGTTTCTGTTAGCATTCAGACTCACCGCTGGCCTGTCCAACATCATCTTACATAAAGTCCTCTTTAAGAGAAAATTCCTCCCCCTTCTCTCTCTTCCTTCCTCTCTCACCATGAGGTAGTGCCTCCCCATTTCTTTTCTTTTCTTTCTTTTTTCTTCTCCCCTCCACAGACTCTGCCTGTTTTCTCTTTCTTCTCCCTCCTTTCTCCACTTAATAAAACTTTCCAACTGGGTGCCGCATCTGCATGGTGTGAGTGACTTTCCATCCTGCCCCCTTGGCCACCACCCACTGTGTCTGCTGTGTGGCACCTTGACTCCACCCGCCAAGGTGTCTCTCTCTGTTTTACAAAGATTTCTACAGAAATGTCTATTACTAAATATCAGTTTGTAGCATGTAGAGACCTATTTCATGGAACCCACATGCAACATCACCTCCTGAAAGGAGGTAGAACAATTTATTTAGACTGATTTTTTCCCCAGATCGCTTATCACTCAACTATTTACCTGATTATTTTTTCTCCATAACTCTGATTTTGGTATGTGAGTCTTCTGGAGGAAGTTTCAGAAAGGAGAGATGAAGGAGTTTAGAAAATGCCACCTCAAAAATTTTCTACTTTGCTTTGTTGTTCTTTCAAAGTAAGAGAACTTGGGAAATCAAGATACAAGGATGAGCTTATTCGTTCTCTGTCTCTCTGTCTCTGTCTCTGTCTCTGTCTCTCTCTCTTTATGTTTTATATCCCAAAAGGTATCTGTAGTTGGAAGGTTTCTCCAGTCCTGCTTGACCTCACAATCCAGACAAATCTCTCTCATTTTCATCCCTTAGCTGCTTGGTCCCAATGAAACATACAGAAACATACAGAGGCTTATCTTATTTACAAATTGTAATGCCAATAGTTTAAGTTTCTTGCTAGCTAGCTCTTATATCTTAATTTAACTCATTTCTATTAATGTATGTTTTGCTATGTTTTCCATGGCTTTACCAGTCTGCTGGCATCTTGCTTCTCCTTTGGTGGCAGGTGACATCTCTTTCCAGACTCCACCTTCCTGTCTCCCTGGATTTTCTACCTGCCTCTAAGCTGCCTTGAACAAAGCAGTTTATTTATTAACCAATGGGAACAACATATATTCACAGCCTACAGAAAGACATCCCCCCAGCAGGAATCTATGTATTTAATAAATTCTCTGTTAAATGAATAGGGCAATCTGTCCAGTACAGGTTTGCTCAGTGCTCAAGTCCACAAAACAATATTGATATCATTTGTTGGAATATGAAAGGCTCTCTGAAGGACCCATTTTTTTCTTTTTCTTTCTTTTGTTTTTTAATGACAGGGTCTTATGTAACCATGGCTAACTTTGAATTTTTATGCAGGTGAGATTAATATTGAATTACTGATTATCCTGCCTCTGCCTCCAGAATACTGGGATTTCATGTGAGTACCACCATATCTGGCTAAGGTTTTGTTCTTGTGTTCATCTAAGTGAGTCTGTCTTCCAAAGGATTCATTAATTTTGGACACAAGTACATTGTGGAAAGTGCTAAGGATAAAATGTCTTTCCAAATACTTAAAGACAAAAGGTGCTTTAGACTTATTATTTTGTGTTGCCTCAGAGGGACCATGGTTTTATAATATGCTCTGTTCTGTCTGAATAGGTTCAACTTGTTGGAATGAAAATTACTTGATGCCTAGAGAACTAGAATACTAAAGGGAAATAGCTCCTTGGGGAGGCAATTACTACTTAATGGATCTCATTGTCTGATGAATAAGAACCTGCCCAGGAAGAGAAGGGAGCTCATATATTTCCTCAAAGTACTACATTACCTCAAATGCTTTTCTATTTCTTCTTTCCTCTCATTCATCTGGAAAACAATGGCTCAGATTCTCCTGAAGCACAAAACTTTTATGTGTTGGGGTGGGGGAGCTGTATGCTCTTTGTATGTATGTAGATGTACATATGTGTGCTGGTGCAAGTGCATGGGTATGTGTTGGTATGGAGTATAGGTGAAATTATTAAGGCCACTCCACGTAGTTAAAGGGGAGGTTTATTTTGTGGGGTAACTTACAAATGAAGGGATAGGTTGTAGGGTCTGGCAAAGGTATGGTGCAGTCTGGCGGTGTTCTCTGGAGAACTCTGCTCAGTCTACCCCTGAGTCCAGTGTCCCAGAACCAAGAGAGAGCCCTCCGCCTGATCCTGGGTCTTCCACTTCCTCCTCTGCCCCGCCTTGTGGGCGTGACCATTACCGAAGCCTCAATGGGGGTTGGAACTTCCAGGCCAATGCTGGGATGGCTACCCACTACATCTCCCCCTTTTGTCTAAATAAGAAAGTTCTAACCTAATAGAAGGCTATATACAAAGAGATGATTATCAAATATTGTCCAGGAGTAATGAGGGATAATGACCTAGATAAGTTGGAATTACAATAAGTGCAAACAATATCAAGCAAAAAACACATAGTAAAATCCAGGGAAGTCTAGAGCATAGGTAGGTGGCATGTTACAAAGATCATTCCAAAAGGTGTCCTATCCTAAAGAACCTGAGTCTAACACTTAATATATTCTAAGATATTATATATGTATATATACTAAGTTGTAGCTATAACTGCAATTGACCCAACTTTACAAAGGATCATTAGATGACTGTCCAGGCTGCCAGCTGTCTCTGTCTACCCTACAAGACTCCCGAAAGTTGCTTGCTTCCTTCTCCCGGTTCTCAGGTAATATTATATCCTTCTGAGGTCTTTGATGTGGTTGAAGACTAGATAGTTAAAATTTTCTCAGTTATGATAAAAGATAAGTTAGATATAAAACCTTAAACTCATAAATATAAGATAGATAGGATATCTTCTTTAATATTGTAACTGTAATTCTTGCTTGATAATTGTTTTATTGTCTGTAATTTTACTATATAAAAGTTAACCTTCCTTTTCTAACAAAAAAGAAAAGGGGAAGTGCTGTGGATATCACTCTGTATAAATAAAATGCTGATTGGCCAGTAGCCAGGCAGGAAGTATAGGCGGGACAAGCAGAGAAGAGAATTCTGGGAAGAGGAAGGCGAGAGGGGAGACACTGCCAGCTGCCGCCATGACAAGCAACATGTAAAGACACCGGTAAGCCACAAGCCATGTGGCAAAGTATAGATTAATAGAAATGGGCTAAATATAAGAGTAAGAGCTAGACAATGGTAGGCCTGAGCTAATGGCCAAGCAGTTTAACTAATATGAATGTCTGTGTGTTTATTTTATAAGTGGGTTGTTGGACTAATAGGGCTTGGCAGGGGCTGGAGAGAAGCTCTCCAACTATAATGGAGAGCAGAGATCAACCTCAGGCATTGTTCTTCTGGTGTTGTCATCCTTTTAAAGATTGTGTAGTTATTTAAGAATGTTATATATATATATACACAATGCACTTGGATCACACACAGGGAGAATCTGTTGCTGGGACCTATGCCTCACAGATTAGCTAGTCTAGCTGGCCAGTGAACTTCAGGGAATCTTCTGCTCCTACCTCCTAGCATTAGAATTACAAGCATGTGCCACCATGCCTACCATCCCCCACCCCTGGCCCAAGAGTGCTGAGGATTAACCAAGTCTCTATGCTCCTGTGATAAGTCCTTTATCATCTGAGCATCTCTCTAGCCCCTGAAAGTGAAATTATTTTCTGTTTGACAAATGGCATTTCTTCTATGGCCATGATACAAACCTCAACTCTTTTCAGTGTTCTGTTTGTTTGTTTGTTTGTTTTTTGTTTTTCGAGACAGGGTTTCTCTGGGTAGTTTTGGTGCCTGTCCTAGATCTCACTCTGTAGTCCAAGCTGGCCTCGAACTCACAGAGAACCACCTGGCTCTACCTCACAAGTGCTGGGATTAAAGGCATATACCACCACCGCCCAGCCTTTTCAGTGTTTTTATGAGATGGCTTTCAAACTAGAACATTTGCACTCCCAGGTCTGTATGAGGTAGACTGGGGGATTTGGTACTTCTGGAGATAGGTGAAGTCTTGCTAACTAAGACATATACATGAATAGTTTAGAAAGAATTGCTTTATAGATTATTTTAAAGTTCCATACTTACTCTCTTTGTTTTCTATGTGAAAAGATACTTGGGGTCAAGGCCTAGAACTGAATTCTCCCATAATCCTCCTTTATATAACAATCTCCTTTACAAAAGAAAGGTACCTTTCAATCAAAATGCTGTGCTATGCCTTCTGGGTAACAAACAGATAATTGGAAATGTTGTATCCAAAGCTCTCCTCCAGGGGAAAAAATAACCTCTTACCTACTCATTGGGATATGTGTTTCCAATAAATAATTATATTTATGTTGGCTAATTACCAAATTTTACAATATATTCCATTTTGATCAAGTGTGCACTATTGAGGAAAATTTCTTTTGGATTAAAATGTAATTAACACTTAAGCCATAAGGTCACAGTAATTTTAAGAATTCAATTTATATACACATTTCAGAGAAGTGTGTTAGGGCAAGCAATTGAACATTACAGCATAAAAATATATTCCAATAGAATAAAATTGGGTAGGAGAAGTGATTTGGAAATATAAATTCAAAGAGAAAAAGGAGTAATTTCATATTTCTGGTAGTTAAAAGAAGAACTTGTTTGTGTTTTTTTAAATTGAAGATCATGGTTCAAATTGCTTTGGTATTTATAGTCTTTTGAATATACTTAAAAGAATGATATGGCAGTTTTAATTTAAAACAACAATATTTGCAGTGTGCTAGAAATGGTAACCTTTGCATATATTTTTAAACTTGTTCTGAATGAGTTTAGATGTCAACTTAAAAGTACCCAAAGAGATAAATATTTTAATAAACTTTATTTTGAAATGTGCTCAGATTTATAGAAATGTCATAATGATACTTCAGAAACTTTTGTTTGTTTGTTCTTCATATTCACCAAAACAAAAATTTAACATCAACAGGGTAGCTAACTCCATGCTTTATTCAGATATTCTTGGCTCTTCTTTTAAAATCACCTTTTCATGATCTTTTCCCTCTTCCTTCCTTTACATCCTCTCTTTTTTTAAACTTTTTAAAAATTATATTTGTGTTTTAATTTTACACATCAGCCATGGGTACCCCTGTCCTCCCCCCTTCTGCCCCCACCCTACCTTCCCCCCCAGGCCCTCCCCTCCATTCCCATCTCCTTCAGGGCCAAGACTCCCCTGGGGATTCATTTAAACTTGGTGGATTCAGTACAGGCAGGTCCAGTCCCCTCCTTCCAGCCTGAGCAAAGTGTCCCTGTGTTCCAAACAGCCAGCTCATGCACTAAGGACAGGTCCTGGTCCCACAGCCTGGATGCCTCCCAAACAGTTCAAGTTATTCAATTGTCTCACTTATCCAGAGGGCCTGATCCAGCTCGAGAGAAAGCCTGATCTGACCTAGTCTGGTGATCAGATGGCCAAACACCCTAACAGTCGTGCTGGAACTCTCATCCAATAACTGATGGAAGTAGATGCAGAGATCCTCAGCCAGGCCCCAGGTAGAGCTCCAGGAGTCCAATTGTCGAGAAAGGAGGGACTGTAAGAGTGTGAATTGTTGAGACCAAGATTGGAGAGGTGCAGGGACAAATAGCCAAATGAATGGAAGCATATGAATTATGAACCAAAGGCTGTGGAGCCCCCAGCTGGATCAGGCCCTCTACATCCTCTCTTTATGCTGCTCCAATATACCATCTAAGATTTCACATTACATTGAGTTATCATGTCTCTTTGGTCTACTCTCACTGGTGAGTTTCTCAGTCTTCTCTTGTTTGTCACATCCTTGATATTTTATGGTCCTCAGTTGGAGATTTCTGGTGTTTTCCTCATGATTACATGTGGATGTATAGGAGACATATCTCAGGAAAGGTATCATTCCTGTTGCTTCACATTGAAGAGTCTATATTACTGTGATTTATTGCTGGGATGCTGACCTTAATCATCCGGCCAGCATAGTATTCACTTAGTTTCTCTGCCGTAAAGTGACCATGTTTCCATTTCTGTACATATATTGGTTAGGAACAAACCGTAGGTCCAACATACACTGAAGATTTAGTCCAATTTCTACATGTGTTTCTATGTAAGGAAGATATGTCCCTTATACTTACTTATTGAGTCATTTATTGATATGTACAGTGATATTTTGTGTCCAGTGAGAGACAAATATGAAAGCTGACAATTGCTAGACTATATATAAAAATAGATTTCTAATTAGAAATAGTGTGACACAGCTATAATCCCAGCACTTGGGGGGAAAGCAGGCAGAAAAATTGAGTTTGAAGCAACAAGATTATCTCTAACCCAAGAAGTAAAGTGGCTCTATTTGGATTTCTGTGCCCCTCTTGCATCTGTGTGAATATGTCTTTTGTTAATTTTGGGAAAATTTCCCCATGATCTATTGAGGATCTTATCTATGCCATTTACCTGGGAAGCTATCCATCTATGACTATAATGTGAAGATTTGGTCTTTTTATAGTGTCCCACACTTCCTATATATTCCTTGCTTCATGTGCTTTTAACTTGTTTTTTATACTCTTTGCTTTTGGGGTGTAATTGTTCCACTTTATCTTTGAGTCTTGATATTCTCTCTTCTACTTGATTCAGCTTACCTGTAAGGCCTTTGTTTGAGTTTTATAGTTGGATTATTGAGTATTTTGATGCAATTTTTTTCAGCTTTAATTTTCTTCAATATTTCTATTTATTAAATTCAATTTTCAAATTCTGGATTGTCTTTGTCATTCTGTTTGTGCTTTCTTGCATAACTCAGGCATTTATTTATTGGTATCTTCAAGTTCCTTGAACTTTTTTTCCCCTGTCTTCTTTAAATCTTGGCATTCTTTGATGATTGTCCTTTTAGATTCCTTGTCCTGAGGTTCATCTGGGTAATTCCCACTGGAGATCATTTCTATAGGACTAGTGGATTTAGGGTAGAGGAACACCATCTTGGAATTTCATGCCATGTGGGACTTTGCAGTGACACCTGGGCATTTGGCTTTATTTCATCAGCTGTGTGTCTGATGTGAGAGCCAAGGCTGCTGTGTTGAGTAGAAGTTTATGTTTTTTGTTGTTCTCCAAGCTGGTTTGATTACAGATCAGGTGTAACGAGTTGGTAGGACAATCCTTTAGATACTCAGTGTTGATTTTGGATTGGAGGAAAGAGGGTGATTCCAATTTAGTGGTAGGAAAGGAAGTACATGAATGGGGCAAGCAATTGGATCTGCTTGGACTGGTGGGCAGTCTGTGCTACTTGAGATATGCTGAGGAGTATGAAGATGATGTGAATTGGCCAAGGTCTTGGGCACTCACTAGGCTAGGCCAGTGTACGGGTTGTGTGACTGGGGCTAAACCTGAGAGTTGAGAATGATGTGGGCTGGCAAAGTTTCAAGGACTTACCAGGCTGGGCCAGTACACAAATACATATCACAGGCTAGGTTTAGAGGTTGGATATGGTGTTGGCAGGCTAGTGTCCAGCAGCTTCACTCTACTGGGCTGGCACTCAGTGTGTGTGACCCTAGAACCAAACCTAGAGGTTGAGAATGGCACAGGGAGGCTAGGATCTACAGAATTCACCAGACTTACATGGCACATAGGATGTACAATCTGGGTTAAGGCTGGAGGTTGGCTATGGCATGGTCACACTAGGGTCAGATGAACTCACTAGGCTGGACCGAAAAATAGATATGCAACATGGGCTAGACCTGGAGGTTGAGAAAAACAGAACTCTGACTCATAAATTGTAGAACCCAGCTCAGGAAACGAACCCATGGTCTACAATAGCCAGCTCAGAAAGACAACTTTATATCTCCATTAGACTTGTAGAAAGTCTGGATGCTGTCTATAATGACCCCCCAGGAAGCTGAACAATAGCTGCAGGAACCATCAAACCAAATCAGCCAGGTGTTAGCTAACAACTGACCACTTCCATACTTTCGTTGCCCTTTCCAAATAGACCCTTCAACAGAAACCAAAATGCATATTCCTAACAAATAAATAACAGGATATCTCATTCTAATTAACCTGCCCATAGCTCCCCAACACTAACAGCTTCTAAGTACTCCCTTTCCCAGACAATCTAGCTTTCTCACCCTTTTGTCTACCTTAGAGTCTCTACCCAAATGCAACAGCAGCACCTGACCCCATTGCTTTATTAAGCTATAAGCAAATATGCCTTGTGTATTCTCTTTGGGGTGTTAATCATCAACTCAGAAAAATCTAGAATTACCTGGAAGATGGGCCTATGGACATGCCTGGGGTATTATACTGATTACATTAGTTGAGTTGGGAAAAACTACTTTTAGTAACATCATTACTTAGACAGGAATCCTAAACTGTGTAAAAAAGGGGAAAGGAGGAAGAGTAGCATGCATGAATTTACTGTTTTCTTCTTCTGGCTGTGCATGTAATGTGGTCAGTTTTCTTAAGCTCATACTGCAGTGACTTTCCTGCCATGATGAACTAAAACCTGGAAATGTAAGCTAGATAAACACTTTCTCCCTTAAGTTGCCTTTGTTAGAGAATTTTATCCCAGCTCCCAGCACCAGAAAAAAAAAAACTAATAAAGAAGGAATTGCTGAGGATTAAACCCATAACCTCCTGCATGATAAGCATGCCCTCTGTCACTGAGCTACACTGAGCATTTTTTTTTGAGAACTACCAGTTCTATGACTCACTAATAGATTGGAAGGGAGCCAAATGAACCAGGCATGGTGCTTTTCAATTATTTCCACAATTCTTTCCATATTTGTTTCATAGTGGAGTTGTAATCTAAATGTGTATGTGTGTGTGTGTGTGTGTGTGTGTGTGTGTGTGTGTGTGTGTGTGTGTGTGTGTGTGTGTTTCTTGCTTACATTATTCTAGTTTTGGGTATTGGATGCTCCTGCTTTTCTTTGGCTAGTTCTCATCTTTTAGTTTCTGTAAGAAACTGCTTAATTTCTGGCACTACAAAATTCCTCAAATTCATCCTGTATATTTTCTGCTCCTGTTCCTCATCCTTGTTATTAAGAAATGGAAAATAGACATCAAAATTTTCTTGTTGCTACTGGGGATACATCTTCAATGTTCATTGCAGTCTTCTGCTTAGTTTATCTGTAACTTCTTTTTCTTAATAGTGAGAAACATGACAATTATATATAATTTATGTACTTATGTATTCAATTATAGTTATTGTTCAAGATTTTGTCCCATAGCTGTTTGAGAAACAGTTCTAGTACACTGTCTATATGTAGCTCCTTTTGCTGTTAGCCATACATTTTAAAGATAAAGTTCAATTTTCCAAAGTTTCTCAGATTCGCTGTTTTGTCCCACACCCTTCCCAAAGGTTAGATAGTAAACTTATGTGGTAGTTTGAATGCAAATGACACCCATAGACTCATAAGGAATGACATTATTGGAGGTGAGGCCTTGTGGGAGTAGATGTGGCCTTGTCAGGGGAAGTGTGTCACTTTGAGGTCTCAGATGCTCAACCCTGGCCAGTGTCACTTACTCTTCAGATCCAGACATACAATTTTCAGCTACCTCTCCAGCCCCATGTCTCCCTGTATGCCGCCATGGCCATGCTTCCTGCCCTGATGATAATGGACTATACCTCTGAAACTGTAAGTGAGCCACCCCAGTGAAATGTTTCCTTTATAAGAGGTGGTCATGTTGGCCCTTCACAGCAATAAAACCCTAAGACAATTTATTATAGAGCATCTGATGAAATTTGTTTTTATTTGCAAAAAGTTATTCTCAGTTTTTGACAAATGCACTTTGTCCTGTTGCTTAGATGCTGGTTTCATCATGCTAAAAGTTTCCTGTGCATCTGTCTTGTTTTTGATATTCTTATATTTCCTACATGCATATAAACATATTTTGATTGTATTCACACTCCCATTCTTTTTACATTCATGTTTTTTTTTTCTTTTTAGTAGCTAGTGGGATTTATTTCAGTTCTCAGATGTAGATTCCAGACCTTCATAGCAAGGACATCATGATGGGAGGAGCTTGAGGTAGCTAGTCACATCCATAATCAAGAGCAAAGAGAGGTAAATACATGAATACCTGTCTCCTACTGCTGAGCCAGCTTTCTCCTCCTTAAACCCAATCCCCTACCTGATGTATATTTGAAAAAAGAAATTTTCCATCCTGTAAACCATCTCTTCATTTTGGTGTTTGTCTTCTTTTCTGTCCAAATCTTTTTGTTTGCTTGTTTCATATGCTCCCACTTGTCTATTTTGGGGATTACTTCCTGCACCAAATGGAGTCATTTTCAAAAAGTTTTTGTCTATGCCTATGCTTTAACTATTTTGCCCATTTTTCCCACTACAAGTCTCAAAGTTTCTAGTATTACACTCAGACTTTTGCACTGATTTTAAGGGGAGGATGAGGGATATAGGAAGTAAATATGAAAATAGATAGTTTCAGGTTTTTGCATGTGTGTATCACTGTCCCTACACCATTTGTTGCTGTTTTTTTCATTACTATATGTATATGTGTTCAGGCATGTCATTGGAATTCTGATGGAAATTTCACTGACTCTGTTGATGACCATAGCCATTTTTCCTGTATTCATTCTGCTGATCCATGAGCACAAAAATCTTTCCATATTTCATTGTTTTCTCCAAATCTTTCTTTGATGCCTGGAATATTTGTGTGATAGAGGTCTTCTTGACTAGACATATTCTTTCGTATTTTTGAAGGTATTGTGAATGAGATGCTTTTCATAACATGATGGATTCCTTCTTAGCTGTCATCCATTCATGTGTTCCTCTCCCAACATTTATTCTTTCCATTCCTCACATGATGGAATATGTCTGTCTTCCTCTTATGTGTGTGTATTCCTTTAGTTATATTCTGCTGTGCTGACTTGAATGATCTTCAACTGCCTTTGTGCATGTCTGGAAATGTCTGGATTTGTCTGCCAATTGGAAAAGACAGCATGTCTGGATTTCTTAATGTTGGTTGTTATTTACTTTCAGTGCTTGAAATAGGTCGTTCTATGTTTCTTTTGGACAACACCAATTGACATGCCAATATGGATGAGGGAAATTTCATAAAACCTTAACCCTAGATGAAGAGCTATAGGCAATAGAATTACAGGCAATTAACAGCTGCTGGGAGAGGGAGATTCAGTGTTCTCCAGGGACAAACCACCTGATAGGCAACACTAATTGTACTCAGAAACTTGTATGTATGTATGTATATATGTATGTATGTATGTATGTATGTATGTATCTATCTATCTATCTATCTATCTATCTACCTATCCATATATCTGTGTCACAATAGTTGAGGAAGCTGTGAATTTGAAAAGTAGATTAATATTGGAGGAGTTGGAGAGGGGAGAAGGAAGGGTAAAAACGATTCAAATATAGTACTCATATATGAAAATCTCCAAATCACTATGCCTCTGCTCAATATGTATAGATGTTATTATTTTTAGTTAATCCAAAACCCTAATAGTATTACAACTACTTGTGTGACATTTACATTGTGCCAAGTAGTGTAAGTAATTGAAAGAATTTTTCTTTCTTTTTTTTTTTTTTGAGCTAAGGATCAAACCCAGGGCCTTGTACTTGCTAGGCAAGTTCTCTACCACTGAGCTAAAGGGCATTTGCTCAACTATGTTCGTATCAGCTTTGTTTGTAATAGCCAGAACCTGGAAACAACCTAGATGCCCTTCAAATGAAGAATGGATAAAGAAAATATGGTACATATACACAATGGAGTACTACTCAGCAGAGAAAAACAATGACATCATGAGGTTTGCAGGCAAATGGATGGATCTAGAAAAAATCATCCTGAGTGAGGTAACCCAGACTCAGAAGGACAAACACGGTATGTACTCACTCATAGGAGGATACTAGATGTAAAACAAAGGTGACTAGACTGCTACACAACTCCAGGGAGACTACCTAGAAAACGGGATCCTAGGAAAGACCCAAGGATCACCCAATGATAGAGAAATGGATGAGATCTACATGAACAACCTGGACGACAGTGGGAGTAATGAAGGGCAAGATTTGAGGGAAAGAAAGATTAGGGGAGCAGGAGATCCCAGCTGGATCAAGAACAGAAAGGGAGAACGAGGAATAACAGACCATGATAAATGAAGACCACAGGAGAACAGGAATAGGCAGAGTGCTGGAGAGGTCCCCAAAAATCCACAATGATACATTCTCTATAGACTGCTGGCAATGGTAGAGAGAAAGCCTGATCTGACCTAGTCTGGTGATCAGATGGCCAAACACCCTAACAGTCGTGCTGGAACTCTCATCCAATAACAGATGGAAGTGGATGCAGAGATCCTCAGCCAGGCCCCAGGTGGAGCTCCAGGAGTCCAATTGTTGAGAAAGAGGAGGGTCTGCAAGAGCGTGAATTGTTGAATCCAAGATTGCAAAAAGCACAGGGACAAATAGCCAAACGAATGGAAGTCCATGAATTATGAACCAAAGGCTGTGGAGCCCCCAGCTGGATCAGGCCCTCTGGATAAGTGAGACAATTGAATAGCTTGATCTTCTTGGGAGGCACCCAGTCTGTGGGACCAGGATCTGTCCTTAGTGCATGAGCTGGCTGTTTGAAACCTTGGGCTTACACAGGGACACTTTGCTCAGTCTGGAAGGAGGTGACAGAACCTGCCTGTACTGAATCCACCAGGTTTAAATGAATCCCCAGGGGTGCCTTGATCCTGGAGGACATGGAGGGGAGGGGCTGGGGGAAGGTGGGGGTGGGGACAGGAGGAGGGAGGACAGGGGAACCCATGGCTGATGTATAAAATTTAAAACACATAATAATAAAGAAAAATTTAAAAAAGAAAGAATTTAAAGTTTGTGGGAGGATGTACACAAATATTATGGAAATATTATGCCACTTAATATCAAGGGCTTGAGCATTTGGGATTTTGACATGAGTAGGGGTTCTGCAACCAATCCCTATAGCTACTAATTGATGACTACATTTAGTATACTTTGCCTTATATATGTATATCATGGTATACTTTAATTTATAAATTATCCAGAGTAAGAAAAAAAATTTAAAATAACTAATACAACAACTATAAGACTATACCATTATATAAAAAGTTACTTGGATTTATTCTCTCTTAAAAGAATCAAACCAAATATCAACATTTTCAGATAAAAGTTCACAGCTGGAAGCTGTAAAAAGTGAAACCATGTAAAAGTGGCGAGTGCTGTTCTGATTCTGTTTCTTCTCAAATTAATGCACTGATCTGGAAAGCTTATTTTACATATTATGTACACACTTATAACAAAAAGAAGCTTCTCTTGCATGTTTTACTTATGACAAAGCTGGCATCCCAAAGTCTGAAAGGCTCTTTCTAGCATAAATGTTTTTCAATTTTAGGGCCTCCAATAATAGGAGACAACATTGCATAGGAAACTCTGATTCCAAAAAGATTCCTTTCCTGGTGTCTAACCAATACCGAGGAGATTAGAATTAGAATTCTTTGAAGTTTCATCAGACCCAATATTCATTCTATATGCTGTTGTTTTTTCTATTTCTTAGTAGTCATTGTCTACCCTTCAAAGCTTTAGTTTTAAATCTGTGGATCATGAATCTTTTGGGGGATCAAATGCCCCTTTCATAGGGGTCATATATCAGATACCCTGCATGTCAGATGTTTACGTTATGATTCATAACAGAAGCAAAATTACAGTTATGAAGTAACAATGAAAATAATTTTGTGGTGGGTATTGAAGGGTTTGCAGCATTAGGAAGGTTGAAAACCTTATAGTATATGCATCAGTTTGATTTTTCAAGCCAATGTGTACCTTTCAGAGTCTGTTACTTATATTCTCAGATATGTTATTAGATGTGTAATCTATCATATAATCAAGTGCCTGAGGTGCCCAATCTGAAAGTAAAGGCTGTAAAGTCTGTCTCTGGCTATTGGTACCAATTTCCCTGTTTTAAACAAGAATCTCTTCTCATTGTTTCTAGATAGTCCATAGGCATAGTTAAAAGACTTTTGTTCTCAGTCTATAAAATGAATTATGAAGGGCTTTCAGAGTAGTATTCCACTGCATTTTTACATAGACAATGGAGCTGAAATACTTGGGTTACTGGTGTTGGATCAGCCAAGGTGCTCAACATTTGCAAATAATGCTTCAGGCATATTTCTAATCATATGGTTACATGCTGTATGTAGCAGTTTCAGCAATAGCCATTGATTTGCTTTCTAGGAAGTTTGACCTTCACTTTGAAAACTTTTTAAAGTCAAGAGAGTTGATAGGGGATGTAGAAAATGTCAACTACCTTCAAAATAAACCTTATTCTTTCACTTGAAAGTTACTTTGTTTTGCCTTATACTTGGATTTTTCTATATTTGAGTATGAGTTTTTTATATGACATAAATTCAAGGTTCAGTCATATTATGCGCACAATACTGTCATTGCATGAAAACTTAGAGGTATCAAAAAGTTAGAACTGAGGCTGGAAAGATGCCTCAGCAGTTAAATGCTTATAATTCTTGTAGATGACCTGGGTTGAGTTCCCAGAATCCATACCTATAATTTCAGATCCAAGGGATCTGAGACCCTCTGACCTCTGAGGGTACTCATTTGTAGGTAGTGTACATAAACTCATACAGGCATGCATGTATATATATATATGTGTGTGTGTGTGTGTGTGTGTGTGTGTGTGTGTGTGTGTGTGTGTATACACATATAAATAAACAAATAAGTGCATCTTTAAAAAAGAAAAAAAGTTAGAACTGGAGGAGGTCTGAGAAGATGGTTTAGTTGGTAAAGCATGTGCCTTAAAAGGATGAGAGAAGGGGTTGGGGATTTAGCTCAGTGGTGGAGCACTTGCCTAGCAAGCACAAGGCCCTGGGTTTGATCCTCAGCTCCAAAAAAAAAAGAAAAAAGAGAAAAAAAAGGATGAGAGAAGACCTGAGTTCATAACCCCAGACCCCCACATAGGAAGTTGGGTGCAGTGGCATATGCTGATAATCTCAATATTGGTGAGATAGGAGCTAGAGACAGATAGATTTCTGGAAACTCATAGGCCAGCTAGCATGACATTTGTGAAGTTGCAAGTTGAAAAGAGACCCTGTATCAAACAAAAAGTGGAAGGAATCTGAGGACTAACGTATGAGGTTATCTTCTAATTTGTACACAATCACTGTGACATGCATTCCTAACCACATACAATCACACACTACATACATTTAAAAAAAGAATCACATATGAGACTAAACGGAGGAAATAGTAGGAGTACAAAGGGAAAATGTGGGGCTTAGAGGAGGGTCAACTAAAAAAGTATTGATAAAAGTATAGGAACTAATTACTTTACAAACTAGCTGTCTTAGTTACTATTCTATTGCTGTGATAAGATACCATGACCAAGGCAACTTATAAAAGAAATAGTTTAATTTGGGGCTTATGGTTTCAGAGGGTTAGAGTCCATGGCCATCATGGCAGAGAACATGGAAGCAGGCAGGCACAATCATGAGGTAATGAGAACTAACTGGGGATGGGGTGGACTTTTGAAACCTCAAAGCCCACCCCTCATGACACATCTTCTCCAACAAAGCCACATCTACTAATTCTTCTCAAAAAGTTCCTCTAACTGGACACCAAATATTTAGAGTATGAGCCCATGGGGGCTGTGTGGGAGTCTGTGCGAGTCCAACTCCAACCTGCTCCCACATTTCAAATGATTCTTGGGTGGAGGAGAGAGGAATGAGAAAATATTAGGTAGAAAGATAGACCTAGACAATAAGGAGAAAGACAGAGACAGAGGATAGCTTCAGAAGGGCCCTAGGTTAATACCCAGGCTCCCAGAACTTTATTCAAAAGGGCTTTTTATAAAATTTCAAGGTGAGAGACAAAAGACTTCCCCCTTGCAAGATCAAAGCACATTGCACAGCCAAGTGTAGAGCCTTCCAAACACCTGGTAAAACACACCCATGGCAAAATCATCTGCTTTTGCAGCCCTGCTAGGTAAAGCAGGCTCAGATTCTCTGACCTTGAGTAAGGTCTCATTAGACAGCTTCTGTGGGCCTCCATAGGGCTGTTCTCATTCAAACCACCATATCAGCTTCAAAATATGTTTTGTTTTTGTTTTTGTTTTTGTTTTTGTTTTTGTTTTTGAGACAGGGTTTCTCTGTGTAGTTTTGGAGCCTGTCTTGGATCTTGCTCTGTAGACCAGGCTGGCCTTGAATTCGCAGAGATCTGCCTGGCTTTGCCTCCCAGTGCTGGGATTAAAGGTGTGCACCACCACCGACCAGCTATTTTTACAAGTTTAAATGAAAGTGCTTTGTATGGGTGGATAATGCTGCTCCCAGAAACAATGGATTTTCTTGAAAGCCCTAGTACCAGATGTCAGATACTTCCTTGTGAACTGTTGGTCAGGAAGTCCCCAGGGGCCCTCAAAACAACATAGGCTATTGTCATTGCTCTGGGTTGCCTACCAGAACTAGATAAAATTGGATTGCTGGCACACTTTGCAAACAGGACACAGAGACAAGTTAGAGCTCAGAGGGAAGATTCTTTCTCTCTGGCAAGTATTCATAATGTTGGAAGGTGCTATGTGGGCTGCCAGGCAAGATGTGTCAATTCATTCAATAGTGGCATTGTTATTACGGTAATACCTGATTTCTGATTGAATTTGATGCCCTCTCTACTGGCGGGAATACATACCTAGTCTTACAAATCTGATCAAAAGCCCATGGCTGGGGAGGACCTACTACTTTGTTTTACTAAATGAACATATAATCAAACCATCTACTAAATATTTATGTTTATGCCTGTAGACTAGTGTCTTTGTCAGTCTGGGTCAGAGAAACTTCTTTTTACAGTGGGTTATGGTTAACAGTGATTCATTCATTTGCTGAGAATAAGTGACTGCTGAATGCTCAGCCCTAAGTGGGACAGTTATATCACTTCCTCCAAGGTCCAGAGAACACTGTGGAAGAGGGGGTGAAAGTATCACAGGATAGAAAAGAGTGATGTGAAATATTGTGTTCTGGGTGTGTAATGACTACATCTGTGGCCACCCACAAAAGACCTGCACAGAAAAGTCAGGGAAGTAGGAAGAAGACTATCTGAAAAGAAGAATGGGATGAACTAGACTAGAAGCATCTTAAGAGGGCAATGAAGTGTGAATATGATCACAATAAAATTTACACATATCAAAAGGGTTAAAAAATAATTAGCCAGGCCGTGGTGGCGCATGCCTTTAATCCCAGCACTCAGGAGGCAGAGGCAGGCGGATCTCTGAGTTCGAGGCCAGGAAAAGCACAAAGCTACACAGAGAAACCCAAAAAAACAAAAACAAAAAAACCAAACCAAAACAAAACAAAAACAAAAAAATTAAAAATAGGGAAAAGCTTTAGAGTAGGAACTATGTTTTTAAGTCATTCATTTATTGTGGATCTTCTGTAAAGATTGATATGGTGATATTGTGTTCCCCAAAATATTGTGCACCCTAATAAACTTATCTGGGGTCAGAGAATAGAACAGCCATAGATACAGAGGCCAGAAAATGATGACATACACGGCATTAATTCTAACATTCCAGAGGCAGAAATCTGTCTGGATCTCTATGAATTCAAGGCCACACTGGAAACAGCCAGGCATGCTGACTCACACCTTTTAATCCCAGGAAGTGATGGCAGGAAGCAGAAAGGTATTTAAGGTGTGAGGACGAGGGCTAGAGTCTGGTTAAGCTTTTAGGCTTTTGAGCAGCACAGTGCAGCTGAGAGGCATCCAGTCTGAGGAAACAGGATCATCAGATGAATTAGCAAGGTGAGGTGGCTGTGGCTTGTTCTGTTTCTCTGATCTCTCAGCATTCACCCCAATAACTGGCCTTGGATTTGCTTTTATTAATAAGACTCTTTAAGATTCATACTAT
Organism: Onychomys torridus; assembly: GCF_903995425.1. NCBI lineage: Eukaryota > Metazoa > Chordata > Mammalia > Rodentia > Cricetidae > Onychomys > Onychomys torridus. The sequence goes on along the minus strand of NC_050466.1, from coordinate 9,075,198 downwards.
AGACTGAGAAAGTATTTACCCTACTTGACACCCAGTATCATTAGAAGCATTAAGGATAGTTATGGGAAGATGCCTTAGAAACTTAAGTACTCTAAAAATGCAAGTTATTATTATACAGTGGGTTTTCTAGGCTACAATAAATTCCATGACACAATGAGGAAAATTTCATGCAGGCTGATGTCAAAAATTAGGCATATCCATCACTGAACTTGACAGCAAATAGAATATAGAAGTAGGGACTGCCAAGAAAATATTGAGTCAAATCAATTATTAATTGTCAGGTATGGGTGAAATGTTTGATTTTGAATTACTGATAGGTAGATCTCATGGATGTCAATGCATAAGGCCATCTTGCTCCACTAAAGTGGGAAGGTGATTGGATGAAGAAGAAAGATTCATGCCCAGGGGCTAAGAACTCAGTAAGACTCAAAGGAAATCAGGTAGAGTCATGAAATGATATTTTAATGTATATTTAAATATCCAAAAGTCACTGTGAAGGTTGAGATTACAAATATGAATGAGATACAGTATTTGCCTTGGAAGGAAATATTCAAAAGGTGGCAGCGTCAAAGAAGAAAATAGTAACCTCAAATATGTGGATTTCTTATGTAACATCAATCTTTAAAACGTCATACAAAATAGCTAGTTCATGGGAAGAATAGACTTGAGGCATATTATTCAAAGCTAACATTAAGGTTTAATCAGAATACTGACAAAGGCATGTCTGTAGGACTGGAAAAGTACTGGTGTAGAAAAATGTATACTGATATTTGTATACCTTGTCACCGCCAGTTTCTTGTACCATGAAACCCAGAGGTTCCATAATAAGTCCTTGAGAGTTAGTTCATCAAAATTAGAATTTTCATCCAGGATAAAGCTTTCTTTGCCATTTTTATCAACATTATTATAGTTTTGCAGTTTCTTCATGTATTTGTATCACAAACACAGGTATTAGACCATTCCTAAAGTCACAAAATTACTTCCACTAAAAAAATTTACTCCTGCAGGACTTTATGAGTTGTTTTCTTTAAAAAACGTACCTTACCTAGGTATGGTTGATATATGAAAACTGTAAATATTTAATGTACACAGCTTAATGAATATGTATATATGCAGAATTTGTCTGTGCTATGAAAGCTAGCCAGCAAGAAGGAAGTTTGCTGGTCAGTTTGAGATTGATTTTGTTATGTTCTACACCCAAAATGTGTGGGGTCTTCAGAAATAAGGTCTTACCACGTAGTAATAATAGGTAACAAAGGGCAATGGCAATATTCAGTGTTCTTTTGGAGATCTTGGGAGCCTGCCTGACTAGTAACTTATGGAAGTATCTCATACTTTGCACTGGGAATTTTCCTTTAGTAAGCCATGTCTTCTGTGCAGAGTAATTGTTTTCAAAGTCTATTTTTAACTTTTGTTTACAAACTAGTGAATTTCCGTATGGCTTTACATACACCTATCCTTTGGCTTAAGCCTCCCCCAACTCCCGATTTCCTCTATACTCTCACATCCCTCCTGATTAAGTCTTTCAATCCCCATTATTATTATTATTTCTCTGCATATTTTAAATATTAATCATCTGACCCAAGTGTTGCTGACAAAGATTATTCCCATCCTATAGGTTAGCTCTTCACTTTGGTGATTGTTCCCAAGTATTTTATTCCTGTTGATACTATTGTAAATGTAATTGTAACTGATTGTTGTTGCTGTGTGTCATGACACAGGTATGTGGGTTCATGCAGATCCATGTAAAAAAGACTCAGAGGCATCTTAAGAATGAATCTAGCCTTTTACAGCTACAGGGGAGTCCAGCCTCGAAGGACTGAAGCCTATCCCTTCTCCTAGGGCAGTTTTATTTCTCTCCAATATAGTTCAACCAGTTAATTTCCATATGCTCAAAACAATCTGAAAGGAGCTCCCAACAATACAATATCAAGTGCAAATTCCTTCGATTTGTCAGGTATTATGGTTTTCTGGTTTCCTGAACTAAGTTTGCATAGGCCTTTGTATCCTTGGGAGACTCTGAGACAAGATTCACATAGAGGGCAGCAAGGGAAACAAAAGGTGTCTACTAAACAAAAGGTGGATCAGGGCTAGGTGCTACTCTCTGGAGCCAGGCCAAGTGCAGCCCAGCAGGAATGCAGCCACCTATAGTAATTTTCTTTCTTGCATGATTTATTGTGTTTATGTTTTTCTCAAGATCTTCATGTATTATACTATTATGTTTTTCCTTCCAGTGTGAAAGAAAAACTGTTGTCAATGTTTTTCAAAACATTACATACTGAGAAAGGCTTATCAAAACCACAATCTTCAACATCTTGTGTGAATTCTGAAATTAATACAGTTTTGAAGACTTCCTTTCAAAAATAGAAATAGCAAATTTTATACAACATTATGTAAAAAGTTAATTGATTATTCCCTATGTAACTCAGGAAATGAGTAACATTTATAAGACAAAAAGCAGAGGAAGTACACATAAACTCTATATTCTAATTGATAAATCTGTTTCCCAAGGGGACATAGTTTAATAATTCTGACATTATTATATATGTATATTTGAACAATTCAGTAAGTGGATAGTAGGTAGGTGGAACAAATTTCTCACTGAATGGGAAGTAACAGAGAAGCAAAGGAAGGACACTAGAATGACCCAATCAGTAATGAATTAGATTTGGCAACATCAGGATGAAGTTGCATATACCTTAATATGAATATGTATGGCTCCCTATGGAAATATTTGTAAATAAGTATATGTTAATTAGCATCAGTGTGATTGTCTACATATAACAGTACTTCACTATCAGTAAGCACACATAGAACAAGTTACTTTGGTTCATAATATTATTCTCCAATAAAAGAGTCTAAGATTCTTTAGAGAAATGCTTGATAATAGAAGAACTATGTCAAGATCATCTTATAGCGTATTGTAGTGAGGAAAAGTGAAGAAGTTGTCTTAGTCCTGATAGGAATTCCCACCACTCCCCCATGGTCATGCACGCCCGGCGGGACACTTAGTCATTTCCACCTAGTCATTTCTGGGTCATAGGTCCTGTGTGAACCTGTGGCTGTGTGATTGTCTAAAGTGCAGGCGCAACCACATTATCTATGCACATGCGTGGAGTAGCCATGTGGTTCTCTGTGTGCAGGTGCGGCCTGGCCTTTAAAAGCTGGCCCCCATGTTCCCCAGTCCCCTTCAGGCCACATTTAACCTTTTTTCCTCATCTTAATAAAACTCTTATTAGTGGATTCTGTTATGTTTCGTGACTTTTCCTCACAGGGTAAGAGCACCGCTAAAAACCAACATCTGGTGCTGTGGCCCAATGAGCACTTCTGGGTGCTTTATGCCTGGACACCTATAAATCGGGGTGTCTGCTCCATCCAAGACAGGCCACTGTCCATTTGCCAGGCCGCAGGATCCTGCACACAACACTGGCTACTTCATTTGGTGATTCCCCCACTTTTCAGCCAGTGTAAACAGTCTCCTGGATGTGTGAGAATGACTGTTGAGTGTCCAACATCCCTCTGGGATTCTTGAAACTGGGGGAACCCCTGACCACAGTCTTCATGGGCTATGGTCGGTCCCTATCACAGACTAAAATTTCTAGCCATCCTCCACATCTGCAGATATTTTTCTTGCGGCCGGATCCCCTTCTTTAGATATGTCCTCAGGCTGTGTAAGGCCTATTAGTTGTTTGGTGGCACTCTTACCCTGCGAGGAAATGTCACGAAACATAACAAAATCCACTACCAAGAGTTTTTATTAAGATAGGAAAGAAAGAGACAGACGTAAACAGGCCTGTGAGAAACACACATGGTCAAGAGAGGAAGTGGAGCCTGGGAATATGGCGCTGGGGAGATAAAGGCTGGGGAGAGTCTGTATACACAGACTTATGTGGCTACTCCACACATGCGCATAGATCACATGGTTGTGCTGCGTGTTTTACACAACCACACAAAGCCACAGGGTCCTGGTCACATGAGACGTTTTGACCCGGAAATGGCTATTTTGAACCAGAAATAGCTAGGCGGAAATGTCTAGGTCCGCTGGCCATGCCCAAGTGTGGGGGCATGTTGTGAATTCATATCATCGCTGACTTGTTTTTTCTGAAAAAAGAAAAAAATGTGGATGAGTGGGTATGGGGCACCATTTCTCTCAAAGACTGCTTCAGACTGAATGGTGGGCATTGGTTGGCTCTTGGGGGAAATGGGGAGGCTGGCTCCTGAAGTCCTGGGATGAAGTTCTGTCCTCCCTTGTCCTGCAGCTGTCCATCCTTTGTGGTGTGGCTGGGAACCTTCTGTCTGACAAGATACTGGTGACATAAAAAAGCTTAGAGAAGAAGAATCATTATTTTTTTCACAGTCTAACATTGTTCAATCCTCAGTAACTGATCACCTGTAGTTTATTTAAGCTACCTGTTTGTTTTATTAGTTTAGCATTTAGGAAAAGGTGGTCAGTTGCTGAGTATAGAACAATGATAGTCTGTTATAGCCTTACTGCCTGGATATTTCTAAGGGTTCTGTCCTTAATTATGTCATCATCCTGGGATGCGGGCCAGCCTAAAAAGTGGGCAGGCCCTCTGTGTCTCCTCCCCTTCTCTCTTTTCTGCTCTCTTCTGTAGTTAGAGTTTTCCTGCCTGGCCCACAGTCAGGACAAATCTCTCTTACCCGCCAGTCCCACAGTTGCTCAGACCCAACCAAGTAAACACACAGAGACTTATATTGTTTACAAACTGTATGGCCATGACAGGCTTCTTGTTATCTGCTTCTTCTATCTTAAATTAACCCATTTCTGTTAGTTTATAAGCTGCCATGTGGCTTGTGGCTTACCAGTACCTTACTTACATATTTCTTGTCATAGCGGTGGCTGGCAGTATCTCTCTACCCAGCCTTCTACTTCCCACAATTCTCCTCTTCCTTGTCCCACCTACCCTGTCCTTCCTGCCTGGCTACTGGCCAATTAGCACTTTATTTATTTTAACCAATCAGAGCAACATATTTGACATACAGAACATCCCACAGCACTCTTCCCTCTGTGGTCTCTCTCTCTCTCTCTCTCTCTCTCTCTCTCTTCCTCTCTTTCTCTCTCCCTCTCTCTTCCTCTCTCCCTCTCTTCCTCTCTCTCCCTCTCTCCTTCTCTCTCTCAATAAAGCTCTAAAAATGTAAATATGGCTTGTGACTTTCCTCCAGCATGCTCCTCCGCCAGCATGACTGCTGCGGGTGGTGGCCAGCCACCAGCAGCACCATTTAACCAAGGCCGACACATTTTTCTGGCTTGAGGAAGCAGTAAATGCTGTCTGGACTCCTGTGGAGTTCTTGCCTCACATGCCTTAGGCCTCTGCCTTACATCTGACGAGTCATCTGGCAGTTTGTGCCTGGCACAGATTTATCCTTGGCCTTAGGGATGCCTGGGGCCTTGGCTTAGGATCACATTTGTTTTTATTTTTTTATTTTTTGCCTCTCTGCTGCAGACATGGGAAATAAGGCTTTCAACCACATTAGTCCCACCTTTCCTCCAGGATGCCTTCTTAAAGCTTTAAAACATCTCAGCTTAATGCCTTGCTTAAAGATTCCTAAGCTTGTCCATCTCTGTACTAAGAGATGGCCCAAATATGCCTTAGAAAATAACAAAAAATGGCCACTGAGCAGTTCCTTAGATCCCAATATTTTATGGGAATTATCTAACTTCTGCCAGTGAACAGGCAAATGGAAAGAGTTGCCCTATATCATAGCTTTCTTCTATCTAAGTGCTAAACTGTTTCTTCTGGAGCCCTTCTCTCCTGCTCATATGCTCTTAGCTATGCCTGAACTGGACGATTCCCTGACTCTGGAATCTCTGGTCCTAGATCCTACAAACAAACCTCAGCCTATCAGACTTTTCACTCCCACCCCTGCTCCCAGGGGGTCTATTCCTTCATCTCCTCCTCTGGCTTCCTCCTCCTCTTTAGCAGCAGCTGTTTCCAAAGGCTCAGCTCTGGCTCCAACCTTCACTCCTCCTGCTACCTGCTCTCGGACTGCTAAAGGGCCTGACCCTCCAGCCCTTCAAATCCACCAACCATTCTCCCTTTTTGAGAGGTGGCCAGAGTGGATGGACTGATTAAGGTCCATGTCCCATTCTCTCTTGCAGAACTCTTTCAGATAGAAAAGAAACTGAGTTCTTATACCTCTAATTTTGCTTCCTTTATTAAACAGTTTCAATATATAACTCAATCTTATAGCCTCACATTCCATGATGTATATACAATACTTGCTAATAACCTACATCCTGAGGAGTGCAGGTGGGTTTGGGAGCAGGCTAAGATGCATACAGATGAGGTTCACCAACCCCCCCCCCCCACACACACACACCTTCCAGGGGCTGAGGCAGTTCCTGGTCAGGACCCACATTGGGAATTCCTATCAAGTCCCTCTTCCATTGCTGTGAAGAGACAATGATCAAGGAAGCTCTTAAAAATGAAAGCATTTAATTGGGGCTGGCTTACAGTTTCAGAGGATTAGTCCATTAGCCTCATGGTGGGGAGCATGGTAGCATGGGAGAATGCAGGTAGGCACTAGACCAGCAGCTGAAAGCTACATCATGATCCATAGGCAGAGAGATTCTGGCTTGTCAAAAGGCTTTTGAAAGCTCAAAGCCCACTCCCAGTGGCACACTTCTTTCAACAAGGCCACACCTCCTAATACTGTTAATACTATTTCCTTCTTGGGACTCTGAGGGAGTTGAAAATTAAATAGTTATAGTTTTCCTTGTTAAGAAATTCAGAAAAGAAACTCACCAAGAGGTGTAAAGTATATAAATTTGAAAGACATCAAAAGCTAGTTTTTGGTTGGTAATACAAGTTAAGATAGGAAGTGAATTAGGTACATTTTGGACTCACCAAAATAGTATAGATAATGAAATATTTTTGCTGAATTTGTCAAATGCAAATGGACTAGACATTCTTGATATATTTATTGCTTATATATATATATATATATATATATATATATATATATATATATATATATATATATTGTATGTACTTATTGTATATAGTTTTTTATGCTAGTTATAATTTTTTTATTTTAGACAAAAAAGGGGAAATGTGATGATATTTTGTTTGTACTCTAATAAATAAAGCTTACTTGGAGATAAAAGGAAAAAGCCAGCCACTATATTAAACATAGAAGTCAGGCAATAGTAGCACATGCCTTTAATTCTAGCATTTGGGAGACAGAGATCCATCCAGAACTCTGTGAGTTCAAGGCCACAGTAGGAACAGAGCCAGGCATGGTGGCATATGCCTTTAATCCCAGCACTAACTATAGAAGTCTGGAAGTCTGTACAGACAGAAAGGAAGTGATAGAGCTGGGCAGAAAAGGGAGGTGATGTATCTGGGCAGAGAGAGGAAGTGAGATGGCAGGGCACAGAAAGGATATAGGTGTTAGTTTACAGGAAGTAGCTCTGTCTTTGGCTGAGGATTTCTAGTGGTAAGAATGTGGCTAGCTTCTTTCTGCTTCCCTGATCTCTCAGTTTTTACCCCAATGTCTGGCACCAGATTTTTTTTTTATTAATAAGAACATTTAGCAATTTGTCTTACAAGTGCCACTCCCTGGTGACTAAGCATTCAAATATATGACTTATGGGGGTCATTCTTATTCAAACCACCATATAATTGCTATAAATAAAGGAAGATTGATGTATAAATCTTTTATTTATAAATCCTGCATGTTGTGTGCAAATATTGTGCCCTTCCTCGTGTGGCTGTACTGTCCCTATCTCCAGGTAGGGCTCTGCATAGTTGCTTCCTTCTCCCATATTATCAAATTGTAAGGGGGAAATAGTATAACTTTATAGTGAAGAAATCGGACAAATACTATCTGTCTTAGTTAGGGTTTCTATTGCTGTGAAGAGACATTATGACCACAGAAAATCTTATAAAGGAAAACATTTCACTGGGGCTGGCTTATAGGTTCAGAGGTTTAGTCCATTATTGTCATACCAGGAAGCAGGATGGCATATAAGCAGACATGGTGCTGGAGAAGTAGCTGAGAGCTCTACATCTGACTCCACAGGCAGCAGGAAGGGAGAGTGACATTGGGTCTGGCTTGACCTTCTCAAACTTTAAAGCCCAGTGACACATACCAACAAGACCACACCTACTCTAACAAGGCCACAACTCCCAAGCTTTTCAAATAATGCCACTCCCTGTGAGCCTATCAGGACATTTTCGTTCAAACCACCACATTATCTGAACCAGAAGACTAATGTTAACTTTGTCTGTGATAAGGCATGCTCATAGCATGTACTTTTGCATCCTTGATCTAATGTGATAGAAATGACATAGTATCTTTGTAGCCCTCTCCTAAAAATTCTATAATCTCAATCTATCTAATCATAAAAAATAGCAGACAAATGCTAGTTGTAGGGCATTTTCCAAAATTCCTGACCAGTATTGGTTGGAACTGTGAAAGTCATAAAAATGAAAGTCTGAGATACTGTCATAGCCAAGAGTTGCCTAAGAAAAACTAAATATAGTAGGCTATCCTTGATAGGAGTCAGAACAGAAAAAAATACTATGGTAAACTCAGAAAACCTTAATGAAATGTGGACATCAGTATATAATAATCAGTATCAATATTAGGGCACTGATGTTGGTAAATGTCCTATCCCAATATATGATGCCAATATGAAGAGAAGCTCCATGAATGTAAGGAATTGTTTTCGCAGTCTTTGCAGGTCTTCTATTAATTTACAAAGATGATATGTTGGGACTGTGGATAAACTAAACACAAGAGAACTGAAACATGGAAACACAGACTCAGGTAAATAGGAACACAGGGGACAACAAATCACTGTTTTTAGAGGAGTTTCTTTGTCCCTTGTAAAGCACAGGATAGGTATGGGAACTGGGTTAAGGATACACCAGTGGAGAGATCTTGACAAGTATACATGAGGTCCTAGGTTTTATTTCCAAAACTTGCCTCCCCCCAAAAAATAGTTGATTATTGGTGAAGGTGGCAGGCAACCCAGAAATGCCCATTGGTATATGAGTAAACAACCTCAAGTAAAGTGTTTTTTATTCCATGTAAAGAACTAGAAAATGATCAGCTTGCCAAGACAGAATTATTTTTAGGTAGTAACTACTCCACTGCAGCAAAAAAAAAATTATAGTTTTACTTCAAGCAATGCCAGAAAGTACCTTGCAGCCAGCCAGCCTAAACTTTCATTTATGCCCAGCTATAAGGAAGTGCTGTATTGCTCACCTTTTGTTACTATCCAAATTATCTTAGATAAGCAACATCTTATGAAGAGGAAATGTTTGCTTTGACTCACAGGTTTGCAGGCTTCACATCATGATTGATTGACCCATTATTTTGAATATGCAGCAAAGCAACATCACATGACAGAAAGCTGTGATAGAACAAAGTGTTCACCTTATGATGGGGAAAAAAGAGAGGGTGAGATACAAAGGTAACCAAAAGACATCTCAGGAGTTCACACTTTCAGAAGCATCCATCATTTGCCTAATGCCTAATGCCATCTTGGGGATCAGTTTATAAAAATGTGGACCACTTCAAGACATCTAACAACCAAGCTACAATAATAATGATGATGATGATGATGATGATGATGTACTAAGTTTTGTCAAATTTCTCCAATAAACAAATAGAAATTCTGTGACTAAGAGAGACAGAACAACTACCAGTGTGGAATGGTGAATAAAACAGGTTCATGGATTAGAAGACAACACAGTAAACATGTTAGTATTCTTCAATCGATCTCTATTTTTATGCAATTCTTATCAAAATCTATCATATTTTTTAACAGACACATTATATCTTATTCTTAGATTCATATGGCGGGACATGAAATATAATCTTGCTAAAATAATTTTGAAAATTCAGAATAAGCTAGGAGAAATACATTGTGTGGTATCTAAGCCTAAACTTCAGACCTTGGAAAATTCAGCTCAAAATTTATCACAGAGTTAAATGTAAAATAATAAACAATAGAACTTATAGAAGATAACAGAAGAAAATCATGAGACAAAGTACTTGGTGAAGACTTATTAGTCTTGGTATCAAAAGCATGATCCATAAAAGAAAAAGTCAATAACAGACATTTTCATAAATTTAAAAAGTTTTGAGAGTAGAGGCAAGAGGATCATGAATTTGAAGCTAACTGGAGCTATATAATGAGAGAGTGTCTCAAAAACAAACAAACAAACAAACAAACAAACAAAAAACTGAACTAAAACTAAAGACAAACCAATCTGACCAACCTATGAAATGAATAAAATGTTAAAATCTTTTGGCACTTAGAAGACTGCTGCAGGAAGAACAGAAGTTTGATGTCCAAGCTACTCTGGGCTACCTAAAGAGAACTTGTCTCACAAACAAACAAACAAACAAAAAACAACAAACAAACAAACAAGCATTTTACTCTCTAATGACTCTGCCAAGAAGGTGACAAGGCAAACTATAGAAGAAAATATTTGAAAACCACATTATCTGAGAACACACACACATACGCACACTCATTATATGTATAATTAGTTTTAAAACTTTCACAATTAACCATAAACAACAGGAATATGTAAAAAACTCAAAAAGAGAGAACTCATTGGAAATACTATGCTAATAGTATATATACATGCACATGAAAATATGTTCAGTATTATTAACCATTATGAAAATGCAAATTAAGGTCTTGATAAATAACAACATAGCTATTAAAACAGTGCTGGGAATCCAGGTGTCTGTCACCATGCTTGGCTCTCATTTCACTTGCAGTTGATTTTTGTCAACTATTTTTCTTTTTTTTTTCAAGACAGGGCTTTTCTGTGTAGCTTTGCGCCTTTCCTGGATCTCGCTCTGTAGACCAGGCTGGCCTTGAACTCACGGAGATCTGCCTAGCTCTGCCTCCCAAGTGCTGGGATTAAAGGTGTGTGCCACCACTGCCCGGCTTTAATAATTTTTTTTATTTGTTATATTCACAGTGTTACACCTGCATATATGTCTGTACACCAGAAGAGGGGCACAAGATCTCATTAAAGATGGTTGTGAGCCATCATGTGGTGGCTGGGAATTGAACTCAGGACCTCTGGAAGAGCAGTCAGTGCTCTTAAGCTCTGAGCCATCTCTCCAGCTGTCAACTATTTTTCAAAGCAATACAATTGACTGACATACGATGCTATTGAAGCAGCACTGATTGGTGGTTGACATAACAGAATTTTATGCTCTCATAATTTTAGAGGCTAGAAGTTTGAAATAAAGGTTTTGGCAGTTTTCATCTGAACACATCTGATCCCAATAGAGACATGGAAGTATTCTATTTCTAAGACCATCTTGCTTGCACAATACCATTATATTCACACCCTTTTCTCTCTCCTTGGCTTTTCAATAATGTTCTTATTTTTGTTTCTTTCCTTTGTGTTTCTGACCTAACATTTTCCTTTAATATGACACAGGAAGATTGGATTATGACCTACCCTAATGGATGTATTTTAACCTAATTCCATCTTTAAAGACTCTATCTCGGTGTTATATTGGGGATTAAAGTCTCAGTATGTGAACTTTGTGGGCATACACGTCAACTCTTTGCAACTGACAAAGATAGTGAAAAATCAGATCCTTATACATTGATAATGGGAACTGAAGCAAATATAAGCCTTCCTGAAAGACTAGTGTGCAAGTTTCTCTGTAAAACTAAAAGTGCACTTAATATACCATTTAGCAATCACATTTTGTAACAGCTATCCTAGGTAAATGGATATTTACGTCTTTGCAAAATTCCATAACATAGGTGTTCATGACATTTTTATTTAGTACTGCTCCAAACTAGAGGAAACTTAAATGCGTTAATGGTTTAGTGAGTAACTAATTAAATACACTGTAGTGTATCATACCATGGAATAGTAATTACATATATACATATATATGTATATGTATATATAATGAACTGCCACATGCAGTGGTGCATGCTTCTAATCTCGGGAGACTAAGGCAAGAGGGACATCATGAGTTCAAGGCTAGCCTGGACTTCATAGAAAGACCTTGCCTAGAACAACAACAACAAAAATATGAACTATTAATGCATGTGGCAAGTTAGATGCCCTCAAGGACGTTTTACTCTGAGAAAAATATCATGTCAAAGAGTCACATATTATATAATTAAATTAAGAAATCATTCTTAAAATTATAGAGATAAAGTCAAACTGGTACTTTATGGGGGTCAGGGTAGTGTGGGAAAAGACTGACACTTTAGTGGTTTTGTATGAACAAGATGTTCTTAGTGAAGGAACAATTCCATGTCTCAATTGGGATAAGATATGCTCAGTATTTCTTGACAGTATTTGTACATATATGAGATATTTGGGTATCAGAACACAACTCTATTTATAAAATTAACTGGCTTCATATATGACTATATAGATGGCCCAAAGGCAACTTTTTCTAGAAACAAAGTCTCACTATGTATTTCAAGCTGTGTTTGAATTCATTATTTCAAGAATGCTGAGATTATAGGCACTACAGAACTTACATTTTGAGTTTGAGGCTTCACTCTGTAATGAAATAGTATAGGAACATTTGTGCACTTACTTGCTTGTGCCTTTATTTCAATACCTAGGGTAAGATAGTGTTAGAGGGTAGGATTGTGCTGGGAGCCACTGCTTTACTGTAACCATAAGCAATAAACTAGATTGTGATCCACAACAGTATTGCCTACTCTCCACAAACAAAATATATCATATCTCCCTTTTGATTTCCCCTTAGTGAGGCACCCAAAAGCCCACAGCTTTAGACCAGTCTGTCTTCAGAAAAAAAGCCATTTACATTGTACTTTGGAGGGAATCAGACCTCTATTGAATCCTTCCTCTCTAGAAGAGATGGACCCTTGTCCATCATACAGCTTTCTCATTTAGTATTTGCTCTTCTTTTGAGAAATGTATCAAAAAGCTGGGCTATTGGGGCTAGAGAGATGGCTCAGTGGTTAATAGTACTTGCTGCTCTTGCAGAGGACCTAAGGACAGTTCCCAGCACCTACATGGTGGCTTACAGACAACTGTCACTCCAGTTGCATAGGATCTGATGTTCTCTTCTGATCTTGGTCCACACACATGCATGAAGGCAGAATATTCATACACACAAAATAAAGATAAATAAGTCTTTGACAAATAAATCCGAGCTGTAGTTTCATCAAGTCATAGTTTTTAAGCTTTAGTGCTCATCAGAATCAGCCAAGGTGCTTATTTGAAAAGAATAATCTGGGTCATCCCAGGGATGCTAATGCAGGGGTTCCATGGATTTCATTTTGAGAAACATGGACTTAGCCCTTATGATGGCTTTTTTGGTTGTTAACTTGAATACATCTGGAACTAAGTCCCCCAAATGGAGAGCACACCTGTGAGGGATTTTTGTTTAATTTGAAGTAGGAAGATAGAATTCTAATCCAGATCTTTGAGATAGAAAGACAAACCTTTAATCCAGATCTTTTGATCTGGGAAAAGACATGTCTTTAATCCAGATCTTGAGGTGAGAAGACATACCTTTAATCTAGATCTAATTTGGGCCATGCCTTCTGCTGGAAGCCTGTATAACAGTGGCCCTCAAAATGTGGGTCACAAACACTTAGTGGATCACAAATCAGATCGCCTGCATGCCATATATTTACATCATGATTCATAACAGTAGCAAAACTCCAGTTATGAAGGAGTAATGAAATAATTTTGTGGTTGGGGGTCACCACAACATGAACAACTGTATTAAAGGGCCATAGCATTAGGAAGGTTAAGAGTCACTGCTATATAAGGACATGGAAGAAGGAAGCTCTTTGCTCTTTGCCTGTTTGATCTCACCTTGCTAGCAAGTCCATTACTTCACTGGCATTAAAGCCTGCTTCTTCGAGATTCCAGTGCATACTGAAGACTGAGCAACTACTGGATACTTGGACTTTTCATTCACAGTCAGCCACTGTTGGATTAGCAGGACCATAGTTTATAAGTAATTCTAAGAAATCCCCTTTCTATATGTATATACAGATCCACTTTGTAATTTTTGTTACTCTACAAAACCCTAAGTAATACAGCCCTAATGTTATTTGAGTAAGCTAGGAAGTGGGTACTATTTGAGTTTTCTTCTAAATCATTGCCTTCTGACTAGATTGCTGGAAAGAACAAAGTAGTTGGAAGTCTCCCTAACTTACCTTGTTACAATAAATGCTCCTGTAATGCTCCTGTAATGGTGCTTTCAGCTGCCATTTCTGCAGTCACTTCTCACTGAGTACTTCACAGACCTGAGACAAGACAGGAATTTTACCTTTGGGAACACAAATGTACAGCACCCAGCAACAGATAACAATGCCACTCTTTCTGCATCCATGCTCATGCACCTGAAGCACAGATGTCAATTAGACAATGCAAGCAGCATGCACTCTGAGTGTGCAAAGTCTTCTGTTCCAGAACACACAACACAGTTATTGATAGCAGTGTAGTGCTTGCACTAGAAGAGATCCAGTATCTGGATGTTTGCATCATTTCTCCTAAATGCTATGTAAGTCATAAGCTGTGTGTGGTGTACAGATGCAATATAAGAATTCATGGAACATTTCCCTATACAGGAGAATTCTATGCTAACTGCACAAAGCAATCAATTCAATAACCTGTTTCTGAGCTCAGGAGGAAAACTCTGCTACCTGCTAATGCTTCATGCAGGTGATTATGTGTGCCCTGTCAGGGTTCCTACCTAGAGAAGTCTTGCTTTCATACAATTCTGAGCTTCAATTTGTCATGCAGTAGTGGAATCCTCAGTATCTGGCTGTTTGGAACCTTGGGCTTACACAGGGACACTTTGCTCAGCCTGGAAGGAGGGGACTGGACCTGCCTATACTGAATCCACCAGGTTTAAATGAATCTCCAGGGGAGTCTTGGCCCTGGAGGAGATGGGAATGGAGGGGAAGGGATGTGGGGGAGGTGGGGGTGGGGTCGGAGGGGGGAGGACAGGGGAACCCATGGCTGATGTGTAAAATTAAAACACAAATATAATAATAATAATAATAATAATAATAATAATAATAATAATAAAAGAACACACATGGCCAGAGGAGGCTGCGGTCATTGCTTGTGCATTCTCTGTGACTTCTGAAAACCTCATCCTCAGATTCCAGCTCCTATCCTGCATTTTAAAAGATAGCTAAAGAAGGATTAAGCTAAATGTTATTAAGTGCTTCTTGCTTGCCAGCCCCATGCTAGGCACATTGCTTAACTTAGCCTTCATAACAATTCTTTAAAGCAAAGTATGTTTTTATTACTTGAGTCCTCAGGGAATCAGAAACTTTGGGCAATGAGTAGAAAGCTAATGCTTTATTTAGAAAGAGAATCCTCAGGGCAGTGAGATTAAGGAAAAATGTCAACAGGCTGAAAAGGCTAGAAAATGAAGAGACACACTGCTTACTGTCTCACAATTGCCTTGAAGAGACAACCCAGACTGCTCAGTAAATCTAACCCTGTCAAAGGTGGGAGGGGACAGTCTTTGAACAAGCTTATGGGGACATTGTATTTGGAGAGATTTTAACCTCAGAAACAAAGAGAAAAAAGGTAGATGAATTGCCTGCTGCCTGTCTTGGATGTCTTGTGGCTTACCAGTTTGCTCTGGGGGTGGTGGAAACTCCCTCAGACCTCAATGTACCAGTTATGGTGGAAGCCACCTTGTGGTGTGGTAAATGTCCCTGAAGCAGTGATGTGGCTGCAAGAACTAAACACTGCAGGCAAGTGGCTTCCCAGCTCCAGAGAGCAGAACAATGCAGGCTGACAGAAACATGGCCTTTTATCAACTGAGTCCTCTGGGAAGGCAGATGTTGAAATGGAATTAAGAGTGCATGAGGTTTATTGAAGAGGTAATGCCTGTGAAAGATGAAGAGAGACAAAGCCAGGATCAGACAAAGAAAAATTTCATACTGTTAATGCAGACCTGGTACCCAGGAAAGACAAGAGGGAGAAAGTCAGAGGAGAGAGTCAGAGCTTTCAACCTGATTCATAACTCACAAAGTCTTGTCCAGCCTCCCAGAATGGATGGGCTAGCCTGCCACATCCAGCTGATAACTGGGGCCCTCAAGGAAAGAGCACAGTCATTGCTTCAAAGCTAGAGAGCTAACAGCTGGAGAGTGTCAGCTAATTGTGATCTTTGTGGCTGATCAGCAGGTCTGTTCTGCAAGGCCTTCCATGTCAGTGTACCCTCATGCCTGTCACTATTGGCTACAAAAGCACCCGAACTAAGCCAAAAGCTAAGATCAAGGCAACTGACTATTCTGGTATGATTGTGTTACCTGTAACTCCAGTCTCAAAGAAAGCTCAAGCAAGAGTATGGCTTAAGCACATAAGTTTGAGGACAGCCTGAGCTTCTTAGAGAGACACTATCTCAAAATACATTACACAAATGATTCTGATTTGTTGTTTAGTGATACAGCTATGTCCTTGGGAAGTGCATAGTCAGGCAAATTCACTGCAACAAGCACATCACAATGGGTACTTATACAGATTAGATAGCTCTGCCATCACTGAGTGATACAATCTTATGGAATGTTATGGGAGTTCTGTGGGGACTGAAAGTTTCCTTCTTGTATTTGCATGTGGCTAGCTCTAGCTTTCCTCATTGGCTTCATAGGGTAAAGTATAAATAGTGAGCAGGTTATCTAGCCCTCAAAAGTGAACACTTCCTTGACCCTCCATCTCTTAATCACCTGTTCCTTGGTTTATTGATATGCTGGACTCTGAGCTATATTTTGGAATGTATCTAAAAGACTGGGCAAACTCCTTAACCCCCAGGTGTTTGTCCTCTGGCAGGAGAAATTCAAAAAACAAAATACGTATGTTCAGTGCCATTAAGCTGAAGATAAAGGTAAGATCAGGAAACTGTGGGTTCATATAGTAGGGGCAGTCAGCACAAACTGAGGAATCAGGAATGACTGAGGGTGAGGAAAGTTGACCAAATATAAGATGATTAAGTATTTCTCCAGTAGAAGATTGCAGGGAGAGACACCTAGACAGCAGTGCATGCGATGTCCAGCAACAAGGGAATATATTGGTGTTTCTTACTTCAAAATATCAACCCGAAGGTCAAGGGTTGATATGAAAAAGATGATGATTAAAATTGGTGTAGAGTCAAATTATACAATTCAGATTGAGCTATTGTTTCTTATTGGATGTGGAGTTATGGTATGCATTTTGTGATTGACTGTGACACATAAGGATTTTAATTTCTTTGTTTTCTTTTTATTGAAAATAGATTCCTTTCTTACATAATATATCCTGACTGTGGTTTCTCCTTTCTCTATTCCTCCCAGTTCCTCCCTACTTTCCTTCCAATCTGGACCCACTCCTTTTCTGTCTCTCATTAGAAAAAAGCAGGCTTCTAAGAGAAAACAATAAAATATAACAAAATAAAATATAATAAGATAAAACAAAAACTATCACATTGAAGTTGGACAAGACAAGTCAACAGAAGGAAAAGAGCCCAAGAGAAGGCACAAGAATCAGAGTATCACTTGTTCACACACTGAGGAATCCCATAAAAAGAATGAGCTGGAATCCATAACATATATGCTGAGAACGTAGTGCAAACTCATACAGGCACTGTGCATGCTGCTTCAGTCTCTGAATTCATATGAGCTTTGCTCATGTTGGTATAGAAAGCATTGTTTTCTTGGTGTCCATCACCCCTCTGGTTCTTATGCTCTTTGTATCTCCTCTGAGCTCTGAGGTCAGGGATTTGATGGTGACATCTCATTTATGGCTGAATGTTCCAAGGTCTCTCACTCTCTATGTAATGTCTGGCTGTATTTTTCCAATCTGCTGCAAGGCAGATGCTATTCTGATGATGGTTGACCAAAGCACTGGGCTATGGGTATAGCAAACTATCACTAGGAATCATTTTATTACTATTTTTCTTTTTCTTTTTTAGATCAGTATTATTTGGTTTTACCCTAGATCCCTGGGCTATCTAGTTTCAGGTTCTTGGTCACCCAGTGTCAGATATGGGTTCCATCTCCTGGAGTGGGCTTAAGTCAAATCAGATACTGGTTGGTTTCTCCCACAAGCTTGGGGCCACCATGTCCTAGTATATCTTTCAGGTAAAACACCATTGTAGATAAAGGATTTGTGGCTGGTTTGATGTTTTTATTTCTCTTTTGGTAGAATGCAGAGTATCTTCCTATACCAATGCCCCTAGGATATAGGGGCAAAGGGTCTATATAGGCACAACTTCTCAATGTTCAGTGAGTTGGGTAGATGTTGTCTTCAGCAAGGGGGCCTTGTTGTCAGTTTGTGGAGAGCAACCTATAGTCTTGTCAACAGCCTGGGTTGTGTGTAGAATTCTTGTAAGACCCCTTTGGCCAATAATTAAATGTAGTCCAATAAAATGTAACCCAATCCTGGTACTGGAAGAATCATTTGATGACAAGAGATGGCCAGTTGGGGCTCTTTTTCCACTATTTGGCAATTTCAGATAGATCTC
Organism: Onychomys torridus; assembly: GCF_903995425.1. Classification (NCBI taxonomy): domain Eukaryota; kingdom Metazoa; phylum Chordata; class Mammalia; order Rodentia; family Cricetidae; genus Onychomys; species Onychomys torridus. The sequence goes on along the minus strand of NC_050466.1, from coordinate 9,056,715 downwards.
CTTCCTATATATTTTCATTTTCCTGAAGCTTCTTTTCTATTAGGTTTCCATACTATCCCTCAAGTGGCCCTTAATTTATGCTTTCTCTTTCCATATTCCTCATCCCCCATCTTCCTCCTCCCAAATCGATGTTCTATCCCAGCCCCCCCCATCTATCTATAACTATCTATTCTATTTCCCCAGTCTCTTACTCTATACCTAACCTCTGTGGTTCTATGGATTTTAGCTTGGTTATTACTGATTTAACAGTCACTATTCAGCTTATAAGCAAATACATACCAAAGTTTTTTTCTGGGTCTGCGTTATCTCACCAGGATTTTTTTTCTAGTTGCATCGATTTATCTGCAAATTTCATGATTTTGTTTTTTAATGGCCAAATAATAACAACATTGTATAGATTTACCACACTTTCTTTATCTTTTATCTGTTGAAGGAAATCTAGGTTGTTTCCAGTTTCTGGCTATTATGAATAGATCAGCAATGAATGTGGTTGAGCAAGACTCTCCATGGTAGAATAATATGTCCTTTGAGCATATGCCCAAGGTGGTATTGTTGTATCTTGAGGTAGATCAATTCTCATCTTCCTGAAGAATCTCCACACTGATTTTCATAGTAAGCTGTACAAGTGTGCATTTTCACCAGCAATGTATGAGTGTTCTTCTTATAACATCATTGTCAGCATAAACTGTCACTTTTTTGTTGATTCTGACAGATGTAAGATGAAATCTCAAAGTAGTTTTTGATTGTCATTTCCTGATGGCTAAGAATGTCAAACATTTCTTTAAGTGTTTCCCAGGTGTTAGTTTCCTCTATTGAAAATTCTTTGTTTAGATTTGTACACCATTTTAATTGGGTAATTTGTTTCCTTGATATCTAGATTTTGGAGTTCTTTATATATACACGTATATACTGGATATTAGCCTCTTTTCAGATATTTTCCCTTCTGTAGTCTGATACTTTGTGCAATGTCAGAACACATCAATGAATGAAGCTGTATGAAGAGAATTCTGAGCGCTTATGAGAAATCTCCAAGGAAACAGGGCAAGAGTCCTGTGACCTCAGTCCTCCAAAACACACGATATTCTTTGAATGTGTGTTCAAACATCTCCCAGGTGTAGCAAATAGGAATGGGTTTGCTTCAGATTACCCATTGCTGCTTGCTTTGCTATTCAGAATGTTTACAGCCTGAACTCATGTGAACTTTGCTCATATGACCTTGCTTAACCTTCAGAATATAAATTGTCTAGTACTCTAAATAAAGATGACTATTGAGCCGGGCGGTGGTGGCGCACACCTGTAATCCTAGCACTCGGGAGGCAGAGGCAGGCAGATCTCTGTGAGTTCGAGGCCAGCCTGGTCTACCAAGCAAGTTTCAGGAAAGGTGCAAAGCTACACAGAGAAACCCTGTCTTAAAAATAAAAAAATAAAAAAATAAAAGACTACTGAATGAGATTTTAGCTCACTTCACTTTTAGGCTCTACTCTCCCTGGTTTCACTTGGTGACAGTCCAAATGACAGTGTCCTTTGGAGTTGAGAAGTTTTTCAGTTTCATGAAGTCCCATTTATTAATTGTTGATCTCAGTACCTGCACTAATTGTGTTCTGTTCAGAAAGTCTGTTCCCATGTCAATGATTCAAGGCTATTCCCCACTTTCTTTTATATCAGGTTTAATGTATGTGGTTTTATGTTGAGATCTTTGATCCATTTGGAGTTAAGTTTTGTTCAGGGTGAAAAGTGTGGATTTTCTACATGCAATTACACAGTTTGACCAGCACCAGTTGATGAAGAGGCAGTATTTTTTTTTTCAGTGTGTGTTTCTGGCATATATATATATATATATATATATATATATATTCAGGTATCCATAGGTGTGCAGATTTATGTCTTGATCTTCAATAATTTTCATTGATCAATGTACCTATTTTTGTGCCAATACCATGCTGTTTTTATTTCTGTAGCTTGGTAGTACAACTTGAAATCTGGGCTGGTGATACTTATAACAGTTCTTTTATTTTTCAGGATTTTTTTTTTTTTTTACTTTTCTTGATTTTTTTGTGTGTTTCCATGTGAAACTGAAAATTGTCCTTTTAAGATCTATGAAGAATTGTGTTGGAATTTTGATGGGGATTGTGTTGAATTTGTAGATTGCTTTTGGTAGGGTGGCCATTTTTAATTTGCTAATCTTACTGATCCATGAACATGGGAGATCTTCAGATATCTTCTTCAATTTCTTTCTTCAAAGACTTGAATTTTTTATCATACAAGTCTCTCACTTGCTGGGTTAGAGTTACCCCTATTATATTTTATATTATTTAAGGCTATTATGAAGAGTGTTTCCCTAATTTCCTTCACAGATGTTTTGTCATTTGTATATCAGAGGGCTACTGATTTTTGTGAGTTCATTTTGTAACCAGCTACTTCGCTGAAAGTGTTTATCAGTTGTAGAAGTTTCCTGGTGGATATTTTAGGGTCACTTTATCATTATCATCTGCAAATAAAGATACTTTAACTTTTTCCTTTCTAATTTGTATCCCCTTGATCTTCTTGAGTTACCTTTTAGATCTATCTAAGACTTCAAAATGTGAATAGGTGTAGAGAGAATGGACAACCATATCTTGTTCCTGATTTTAGTGGAATTTCTTTGAGTTTGGACTTGCTGTATTATGGTGAGGTATGTCCTTCATATACCTAATCTCCCCAGAATTTTTATCATGAAGCAGTATTAGATTTTGTCAAAGGCCTTTTCTGCATCTAATAAGATAATGACATAGCTTTTGTCTTTCAGTTTGTTTATATGTTGGATTATATTTCTTGACTTACGAATGTTGAACCATCCTGATGAAGGGATGACACCTATTTGATCTTGGTAGATGATCTTTCTGATGTGTTCTTGTATTCAGTTTGCAAATATTTTATTGAGTATTTTTGCATCTATGGTTATAAGTGAAATTGTTCTGTAATTTTTGTTCTTTTTTGGGTCTTCATGTGGTTTGAGTATCAGACTGACTGTGGCCTTGTCAGATAAACTGAACAATCTTCCTTCTGTTTCTATTTTGTGGAATAATTTGAGGAATATTGACATTGATTCTTGTTTGAAAGTCTGGTAGAATTCTATGCTAAACCCATTAGTCCCTTGGCATTTTTCTTTCTTTCTTTTTCTTTTTTCTTTCTTTTCCTTTTTGGTTAGGAGATTTTAATGGCTGTTTCTATTTCACTTCATGTTATAGGTCTGTTGAAATTGTTTTCTGATCTTAATATAATTTTGGCAAGTGGTATGCATCAAGAAAATTATCCACTTCTTTTATGTTGCAGTTTGATGAAGTACATGTTTTTAAAGTATCCCACTTATGATTCTCTGAATTTCCTCACTTTCTGTTGTTATATCCCCCTTCTCACTTCTAATTTTGTTAGTTTGGAAATTCTTTCTCTACCTTTTAATTACTTTGGATAAAGGTTTGTTAATCTTACTGATTTTCTCAAAGAACCAACTCTTTGTTTCACTGATTCTTTGTATTGTTTTTGTTTGTTTGTTTCTATTTTTGTTGTTCTTGTTCTTAACCCTGAGTTTATTTCTTGCCAGCTACTCCTTTTGGGTGAGATTTCTTCTTTTGATTCTAGAGCTTTCAAGTTTGCTGTTAAGTTGCTAGTATTAGATTTCTTGATCTAGGTAGTCAGTGTTATAAACTTCCCTTTAGAACTGCCTTCATTGTGTCTCATCAGTTTGGGTATGTTGTGTATTCATTTTCATCCTAGTCAGTCATCTTTCACTACTTTTGTAATTTCTGTCTCGCCACAATTTCATTCAGTAAAGAATTGTCTGGGTTTCATGACTATGTGAAACTTTTTTGTTGTTTCTGTTGTTAATATCCAGATTTTATAAGTGATAGTCTGAGAGGATACAGGGTGTTATTTCAAATTTTATTGTATCTGTTGAGACTTGATTTGTGTTTGGGTATATAGTAAGTTTTTGAGAAAATTCTGTGAGGTGCTGAGAAGAGGATATAGTCTTTTGTTTTTGGGTAAAATGTTCTGTAAGTATTTATTAGGTCCATTTGGTTTATAATGTCAATTAGCTCTAGTATTTCTATGTTTAGATTTTTCCTGGAAGACCTGTCTGTTGGTGAGAATGGGGTGTTGAAGTCTCCCACTATCAGGGTGTGAGTGTACATGATTTAAGCTGAAGTAGTGTTTCTTTTACAAACTTGTGGGCCCTTGTGTTTGGGACATAGATGTTAAGAACTGAAATGTCCTGTTTTAAGATTTTTCCTTTGATGAGTGTGTAGTATCCTTTCCCATCTCTTCTAATTAGTTTTAGTTTGAAATCTATTTTATATGATATTAAAATGGACACACCAGCTTGCTTCATAGGTCCATTTGCTTGGAATATCTGTGTATTTCTCGGATGAAGTGGAAGAGTGGATCCTGTTTTTGCTTCCCTGCTGTTAGTCTGTGTCTTTTTATTGGGAATTGAGACTGTCGATGTTGAGAGAGATCAGTGACCAATGATTGTTGATTCCTGTAATTTGCATTTTGTTGTCGTCGTTGTTGTTGTATGCATGTGTTTCCTCTGTTTTGATTTTGCAGGTCTAGGATTATTTATTCCCTGTGTTTTCTTGTATGTAGTTAACTTCTTTAGGTTGGAGTTTTCCTTCTAGAACTTTCTACAGGGCTAGATTTGTAGATTGATATTGCTTAATTTTTTTTTTTTATCACAAATGTCTTTTTTTCCATCTATTGTGATTTTCTCCATCTATGGTGATTTGAAGTTTTGCTGGATATAGTAGCCTGGGCTTACACCTGTGGCCTCTTAGAGTCTGCAGCACATCTCTCCAGGCCCTTCTAGCTTTTAGAGTCTCCATTGAGAAGTAAGGTATTATTCTACTAGGTCTGCCTTTATATATTACCTATTTTTTTTCCCCATGCAGTTTTAAAATAATCTTTGTTCTGTAAATTTAGTGTTTGGATTGTTATGTGCCAGAAGACTTTCTTTTCCTGTTGAGTCTATTTGGTGTTCTGTATGCTTCTTGTACCTTGATAGGCACCTCCTTCTTTAGGTTAGTGAAATTTTCTTTTATAATTTTCTTGAAAATATTTTATGTGCCTTTGATTTGGGTTTCTTTTCCTACCTTGATTCCTTTTATTTTTAGATTTGGTATTTTTATAGTGGCCCACATTCTTGGATGTTTTGTGCCAGGAGTATTTTAGATTCAACATTTCTTTGATTGGCATATCTATTTTTTTCTATAATGTCTTCTATGCTTGAGATTTTAATTTCCATCTCTTTTATTCTCTTGAGGAAGCTTGCCTCTGTGGTTCCTGTTGAGTTCCTTTTTTCTTTTTAAACAGATTTTCCTCAGTTTTGATTTTCTTTATTGATTCTATTTCTACTTTCAGGCTTTGAATGGTTTTATTCACTATTGTTGAATTGTGTTTTATAATTTATTTAAAGGATTTATTCATTTCTCTTCAAGGACCTCTATTATCTTCAGAAGGTGGATTTTCTTATGCTTCAGGTATGTTGGAATCTTCAGGTTCTGTTGTGGTAGGGTTGATGGACTCTAGTGGAGATATATTGTCATGTTAATAACAGCCACAATCAACTTTTATGCTGGCATCTAGGCAACTGGGTTTGGAGAAATTATAATTATGAGTACTGATATCTGTTCTTGTCTTTGTTGGGTGAGTGTTTTGTTCCTTGTTTTTGTTTCCTCTCTGGTTTGTAAGAGAGTGTAGTGGCTGTGTGTTGCCTGTAGGAAAATCTTCTAGGGTCCAGATAGGTGCAGCCAGTGAGTGTCCCAGGTAAAATGTATTTCTGGTTATTGGTAGCTGACACTTAGAATTGGGAATGGGCTAGGTGGGGTTGAGGGGGTTAATAGGAGGAATGAAAGCAGGGTGTTCCACCAGGGTCTGCTTAATTAGTCTCATGAGAATGGAAGAAGAGAGTGGGGAGAGGACAAAGCAAAAAGTTTGCTACAGAGCTGGGGATGAGACCAGTGGTTGGACTTGGAGGAATGAAGGGAAAGGTGAATATATGCAGTTAACTTACTTGCTTCTGTGGGCAGAATGACCTGTGGGTTCCCAGGGTGTGCTTACTAGAATTGGGACTTAGGTCATAATAATAGACCAGGGGAAGGAAGTTTGAAGGGGAAGATCTGTGTGGTCCACTGGAGATAGATGGTTGCAGCAGGTGTGCTGAGCTAGGAATGAACATGGGGTATTGGACTGGAGGAATGAATATAGTGATGAAGTTCTGCTTTTGCCTACCTGTTTTCCTGGCTGAAATCATATTTTATGAAGATCACTCTGCCTACAATTTACAAAATAGGCTGGAAAATGCAGATAGAGACAGGTCACTGAAGAAAAGATTATGCATGGTAATATGTCTACACTACTATAGGTAATGATAGTGAGTATGAAGACAGGAGGATAGAGTCAGGATATGTTATAGAGTTGCAGTTGCATTGCCTTAGTGATTGATTAGTTGTTAGATGCATGAACTTAGATATCAAGTGACAGTGGGGTGATGATGTTGCTTTTGATAGAAATAGTCAACATAGAGGATGAAAAATGACATATGGATGAGATGGGCAGAGTGCAAAATGAAGGCAGCTGCAGACAGGCTAAACCTGAGCAGCCTGTAAGCCAACTAGATGTAACATAACAGAAACCACTTGGAGTAACAGAATTAAGAGTCATTATTTTACAACTATGTGGTAAAGGGATCCATAGGACTTTCTGAGTTTTCCTGGTATGGATTTAGAGTGGAAAGAGAGGCTGTTCTAGGGCATAACTTTTCAATACAGTGACCCTAAGAGGTACACAAAAGCAGAACAATTGGAAAGGATGTGAAGGGACTGAATGTGAGCAACTGAGAAACAAGAAAATGAGGAAACAAATCACAGGACATTTCCCTTTGGGGAAATGAAGGACCCATGGTTGATTTCTGATTGGGCACAAAAGGAAGATTTATAAAAACTCAGTAAGATAGAGGTGTCCTTGGTGAGTTAGTAAGTAAAAGGAAAACCTCTCTGTATTAGTTATGTTCGTTGCTGAGACAATAAACCCAAAAAAAACTACAGAACAGAGAAGTCAAAGTTGATTTCTGTTATCATCTATAAATTTGCTTCATCAGTGCCATGTTCAGTACCTGCTTGTTCACATGGAACAGACCAGGAGGCATAGGCAGGACCAGAAGTAGGGCCAAGCCATCACATTCAAATTTTCATTCTTAGTGGCATATTTCTGGCAGCTAGCCTCCACTACCTAAAAGCGCCATAGCTTTCAAACAAGTGTCACAAACTAGACTTGAACATTAAAAACATGAGCCTACTAAAGACATTCCACATATTTAAACCAAAACAGTATGCATTTATATAATGCTCTGGTTATTGAAAATATTTCCAGCTACATTTTGTAAAGCTAATGTACAGATTAGGTGCACTCTATGGTTCCATTTTCTAAAATGATAGTCAAAAGGACTATGATAATACCTTAATTTCCAATCAAATTGCAAATTTTATTTACATTTAAGTTGCCAAGCCAGGCTAATCATGGTGGTATGTACCTTTCATTCCAGCACCCGGCAGGCAGATGCATGGGGATCTCTCAGGCTACCTTTGTTTATATGACTTCCAGAACAGCCAGAGCAACATACTGAGACCCTATCTCAAAACAAAAACAAAAACAAGCAAAAAACCCCCAAACAAACCAAAACCAAACAAAAACAAAAACAATAAGACCCCCCCAAAAAATGCTGTCTAACTTGGCATAGTGGAGTATGCCTATAGGTGCAGTTACCATGGAAACTGAAGAAGGGTCACTTGAATCCAGGAGCTCCAGGCCAGCCTGAGCAATATAGTGAGACACTGTCTCCAAAAGTAAAACGAACAAGACAAAATCAATGTCATTTGTCTGCAACCAAATTTTAGTTATAATTCTATACTTTTATATACTATTAAAATTTGCTTGTTTACAAAGACTGTCAGTATATTTTAAGGTGGATACATATGTTAACACCTGATTCTAAATATCTGCCCAATACTCCGTCATGTGATAATACTACAAATAGCAATCAATTCTTCATTGTTTTGCACTAGAGTATTCTTAAATTTACTTAATTTTCATTAGCATAAGAAATCTCTCTAGTAACTCTCAAGGTTAAAGAACTTAATCCTGAATTTAAATAATTATTTGAGACAAGATCTTATATAGCCCAGGCTGGCCTAAAACTTCTGGATTATTTTCTCAGTCTCCAGAATGCTGAATTTAGACCTGTGCCATGCTTCTCACAAATACTAATAATTTTGAAACTTCAGTTTAGCATTAAAATACAGTGATCCAAAATCTAGCTCATGTCAAAGAGACTAGGATGTAGGGATGAAGGCTCTAAGTCCTCACAAACTCTACCTCTCTCCATTCAATGGGTTGTGTGGAAGTTGTTTTCAGCAATGGGACCCTACTGTCGGTTTTTAGAGAATGACCTTCTGTCCTAGGACCAGCCTAGGTTGTTTAGGGATTTCCATGGGACCTCCTTTGCCAACGGTTCAACCAAATTAACCCAGTCCCCCCACTAGGAAGCCTTGCCTGGCTACAAAAGATGTCCAGTTAAGACTCCATGTCCTCCTCCATTGTTAGGAGTCCTCTCTAGGGTCATCGTCATAGATTCCAGGAAGTTTCCACTGCACTAGGTTTCCACCCCATCTCCAAATGCCCTCCAACTCCAGCTGTCTCTACCTGTACCTTTTTTCTCTATAACGGTCCACCTGATCTTATTGCTGCCATGGGGACCAGGCTCCAGCAGCTCAGAGTTTGAGGGGAAGCCTACAAAGTTGGCAGACCTTTGACTTTTCTATCTGAGGAACTAAAATTTAATTTTCTGGGGCCAGCGAGGGGGGCTAAACTTAACCTTAACTTTTCTGGGGCTGGTGAATGCACTTGTAGGGGCTTTCTATTACCGTATGTCTCAGTTCTGTCCTTTCCTTTCTTACCTCAATCTAGACGTATCCTTTCTATCTCTCTTGATGTCTTCCCTCTAACTTTCCTTCTACATCTTTCCTGGTGTTTTCTTTCTCTTGTTCCTTCTACGTCTTTTCTGATGTTTTCTTTCTCCTAACTTTATTTTTTCCCTTTTAGCTTATATACACCAGCAAAATCTTTCAAGCACTATAAAAATTACAATGTGGTTACATTCTATTTTTCAAGTTAATGATTACAGTGAATACAGGTAAAAACTTGTTTTTCCATATCCTTACATGATTAAACATTTTGTGTATTACAGTGAAAAAATCATCCCAAGAACCCACATACATTCATATCAAAACAACTTCTTATAGATTAACAGAGTGTAAGCAAGCAAGGTATTTTTCTCAGCCTCTTTTCCTGGCAGGCTGCATTTTGAGGTTACAAAGAAAGGACCAAATTTTTTTTTGTTTATCTCAAAAGGTAATCTTATAAGAAATCTTAGGAGAATCACAAGTCTAAACTTTTATATATGAAAAACAATCAGTCATCTCTACTTTAAATCCTCAGGGTTCATACCCACTCATCAAGAGTTTTTTTTTTATATCAGGAAGCTGAGGCCAGAAACGAGTGCAAAAAAATTAATCATCATCTTTGATCACCAACCATTCTCTAGCAAGAAATATACGTCAGCTAATAACTGGGGTGCTTTGTTCTTGTTCCCTGACTTCAATGAGTCTCTCACTTAACTATGTGCCTTTCTAAAACTTTAGATTGTTTCCTTGGGTTTTTCACCTCAAAGCTATTAACAACAACATCTTAATCTAACCTTATGTCACTTTTAAAGCTTTGTTTCATCTATAATGCACACCAAAACCTGTGAACACATCTCCCAACATTAAATTTAAAAGAACTTGAGGTAGCTGTGCTTCTGGGACTCAACTGTTTTTCTTAATCATTAACCTAACCCACAGTCTAAGGCTCCTCAGCAGAAACTCATGTGTTCCAGCTGTGTGACACTTCCTTGTTTTATTTTTCATCCTCTGCAGCCTCTGCTTTATCAGAGGCTAGGGCAATATTTTATCCTACCTTTACCTATATTAGTTTTTCCACTTCTATCATATTCCTTTATTATATTTATTAAAGACCTCATCACCAAAATCCTACTAAACTATTATTGCATCAAATCATTGCTTTAGTTAAGAAATAGAGCTTAGGAGGAAATCATCTTCATAATAATCCACAAGTTAAATTGTCCAGTAGAATGGGAAATTTTAAAGAGATAATTACACTACATTAAGGTTAGTGGGGATCTCCCCATGCCCATTCACATCATGCCAGATGCCAGAGAAAAGTGACAAGTGATTCAAAGATGCTAAAGAGTCCTCACAGTGCTTCCTTTAAGTGGGAAGGTGAATTGCTTTAGTAAATAAGAAAATTATTTAAAAAATAAAATAATGATTTCTCTCAGATCTATTGTAATCACACATATTTTATCTCTGAAATTGTAAAGAAGAAAAATAAAATTTGTGCTGCATTTTTTCTCCCTCTACAAGCTGCAAAAGTTGTACCTACCCTATGTTCTAACTTCTTAGGATAAGATAAAAATAAGATTAAATTTGAAAGAGAAAGATATGAAAAGAAAATATGTTTCAACTGATGGCAATATATTATGCAAGAAAATACTTAGGACAAGTAAAACATTAGCAAGAAATCATTTGAAATGAATGTCACCAATATATTAACTGCAAATACAGGATGTTTACATGTATTTAAGATCACTGAATTACCAAAACATAAAATATAATTGGAAATGTTGTTAGTTATCATTGTTAGTCTCTTGCTATGCCTGATTCATAAATTGAACATCATCAGACATTGTTACATAGGAAAAAGATATTATATATGGATTTTGGCAACATATATGATTTCAGGATGCACTATGGGATCTGAAACATATAAATCACAGATAAGGGTGACTACTATAATGCTTTTAAAAACCTTTTAAAATATAATGAATTATACAGGTGAAAAGTAAAATGCTACAGAAAATATTTATTCTGACTTTAATGAAATGAATGCCAGATTAGATATATTAGTCTCAGACAAAAAATCAGAAGAAAATTTCCTAAATAAAATGACAGGCACATGATAAATGGATCAGTTCTGCAAGAATCTGTTAGGCCAAACTGAAAGAGCTAAAATAAGAAATGCAAAAGTTCACTACTGTGGTTAAATTTTCACCTTTCTAATTTCTGAAACTGATAAGTTAGCAAGCATAAATCAGGAAGAAGATAGATGAGTAGCACTATCTATCCATGTGATGCATTTGACATTTATGGAACATTGCAGCCAACAAGAGCAGAAAGCACATTCATTTGGCCTCACATTAGATATCTACATAGACAGACCATAATATTGTCCACAAAATACACTTCATCAACTTTAAAAGTGTAGAAACCATTCAGTGTATGTCTTGGACCATGGTGGAATTAAAATAGAAACAACAATAGCTGGATCTTAAGCTATTTGGAAATAGAAGCACATGCTTCTAATAGCACAAGAGCTGAAGCAATCATCTCACAAGAATTGAAATGGTGATGTAAGAAAACATTAAAAATAAACATGAAACTTACTAAAAGTATGAAATGTGAACAAAAGAATATTTTGAAGAAAATGTATTTCAATAAATAAAAATTCCTGAAATTTGACAATGAAATGTCTTGCTTAACAAAGTAACAGGAAGAAGAGATATGTATGCCTAAATAAAGAAAAAAGAAAGAAAGAAAACTTAAAGTAGAAATTAGTTAAACTGAAAAACGAAAGCAAACAAAATCAAAAGCTAAAAATCAACAAAATTGGTAAGTCTATAGGCAAGTTCATCTACAAAAAGAGAGAGAACCAGTACTGATATAGGTAATACAAATGTCAATGATCATCATTAATGGTTCATGGCTGTTAAATAATAAAGATCCTAACATCTGGGGGGTTGAGGCAGGAGGAATATGAATTACAAGTCAGCCTGGGTTACTTAGTAAAGGAAGGCCATTCTGCACTACTTGTATGTTGCAGGCCGATTTAGACTACATAATAAGATAATTTCATAAAACCGCCATAAAAGAAAATACTAACAAGTCAACACGAATATAGGTAAAAATTGTACATCTTAACTGGTGTTTGGATAGAGTTCCTTTAAGCCACGGAATATTGAATCTGTTCTATTTGTTGTTGTGTGAGTGTAATTTAACCCCCTCCCCCAAAAGATCATATAATGGAAGACTGATCTACAAGTGTGGTGAAACCTTTAAGCAGTGGAGCCTACTGGGAGGTGCTTAGGTCCTGGGGCCTCCACCCTCAAGTACTGATTAATGGTGTTTCATGGGAGTCGGTTAGGTCCTGTGGCACTGGCTATGTCCCTATGAAAATGAGTTGTTACAAAAGAGCAAGACTGACACTCTCTGCCACTTGCTTCCTTGCTTGGACATGTTCCCCTTGTATACATGCCAGGTTCCCTTCCTGCTTCTTTGCCATCTTGTGACACAGGCAGATAAGCCCAGACACCATGCTGTCTGATCTTTCCAGCCACCAAAATTGTGAGCCAAATAAACTGCTTCTCTTCACTCATTATCTAGTAGTAAGTCTTGTTATTTATATCAGCACAAACAGACGAAGGTATCATCTACACATAATGCCTCAAGGTCTGTTGTTACCATTGGCAAAGAAATCTTACATGTCAGCACACTTTTTTAAAAAGTGAAATTTTCACAAGGTCTCATTAAATTTTCTTTGAGAGTTATTATCAGGAGCTTTTGGTATGGAAGAACACTAGTAATTTTAATCCAGCCTCATGCTATTAGTGTATAACACACCTGTCAATTATTCCATAACCCATTTCTTTATATAGCAGAAAATGTCAGTGATTTTAGAGTCAATGATAGCAGGTGATAGAGACACTATTTCACAGTTCATCCTCTGCCTGTGCAGGCTAGACTACATTCTAGCAAAAGTCAGAAAGTCCCTGTTTTAAAATTTATTTTATTTTCACTGAAAATATAACTACATCATTTCCCTCTCTCCCCTCCCTCTAATCCACCAATAGCCTGCCCCTTATTCTCTCTCAAATTCATGGCCTCTTTTACTGCTATTACATGTTTGTGAATAAATATATAAATAAAATGTGATGAGTCAATTTAGTGTTTTATATATATATATATATATATATATATATATATATATATATTCTTGGGGGTAATAATTTGGTATTTGATAACTAATTAAGGTGTTCATCCACGTGGAAGACTAATTTTCCCTTTCTCAACATTCCTTAAAATACAAGTCAACCAGATGTAGTGGTATATACTTATAATCCAAACACATGGGAGATAGAGGCAGGATGACTGGCAGTTTTAGGCTAGCCTGGGCACCATAGTCAGACAGACAGGAAGGAGGAAAGGAAAGAAGAAAGAATGGAAGGAAGGAAAGAAGTTAGGAAGGAAGGGGAAATGAAATCAAATAAAATAAGATTATATCACTCCTTTATTTAAATCGCAAAAAATTTTCTTTGTTGTCTTAGAGTAAAATTGGTGTCCTGCCTATACTCCTTGGGATCTTCTAAGGCTCTGCTCTCACACAATACACTTGCCTGACTCTGTTCCAATTATAGTTGCCTCTATGCTGTTCTCCAACTGACTGGGCATATTACCATATTCAGGTGCTTGCTCAAATGAATCTTATAGGCAAGCTTTTCCTCAATCACCCTATGTAATAGAGCTCATCCCTGTCTCTCATCTCTATCCATGTATCTTCATGTTTCTACATAGCTCTCAGTCATCATACTTATACTGGCTTACTACTTTTCTTCCATAACTTGAGGTTTTGACTCTTTGTTCACTACCAAGTCCTAACACCTGCTTCCAGGTCTTCCATAAATGCTTATTGCTTAAACTAGAACCTGACTTTGTAATGATGTTATCATAAAGCTTTGCATTGTGCTAAGTGTAATTTCAGTAAAGATCTACTTGGCATAGACTAATCCTACAGTGAAAAAGACTCAGAGTACAGGGTATTTCCCACAAGAATGTTCATTGATAGTTGTTTCAGCTTTCTACATCTATCATCAAAAATATCTGAACTAGATTATTTTGTCTCATATTCAATAATGAAAGTCACAGCAGATAAAAAAGGTGTGCTATTCTCTTTTAAAAATTTTCAACTTTAGCTGGGGATATTGGATACATATATACACAATAAATTGAATGGCAAGATATGTTTTCCCAGTTTCCTATGAAGTATTCTACGTGACAGGTTATTATGGAAAGAATAGATTACATGTTACCTGAATGTGTAAGTTAGTGTTTCTTGAGATCTATTTCTGGAGAATCAGAACATTTCAACACATAATTTGACACAAAAGCAGTGTTTGTACCAATAAAGATCTTTTTAACTTGCTTGTGACCTTTCCATCACTCTTCTTCTTCTTCTTTTTTTCTTAACTCAGTCCACCCATCCATTCATGTAATGTGTTTTGCATGTCTGCTCTGGGTTTTGTTTAAGTGTTACTCTAGTGCTAGGCTGTAAGGTTATCAGAGCTGGAGACTTGGGTTGCTTTATTTAGTACCCTCCACCCATTCAGTGAAGGTACCTTACACTAAATGATACTTAGGCACTACATACTTTAGCTAAATGGAGATTGGAAGAAACCATAGAGCATGTCTTACAATAACCTTTCTCCATTGCTCACCCATGGAAGAGCCTGCTCTCAGATATATGCATCTCAAATGAGAGGTTCATGCTCAGATGCCAGGAATGGAGGAAGGCAGTGGGAGGCCAGGAGGTTAAAAAGATTGTGAGGGGCAGGTAAGATGTACTTTATTTGCTGGTAGACAGCCAACAGGCACCCAATCACATGCAGGCTCAGATGAGCCCCACAGAGGCAGCCATAGGAACAGACACAGATTGGCACACAGGCCTCACAGAAGGTAGGTTCCCTAGACAGTGAGTACCAGCTATTTTGTTCTGACTTGTAAGCCTGTGTATGTCCAATGTCAGCCATGTTTTTGATGACTCATACTCAATACTCATATTAGCCAATGCCATGTTGTTCAAACATAAACTGGTCCTTAGAGCCCTCTGTTCCCAATACTGTTAAATATTCTATAGCCTTTGCATCATGTTCAGTATCATGCTTACTCTATGTTCAGCCACTAGCAAGGAAACACATAGTTGTAACTCTAAAGACAATGGTTGTACAACTCCAATATTATCTCCTTTTTTCTTCTTTTCTGAAATAAGATTTTTAGTAAAAATTTGATATCATATATATATATATATCATTTATATGACCTTAATTTAATGATTTTTATTTTATGAGACTTTCAAACATGTATGAAATGTATTTTAATCATGTACACTCGCTATTTCCCTTTCCAGTTCTCCCTGGCCATTGCCCTCCCACATGTACACATGAACATATTCCCATCCTATCTTTATACCTTCTTTTTAAGTTATCTTTTGTACTTAGCTTATAAACTAGTGTGTTTCCATAAAGGTTTTTCATAGATCCTTAGTTTCAATTAACCACTCACTATACTTGTATCTCCCCCATTCCCCTGCCTCCACCCCCACTTAAACCTTTAATCCTTAGAATTCCTCCCTATTTTTGTGAATACACATTTCTACATTCATATCCTATTATATTTTTAATTTATTTGCAAGATAGGGTTCCATATGGCTTTTTAAATATATTCTTCATTTTGGTTAAGCCTCTGCTTCTCATCTTTCCCCAATCCTCTCCCCGAATTTGTTGCTTGAATATTTCTGTTGTTTTATCTATATCATGTAATCCCTGATTCCTTAATGCATACTCACCTTCAATTAGCCCTTTTCTACTTTCTTTGATTCCACAAGTATTCCAAGTCAAACACACAAATCTAAGATTCAAATCCAGGACCCAAATAGAAGAGGAAAATGCAACATTTGTCTTTCTGAGCCTTAGTGACCTCACTCAGCATATTTTTTTCCAGTTTCATCTGTTTACCTGCCAATTTCATGATTTTGCCTTTCTTTATAGCTGAGTAATATTCCATTGTCTTAGTCTTCATTATGGAAATCTTTGTTTTCTTGCTTAGATTTATTCCCAGGTATTTTTGTAGCCTTTTACAAATAAGATTGTTCCCCAGAATTCTGTTTCAGTGTGTTAGTCATTAGTATATTAGAGAAGCTGCTAGTTTCTGTGTGTTAATTTTATATCCTGCCACTTTGCTGAAAATGTTTATCACTTTTAAGAATTTTTGATGGAATCAGTTAAGGTCTCTTATATAGAATCATATTATCTGCAAAAGGGTAGACTTTTACTGCTTTTAATATTTTCATCCATTTTTATTTTCTTCTTTTGTCATATAACTCTAGCTAAAAACTTCAAGCACCATAGTGATTAGGAATAGAAAAAGAGTAGATGCTTCTTGCCCTTTTCCTAATCTTAGTTGAAACTAAGTTCTTCTCTGTTTAGAATAATGCTAACTATTGTTTTGTCATGTACAGCTTTATTATGTTGAAGTATGCTCTCTCCATTCCTACCTAGATTCTCTCTTACTTTTGTATAAAGTGATGTTGGGTTTTCTGAAAGGTCTTTTCTGGATCAATTGAAATGATCATGTAGTTTTGTTTTTGAGTCCATTTATATGATGAATAACATTTATTATTTTATATATATTGAGACATCCATGAATTACTGGAAGGAAGTTAATTTGGTCATGATGAATGATCTTTTTTATGTGATCAAGAATTGGGTTTTCAAGTTTTTTTACTGAGAATTTTCACATCTATGTTAATTAGAGAAATCATTATATAATCCTCCTCCTCTTACTCTTCTTCATCTTCTTCATCTGGTTTTGGTATCAGAGTAATGCTGGCTTCTTAGAAAGAGTTTGGAAGTCTTCTTTCCTTTTTATTTTGTAGAATTATTTGGTTAGTGACGATGTTACTTCTTCTTTGAAGTTCTAGTACAGATTTTTAGTGAATTCATATTGTCCTGGACATTTTTAAGTTTCGATACTCTTTATTATCATTTCAATCTCACTACCAGTTATTGATTAGTTTAAATTGCTTACTTTGGGCTGGAGAGATGGCTCAGTGGTTAAGAGCATTGACTGCTCTTACAAAGGTCCTGAGTTCAATTCCATCAATCGTATGGTGGCTCACAACTATCTGTAGTGATATCTGGTGCCCTCTTCTGGCCTGCAGGCATACATGCAGGCAGAACACTACATAATAAATAAATCTTTAAATTACTTCATCTTGATTTAACTTGACATGCTATAAAATTCTACAAATTCATCCATTTCCTTTAGATTTACAATCTTGTGAAATACAGATTTTAAAGGTATATCTTTATGATTATCTGAATTATGTTGGGAATCTATTGTAAGGTCTCCCTTTTCATATCTAATTTTATTAATTGGGATTTTTTCTCTCTTTTTCTTTTGGTTAGTTTCGACAAGGGTTTGTCAATCTTGTTTATCTTTTCAAAGAATCAATTATTTATTTCATTGATTGTATTGTACTTTTGGTTTATATTTCATTGATTTCTGCTCTGATATATTTCTCCTCATCTTCTGTTTTAGGGTTTTACTTCATGCTTTTCCAGTGCCTTAAGATATACCAAACTCCTTGTTTAAGTTCTCTTGGATATTTTTAGGTCAGCAATTAGCTCTCTAAGCACTTAGGACTGCATTCATTGTATCCCACAAATTTTTATCTTTTATTTTTCTTTTCATTCCATTCCAGGAATTTTTTTGAAGAGGACTATACCATGGTAGGTTTGATGTGTCATTTTTTTGACTCATATTCAGGGTGGCAGGCTCTATCCATAGTTTTCCTCTGAGAGTTCTGTGTTAACTAAGGTCTTTTCTCTGGGTTACCCCCTGTTTGCTCTCTGGGACCATAGATGATATGGAACTCCGTGCAACACTCCTGAGTAAACTCCTCTTTGTTATTTGTGTCTGTGACTTCTGCCATTTCAATTTTTTTCTTTCTTAATTTCTTCAGTGCTCCCTTCACCACTCAATAGTGTTTTATTTAGTATCTACAAGTTCGTGTATTCTCTGTAGCTTCTATTTTTATTGTTATTTATCTTTATTCTTTTATGCTCAGATAGAAAGCAGGTTGACATTCTGTTTTCCTGTATTTGTTGAACTTGATGTTTTAATATGTGGTCCATTTTGGAGAAAGTTCCATGGGCTGTTAAGAAGAATATATATTCTTTAGTATTTGTGTGGAATGTTCTGTTAGGCCTTTGTTTTATGCTGTATTGCAGTTTCTTTATTTAGTTTTGGGTTGTTCTTCATCCTGATGACCTGCCTTTTCGTGAGGGCAGAGACTTGAACTTAAACACAATCATTGTGTTTGATTAAACTTTGGTTTTATATCTAATGTGTATAATATATTATATAATGAAATTGGGTATGCCCATATTTGGTATGTTTATGCTTAGAATTATAATGTCCTCTTGATAGATTGTTTCCTGACCATAGTTCCCCCTCCTTCCACTCCTCTCAGCTCACCCATTCCCCAGATCCACTTACTTTCCATTTCCTCTTAAGGAAAGAGCAGGCTTCCAAGGGAAGACAGTCAAACAGGACAAAACAGGATACAATAAGACAAGGCAAAAGCCCTTTTATCGAGGCTGGACAAGGCAACCCAATAGGAGGGAAAAAGTCCCAAGAGCAAGCAAAAAAAGTCAGATACACCTGCTCCCACTGTTAGGAGTCCCACAGGAAGGTCAAGCTAACAGCTATAACATACATGCAGAGGAATTGGTGCATACTCCTATAGGGCCCATGCTTGCTGTTCCAGTCTCTGTGTGCCCATGTGTACCCTGCTTAGTTTATTCAACAGGCCACATTTTCTACCCCCTCTGACTCCTACAATCTTTCCTCCCCTCTTCCATGAGGTTCTGATCTCCTAGGGGGAAGGGACTGGATGGAGAGCTCCCATTTAGACTCTCCACATGTCTAGCTGTGGGTCTCTGTACCTGCTCCCATCTACTGTCTGAGGAAGTCTCAATAGATTATTCCCTTAAGGAGTATTGCACTGGTTAGTTTTTGTCAACTTGACTAAATTGGAGTTACCTGGAAATGGGATCATCAACTGAGGAAATTCCTCCCTCAGGTTGCTGGCATTTTATTGATTGTTAACTGGTGTAGGATGGCTTGGTTAGCTTTTGGACAGTGCCATTATTGGGCAAGCTGTCCTGGAAGGAATAAGAAAGATAACTGAAAAATCCATGGAAAGCAATATCATTATATTAAGTTTCTATGATAGTAGACACTTGAGTATGTTTATCCTTCTCTTCTAGTATCCTCTGGAGAACTAGCTTAGAAGCCTGAAAAAGTCGTAAATTCCTTTCTGCCCTTTTTTAACCATGGGAAACTTCCATTTCTTCTTCATTTGGATAGGTTTTCTGGGTATAATAATCTGGATTGGCAGTTATAGTCTTTCAGAACTTGGAATATACCCTTTCAGGCTCTGTTATATTTAAAATTTTCTATAAAATAATTAGTTGTTATTCTGATAGGTTTGAGTTCTTTCTTAAAGCTTTCAATAGTCTTTCTTTATTCATTGTTTTTATCATTTTACCCAGAATATATCATGAAATATTTATTTTCTTGTCCTGTCTATTTGGTGTTCTATAGGCCACTTGTACACACATAAGCATCTCTTTCTCTAGGTTTGAATAATTTTCTTTGTCTTAGTTTGTGTTTCCATGCTGTGAAGAAACACCATGACCATGGCAAACCTTATAAAAAAAAACCATTTAGTTGGGGGTGCCTTACAGTTTCAGAGGTTTAGTCCATTTTATCATAATGGTGGGACATGGCAGCATGCAAGCAGAAATTTGTTGGAGACATCTTGATTTACAGGTAGCAGAAGGAGAGATTGTGCACTTGAGCATGCATGAGATCTCAAAGACGGTCCTCACAATGATATACTTCCTCCAATAAGATCACACATACTCCAACATGACCACACCTCCTAATAGTGACACTCCATATGTGCCAAACATTCACACACATGAGTCTATGAAGGCCATTCTTATTCAAATAACCACATTCCACTTGCTGGGTCCCATAGGCTTGTAACTATAACACAATGAAGACATGCATTCAGTGCAACTTCAAAAGTCCTTATAGTCTATCACAGTCTCAACAAATGTTTAAAGTCCAAAGTTCAAAGTCTCTTCTGAGATTCATTCAATCTCTTAACTGTAATCCCCTATAAAATCAAAACAAAAAACCAGATCACGTATTTCCAATGTATAATAACACAGAATATACATTATCCTTCTAAAATGGAGAAACAGAGCATAGTAAGGAAATACTGGACCAAAGAAAGACTTAAAACCAACTAGGCAAACTCCAAACTCTGCATTTATATGTCTGATGTCAAGCTGCCCTTTAGATCTCTAACTCCTTTCAGCTTTGTTGATTGCCACACACTTCTTTCTCTTGGGCTGTTTCCATTCCCTGTTACCAGCTTTCCTCAACATCTATCCCATGACTCTGGCATCTTCAACATTTTGGGTTCTCCAAGGTAATCCAGGCTTCACACAACAGCCTTTCTGAGCCATCATGAAGGTATACCCCTGCCACAAGCCTGGCTCCAATGGCTTTCCTTAGTCACAGAGAGAGATTCCATAATCTCCTTCTTGTATCCTAGACTCCAAAACCAGAACCATGTAGCAGAAGCTGCCAAGTTCTGTTGCTTACTGGGGCTGGAACATGGTGCCCTCATTTAATTACATCTTCACCAGCTTTCTGTTTTCAATGATTTCCTTCAACTGCCTAAACTCAGATGTCCTGGAACTTGATCTGTAAACTATGTTGGCTTTGAACTCCAATATCTGCATGCCTGTCTCCTGAGTTTGGGGAGTAAAGGTGTGTACCACCACACCTGGACCTAAGCTATTATTTAATTCTTTTTCACAAGTTAGAAGCTTAGCTGGGTGGGATCTTGCCCTGAGGTCACCACTCCTTTTATTCTGTTTCACATTTGGCTATTCTTTAGTCTATTTATCTCTTTGAACACAGGATTTAGCTCCATTCTACTTCCTGGTACCCATTTCTCCTCAAATTGTACATTTTGTAATTTTATTTTCTCAGCTTGCTACTTCTCATCATAGATCCTCATAGGAGTTACCACTAATAATCACACAATAGAGTCTATACTAGCTATTTGGAGATTTTCTCTGCCAAAAGTATTAATCCAAAACTCTTTACTTTAGCTTCAGACAGCCTTTTCAGATAAGGGCAAAAGCAGTTACATTCTTCACCAAAACATCACAAGACTGGTCCTCTGAAACCTCTTGGGCTGTGCTCCCATAACTCAAATCCTAATAGTGCCTCTCCTTATGTGCCAAGCATTCAAACATGTGAGTTTATGGGGGCCGTAACTATCCAAACATTCTAAAATTCTTTTGAAAATATTTTCTACATTTGCTGTAATGTTATTACATGCCCTTAATTCAGTAGTTTTTAAAATAAGGTCTCAAATGTCTTCAATTTTTATGTTCGCATTCAGGCATCTGTACTGGCCTGCCTTTAGAGTCCTGACAGGATACATCCTCAGCTGCAGCCATTAAGAGCACTCTATGTGCATTTGTTATGTCCCCTTATAAAAGGCAAGCCCTGCCTGGCTCTCATCTCTTTCTCTTTCTCTTCCTTTGCTCTTGTCCCCAGGGACCAATCTCTACCCTCTTCTCTGCCACTTCTCTCCCCTCCCTTCAATAAACCTCCCACATGGGCCCTGTTGTATGGTTTGACTCCTTTGAGCCACTTTTAAAAATACAATATTTTATCCACATATTTTTTTGAAAATTTCTTATTGTCCTTTACTGAATAACTTAATTCTTCTACCTTTTCTTCAAGCTCTGATACTCTGTTTTCCACATGCTCTGTTCTATTGTTCAGGCTTTCCACTAAGCTTGATATTTGACTTACTGAGTTTTTCCTTTCCAGCATCATTTCACTTTGGCTATTCTTTTCTTTTTTAAAATTATATTTGTGTTTTGATTTTACATATTAGCCATGGGTTCCCCTGTCCTCCCCCTCCCACCTCCACCGGCGCCTTCCCCCCAGCCCCTCCCCTCCATTCCCATCTCTTCCAGGGCAAAGACTCCCCTGGCGATTCAGCTCAACCTGGTAGATTCAGTACAGGCAGGTCCAGTCCCCTCCTTCCAGGCTGAGCAAAGGGTTCCCGCATATGCCCCAGGCTCCAAACAGCCAGCTCATGCACTAAGGACAGGTCCCAGTCCCACTGCCTGGGTGCCTCCCAAATAGTTTAAGCTATTCAATTGTCTCACTTATCCAGACGGCCTGCTCCAGCTGGGGGCTCCACAGCTTTTGGTTCATAATTCATGTGATTCCATTAGTTTGGCTATTTGTCCCTGTGCTTTTTCCAATCTTGGTCTCAACAATTCACACTCTTACAGTCCCTCCTCTTTCTCCACAATTGTACTCCTGGAGCTCCATCTGGGGCCTGGCTGAGGATCTCTGTATCCACTTCCATCAGTTATTGGATGAGAGTTCCAGCATGACCATTAGGGTGTTTGGCCATCTGATCACCAGACTAGGTCAGATCAGGCTTTCTCTCGACCATTGCCAGCAGTCTACAGAGGATGTATCATTGTGGATTTCAGGGAACCTCTCCAGCACTCTGCCTATTTCTGTTCCCATGTGGTCTTCATTTATCATAGTCTGTTATTCCTTGTTCTCCCTTTCTGTTCTTGATCCAGCTGAGTTTATGACTTGTGCCATGCATTGAGATATTAACATGCCTAGAAGCTTTTTGCCCTAGGTCACCCCCAGCCTCATACTTATGTTCACAACTCTTTAGCTACAATCCTTTCCCTAGGGGTCAGCTCTCCTCCCTATGTGTGAAGCTCCCTGTGTCTGAAACTTCAGATTACCCCAGTGCCTATGTTACCTTCTGAATCTTTTCTTCTTCATCTCCTTCTGCTTCTCCTCCTCCTCCTCCTTCTTCTTCTTCATCATCTTCTTCTTCCTCCTCCTACCCCCCCCTCCTCCTCTTCCTTCTTCTTTTCTTCTGTTTTTGTTTTTGAGATAGGTTTTCTCTGTGTAACTGCCCTGGCTGTCCTGGAACTCATTCTATAGACCAGATTGGCCTCAAACTCAACTACCTCTGCTGCTCTAGTACTGGGATTAAATGCATGTGACACCAATTGGAACTGGACAAAAATTAACAAACAGAAGAAAAAGAGACCAAGAGAAGGCACAAGAATCAGAGACTCACCTGTTCACATACTCAGAAATCCCATAAAAACACTCAACTAGAAGCCATAATATAAGCACAGAGGACCTAGTGCAGATCTGTATAGGCCCTGTGCATGCTGCTTTAGTCTCTGTGAGTTCATATGTGCTTTGATTATGTTGATTTTGAGGGCCTTGTTTCTTGGTGTCTTCCATTCCCTCTGCCTCTTACACTCTTTCTGCCTCTTCTTCAGAGGGATTCCCTGAGCTATGAGAGGAGGGTTTTGATAAAGATATCTCATTTAGAACTGTGTGTTCCAAGGTCTCTCACTCTCTGCATACTGTCTGGCTGTGGGTCTCAGTATTTATTCCCATCTGTTGCTGGAAGAAGCTATCAGAGCTATAATTCCCTAAGGATGGCTGAGCAAAGCACTGCTCTGTGAGTATAGTATAGTCATTGGAAGTCATTTCATTGCTAGTTTTCTTTGTTTTATGCTAGGTCACTAAGCTATGATGTTTCTGGTTGTTGGTCACCCAAACAGCATCAAGTATGGGTTCCATCTCAGGGAGTGCACTTTAGTCTAATCAGTTATAGGTTGGCTATTCTCACAAGCTTCATTTTAAAAATTTGACCCTTTACAGAATACTTTAAAAAGTGTATAAGTTCAATACCCTTGTCTCCATTTGATCATTGATGATATGGAACTTCAAAAAATTCCAGAGTGATTGACATTATCATGTCACTGGCCACATAATTACAGTCATTTTCCAAGTACTGATGATTGAACCTGAGTGTTGCAGATTCTAGACAAGTGATTTTCCACTGAACCGTACCATCATCCTCTTTTCATTTTTATAGGATTGATCCAACTAAGTTTATCATGTTCTAACCTTAGTCCCTTGAATTCTGGGTTTACCGAATTTGCCACCAGGTTTGACTGTCAATTCACATTTTTGATGTTTTAATTTCTTACAGATAAGTTGAATGTTAATGGCAGGGTGGTAATACAATTTGTAAATCTAGATGGAATATATATATATATATATATATATATATATATATATATATATATATATAATTATTCATTGTATTACTCTTGTGACTCTCTTGGAATTGAATGTTTTTTTTAAAAGAAAACAAATAAAAATGTAGTGCAAGCAAAGAGTCTTCTGGATCTATTCCAAATTGAGACATGTTAGGCTGAGCAGAAGTAAAAGAATCACTGATGTTATATGAAGCTTGAAGTAGTCCTTTTATTATGCTAATAAGCTGGACATCTGTGCCTCTCTCCTTGGAGATAAGAGATGATTTGTGCTAAACAAAATCTAAAGTGTCTTTGAATAATATTCTAAATTGAATACTATTATTTTGTGCCATAGAGTTATATGAGCAGGGCAGAAATTGGTTAAATTTGTTATATTTTATATTTACTTTGCACATGTTTTCTGGAAATGATTCACTCGGGTTTCTTTTCTATTCCAGTGAATTCACACATTTAGGCATTAATATTGTGGGTCTTACTGAAGTCCCTCCTGGTTCTACCCTAACTTGATAGGGTTTCAAGCTTCTTGTACTAGCCTTCATCCAGATGGGAAACTTCCTATCATCTGGCTCTTACTCTGAGTTGATCCACATACCACAAATATGATGAATACTTTGCTCTCTCCATTGACACAGCTTATCATCAATTTCTTGTCACACTGAAGCTGTCAAGTACAACTTGAACCCTTAAACTTCAGGAGATTTCAAGATCCGCATCTGCTAGTAATGTTTTTCTTCCTTGGGAGAAAATAATTCAGTCCTGTCATTTATTATTTGTGAGGTATTCAACCACATATTTACTGAGTTGGATATAATGAAGAAATTAGTTGTGTTTTGAAAGTTAGCCATAGGGTTTATGAGCACAGATGTGAGATGGGTATGTATGTAGAAGAAAAGCAGGAGATGACTTTTTAAATGGATTGCAATAGCTAGTGTACAAAGTCATCCATGTTTGAGTCATTGTGCAAAAGAGACTAAAAGGGAGATGACAGTAAACTCAGGAGCTCAAATGACAGCATTTACAAGTAATTTTTTACTAAACCCAACATACTTTCACAATATTACCTTTTTTCATTGTGATGCTAATGTTCCTGACTTTGATGTTTCTGAGAAATAATGTAAATCACACGAGTTTCTTAAAAATTAATTGTGTAGTTTTTCTCTATGTATAAAAATAAAATTGGTGTTTGTATGTTGCATATCATCCAATGGCCATGGTGAACTTATTACAAAATTGTATTGTGTGGGAATAATGGCAGTTTTCTTTTTTTCCTTTATAACCACAATGATTTTCTTTTTTATTTAGAATCTCTAATAATGTTAATGCATATTAATAGTTAATGTTGGAACTTAGATTATAATACCCATAAATTATGGAATCTTGGCATGATGAGCACTTTAAACCAAACTTTATACAGCCTCAAAAGCAACCTCAGGATCCTAGTATTTCAGTGACTGTCTCCTGTCATTCTGTCTCCTGTCATTCTTTCTAGCTGTCCTCAAAGTGAGTTGTAGAAATAAAGTTCTATAGATGAAATTCTAAACAGTCTTATTAAATAAGAAACACAGAGACAAATACGGAGTTAAAAGTCCAAGAGATCAGAGCACTATTGAATAGCCTTTAGCTTACTACTTACTCTTGTCTTTCCTCCTGAGCTTCAAATGTCTAACTTGTCTTCTTATTGCCTTTCTGTTCTGCCTTTCCATTGGCTCTAAAGACAACAACATGACTTTCTCATCACTGCCTGTCTATACAGACCTCCAAGTCTTTATGGTTAGTACTGGGATTAAAAGTTTGTGTCACCGCTTGGCTATGTCCTTGACCAAACAGAGACCTGTCTGCCATGTGATCAGATTAAGGGCATGTGCCACCGCTGGACTTCTGCTAAATGGCTTGCTTTTAGCTCTGATCCCCAGGCAACTTTATTTAGCAACATACAAATAAAATCACATTTCAGCACAAATAAAATATCACCATAAAATTCTTATTCTCCAAAGTAGAATATAGAAACTAGAACTTTACTTTCTCAAAATAAGAATCAAAACCTGGAAAATTGTCCTCTTTCTCCTCCTTTGAAGCCTCTCAAACCAGAGTAATACTGTCCATACATAGGACAGGAGATGTTAGAGTGCAGGAAGGATTCCACCTAAGAGGTGTTATTGGCTCCCTCTCAGCCTCTTACCATGATATCTATATACTTTTGACCAACATTCCCTTAGGGCTATACATTTATCATTATTGAATATAAGCACAGAAAAAGTTATCCCTGAGTATTTTTCAGTTTTCAATCTGAAGACTATTGTGTCATGTAAAACTTTGATTAACTAAATTTGTTGTTTTTCTCTTGTTACCGTGTCTTCCATTATTTGAAAGTGAATCATATCTTTATGATGGATGAGGAAAGATATCACATCTTTTCTGCCCAGAGAGTAGATATAATTTGCATTGGTGAAGAACCTTTCATTAGTCACAATGTCAATAGAGAATTTAATAAATCACCATTAATTATGATACTGGCTGAAGTACTGTCTGCACTTTGTGTGTGTGTGTGTGTGTGTATGTGTGTGTGTGTATGTGTGTGTACCCTTAAATGTGTGTATGTGTGTGTACCCTTAAAGGGAGTTCTTATTTTGTTCTTCCAAACAGTACATATTTTCCCCAATTCTTCTTCTGCAGTCACTAAGATTACCATATTTTTTACTTCTTTACTTCCTTTTCACATGCTAAATTGCATTAGCTGATTTTAAATGGTAAGACACTTTTGCATTCCTGAAATAAACTAACGTATTTGTGACATTTTTCCTATTTATGTGCTAATGGATATAAATTGAATATATTTCCTTAGGTTTTTATATATCCTCCTAAAAGATTTTTGTTCATAATTAAACTTTTTATGATGTGCTTGTAGATTATAGTATTAAGATGACTTCAAAAACTCTTGGAAATGTCTCTTTATTTGTTTTCTAGTTTCTAGTAGGGGGTTTTCTTCTTTGAAACTACTGTTATTTTTCCTAATGTATTGGCGGTAATTTACTGGACAAGACATTTGTGATTGTAGAAGCTTTAGTTGAATATTTACTTTCTTTCTTTTCTATTTTTTTCATGTTGCTTTTTAAAAAATGTTTTTATTGATTTTCATGCAGTATATTTTGATCATATTCATTCATCTCCCCCAACTTTTCTCAGTTCCTCCTCTACTTCCCTACCTACCCAACTTTGTGTTTGTCTCTTTGTCTTTTGCATTTCTATCTCTGTCTCCTCACTCTCTTAAAAATCTCTCGAGTCCAGTTTGTGTTGGCTGAGTGCTCCTGGGAATGGGGCCTGCACTGGAGTGCAGTCCATATACCAAGTGTCACCCCATTGAAAAAACCTGACAATCCCTCTCCCAGAAGCAATCAAATGCCAATAGTCCCTCAGCTAGGGGTGGGACTTCATGCCTACCTCCCCTCTACCATGCTGGAGTTTTGTCTGTCTAATGTTTGTGCTGTCACAATCACTATGAATTTATATGTATTACTACCCTACTGTGTTTGGAAAACTTTGTCTATATACTACATTTCTTTCCTTTTTATTAATTAAAATTTTTCTTTGACAGTTTCATATATATACATAGTGCATAATGACATTAATCTTCTACACATCTATCTAATACCCTGTCTATCCCCCCTTTCTTACAAGTCTCTTCCTTACACTTATACCTTTTCATTTTGTTTTATTACTCACAGATTTTTAAATAGGACCATCTATGTGATCATGAATTTGGATCTACCCATTAGAGCCCAGTGGGCTCAGTGGTGAGTATGTAACTGAAGACAATGAACCCTCTCAATCTATGAATCTTAGTAAGGAGTAGAGCCACATTATCCCCAACCCTTATTCTGAAGCTATATAAACATTTACTTACTCCAGTTTTCTACTTTCTCTAATTCAAATCTATTTTCTGTCTTTGTGGATGTATCTATTTTGTACATTTCATATAAATAGAATTGCAGTGCAATAATATTGTGACTTCAACAGGCTTTGAAACTATGTAGGAGACAATCCTCTTGGCATGTATAAGGATTATCTTGACTAGCTTAATTGAGGTGAGACGACCTATCCTACATAGGACTGTTCCAAAAGCCAAAGTCTTGCCCTAAATAAAGGAGGAGAAAGCAAGCTGAGAATAAGCATTCATCATTCTCTGCTTCCTGGCTGTGTATACAATGTGAGCACCTGCCTCAAACACCTCAACCAGGACTTCCTTGCCATGATAGATTGGAAATGTCAGCCAAACAAACCCTTCCTTCCATCCTTCCTTTCCAAGTTGCTTTTGTTAAGTATTTGTGACAGTAACAAAGAAAATAACTAATACAGATAACATATGACCTTTGTCTGCCTTTTATCACTTAGCATCCTAATTTTAAGATTCATCTCTCTTGTGGCATATATCAGTATTTCCTTATTTTTGATACTAGAGATGAAACCTAGGACTCTGTACATGCTAGACAAATGCTAGGAGCTATACCCTAGTCCTTTATCCCTTTTTATGCCTGGATAATTACTGTATAGATATATTTTATTCATTCACATGTAAATTGATATACTTTGGGATTGCTTTCCCCCTTTTGGCTACTATAACTACTATGAATACTTGTGGACAAGATTTTATGTGAAGTTACACTTTTGGTTCTAAAGCAACAGCAACATTTAATATTCTCAGCAGTAATTCATGACAGCTCCACTTCTTCAGATTCTCCAAGTGTGTGTGAGGTAAGATCTCATTGCAGTTTTGACTGGCTTCCTATAGGGACTAATGATGTTAAACATTTGTACATTTTTTTGGTATTTATCTTTTACTTTTTAATTTCAAGAATGTTTTATTTCATGGATTTAATTATTTATCAAGTATATGGTTTATTTTTTCTTCTTTTTCTTGCTTGTGTCACTTTCTTGATAGAATCCTTTGAAGGACATAGTATATTTTGATGAAATCAAGTCTATCTGTTTTTTGGTAGTGTTAAATATAAAAGGCAATGTTGTCTAATCAAATATCATGAAAATTTATGCTCATATTTTCTTCTAAGAGATGTGTACTTTTAACTCTAATAATTTTAAAACTTTGACACATTTCGAGTTCTCTTCCTCTCCCTCACCACTCCTTGTTCCCCTTTCACTTGGAATTGACAACCCAGAGTCTTCAGCAGGTTAGAAAAGCACACTACCACTGAGAAATATATCCCTAGACTCCTGAGTTTAACTTTCTATGTAGTGTGAGGTATGAGTCAAACATTATTTTTTGCATGTGATGCCCAGTTATCTCAATAGCATTGGTAGAAATGGTTGCCCTTTCATTTGAACTATATTGGTACCACTGTCAAAGATAAGTTGATGGGAATTGAAAGTATTTCTTGAGTTCTAATTCTATTCCATTGATCTATGTTATTATAGGTCTGGTTTCGTGACAGTACCATAATGTCTTGATAGGATACATTTATAGTAGGTTTTAAAGCCAGAAATTCTTTGTTCTTTTTCAGTTTTGCCTATCTGGAATCTTTTACTTTTCCATGAGAATTTTAGAATCACCTTATCAGCTATTACCAACATCATTGGTAATTTCACAAGGCTCCCCGTCGTAGGGTTTCTATTGCTATGATAAAACACCATGACCAAAGCAACCTGGGAAAGAAAGGGTTTATTTCATAACCTCCCCAAATAGCTTATTGGGGATAATATTTATTTAAATGACCATATCTTGATTAAAATCTATACCTTTCTTTTTACAATTACTTCAGTTTATTTTTTGGGAATGGCAGTGGGTAAGTGGCACAATCTGGCATTTGAAATTCCTGGAGTATGTCCTCTGATTTAGAATTTTGCCTATATTAACAATAGTAAGTTTTCAAATCTATGAACATAGGATTGTTTTACCATCTTTTTAGGCCTGTATTAAAATTTATATAATTTCATCCAATGATGTTTTGTGACTTCCAGTATACAGCATTTGTAGTTCATTTGTTAAATTTACTTTTCAATACACACTTTATTAAGTATCAACTATGGGATTGCTCTGGTATCTCTCTCTCTCTCTCTCTCTCTCTCTCTCTCTCTCTCTCTCTCTCTAATCTATTAAGGCAATGTGTTTAATTGTACACTCTGGGAGCTGGTGAAATGCCTCAGAAGGTAAAGGTATTTGACTCAAAGCCTAGCAACTGGATTACAAATTACAATCCCTTGAATTCACATAGTGTGAGGAAAGAACTGATCCATGCAAGTTATCTTTTCACCTCCAAAAGTGTGTGATGGCATAAATGTGTGCCATGCATATATATATATGCCTGCAACTACTCACGTGATTATGTATGTGCATACATACACATCCACATGCACAAGAATAAACACATAATAAATGAATATAAAAAATAAAGTGAATATTTATTTATAATTACTCATTTAAGTTTGGGGGTTTTACCCATGTCTAGAGGCATATTAGAGTCTCCAACTATTGTTTTTGATCTTTTTTATTATGGAGGAAAGGTAAATCTCTCCACCCTACTCAGGGGATGAAATCCAGGGCCTTGTTCACGTTATTGCAAACACTCTGCTACTGATCTACACACACTCTTATCCCTGAAACAATGTTTATATTGCTGTCATTGGAAAATTTAGTCTTATATTAGCTAGTATTTCATGGCTAAAAATGTAAACTATTTCTTAATGAATTCTCTTCTAATTCTGTTTTTCTTTGTTTGTGGAACACCACAGGTACTATATGGCAATGATCTTTAACTTTGAACTTAGTACTCATGAAAAATAGTAGATGGCATTATAAATTCCATCACTATGAACAGAAATAAAATTTTGGAAGTTTAGAATACCAAAGAATGAGAATTTTAAAAATTACACAAAACAGGAGTCTGGGTATGGTGACTTACTACTGAAATCCCAATCAGTACTCTGGAGGCTGAAGCAAAAAGATAAACCATGAGCTAGTGGCTAACCAGGACTATAAAGTGAGACCTTGTCACCCAGAACAATACAAAAAGAAAGACTGCAAACAAGGGAAACTAAATCATAGACAGGAAAAAGAAATCATCAATAAAATAGCTGAAGATGAACTGTTTCCTGGAGAAAGATTTAAGTTAGTCAGTTTAATCAGATTCTACAGAACTCAAGGAAAAGGATTATTGGGTGCCTTCTTAGGAAAATGATTGTGACAATTGAATAGAATTGGGAAGAGGATAGGAGTACTACTTAGATTGTGAGTTCGAGAATGTAAGAAGGCACTAATGTCATTTGGAGCTTGTTCCTGGTTTCCTAAAGATCCTCAGTTCTTTTGATCTCCACTGAAGAAATTTAGACTGGACATAGAAGGCAGAGAATATTATAAGCTATATCATACTCTCAAGGGGATATAGTAAAGAATGATGTTGTAGAATGCTGTCTTCCAAGCATAACAGCCATCACATTCTTCATCAGAACAGCTATGACTGACTACTCCCAAGATACCCTCAAGATCAGGCCTGCTGAATTCCCCTCATAGAAAGTAATGGGTTAAAAGAGGCATTAGCTTCTTATTTGAGATTATAGCCACTCCTTCCTATACCTCCCTGTCAGTTGTATGCAATTTTGTTCTGGATATTCATGATTTCAAGAGGTGTATGGAAAGCTAGCTAGAGGAAGAACTCCATCTATGCAGGTTTGAAGATACTATTGTGTACATTGTGATGAGACTTTTTGGTAATGTGAATATTTAGGGGAGATTAACGCATGTTGCTGAAGTAATACCTCATTTATATTTCTGAAAACAAGTCAAAAAAACTCATTGGTTAACCAAACTATTCCTGAGTGGAATTCTTACTTTGACCTATCATTGATTCCATTTTGAAGGGATTAATCTTGTGTTCTTATCTTCTCCGGAAAAGCTCATGCAAAAGTCACCAAATGGTTCATTGTATTGATCTTTGTTTCAGCAGGCTTTATACATTTTTTTTTTAAAAAGTCTCTACAGCAAGCAGCTTTTCTTGAAGGTCTTTCATAACTAGTTGTTGACAGGAGTCATTGGTTTGACTTGTAAAGAAGGCAGCAATCATTTTTTAATTAGAAAGCTTCTTACTATAGTGAGATTATAAAATTTAGGGCTCCTAGAAACAGTATTAGACAGTTATCTACTAATGACTTTCTAGGCAGTTCAGGATATCATATCTCTTCTCAGTATCAGAGATAGGACACAAGATCCATTCTCACAAAAAATTAAAAATTTGCAGTTTGAGTACTTGTTTTTTTCAGGCTTTTGATGATGATGGAGAGATGTAGCCCCAATGTTCTTCAAGCCTTTTAATATCTAGTTCATTACTGTTAGCAATGAAGAAATACCTACACAGGTCTACACTCACACTCAGTAGCTCCAGTCATTCCCTTAATCTTTGAGAACCCCTTAGTCAGGCCCAACTAGACTTTGTGGATTTACCAGAAAAGGATTTCAGGCATAGCCATTTTGAAGGAGAGTTGACTGTTTTATTAAAGATAATTTAATGTAGGCTTTAAACATGAAGATGAAGAACTCCTTCCCCTTCTCATGTCCCTCTAAGTTTCTTTCTATCCTTCCTCACTATATATAACACTATTCCTATAAGAGTAAAACTACTTAGTTGATCGAGCTCCTTCTGGCTAAAGTAGGGTGTTGAAGGGTGTGTAAAATCTTACTGATTTTAAAGCCTTAGAGAATGACTCAAGAGACCCAGAACCATGTGAAAGACCCAAACCATAGACATAGAGATGTAAGAAAAAATGATAGGAAGCAGTAGGTTCTACAAAAGTTTTCAAGCAAAGGCAGAAGAAAATAGAATGGGACATGTTTCTCTCATTAAACATGAGGCAGCTCTTCAGGGATGTACTGGCTTAGGAAGTGCACTTTTTTTTTTGTAAAAGAGTATCGTGAGAAGAAAAGTGAAAATGCAGTAGAATTTGATCCAAGTTGCTATAGGACAATAAAATTAAAAAGTGCCTTGAAAAAGTTAAATGGATTTGAGAATAAAAGATGAAATGGGTAGGGATAAAAGTATAGGGAGCA
Organism: Onychomys torridus; assembly: GCF_903995425.1. Lineage (NCBI taxonomy): Eukaryota > Metazoa > Chordata > Mammalia > Rodentia > Cricetidae > Onychomys > Onychomys torridus. The sequence continues at coordinate 9,023,398 of NC_050466.1, read as the reverse complement.
GTCATAGTTAGTAGGACAAGGGGGTCAAATAATGAAATGTGGAGGTGGGCTATAGGCCAAAAGAATCATGTTAGGGATAAGCCAGTATTTCAGAGGCTGCAGTTTTATAACTGAGATGCTTTTCCTTTGGCTGCATCCTTATTCTTATTTAGTTATTTCTACAAGCTCCTTGAATTGAGGTCATGGGTTTGTAGAAGTTGATGTGTCTTATAAAGAAGAAGGTTAGACTAGCAGACCCTTTACTTTCAGAAAGGTAATGCTGACAACCTTTAATACCAGCTAACTTTGTGTATGTTTTAAAATATATTACACATTATAAACTTTACCAACACTATCTTGCATCCCTAGAGCAGGGGTTCTCAACCTGTGGGTTGTAAACCTTTCTGGGGCCACATAGCAAACATCCTGCATATCAAATATTTACATAACAATTCATAACAGTAGCAAAATTACAGTTATGAGTAGTAATGAAAATAATTTTATGTCTGGGTAGGTCACCACAACATGAAGAACTGTATTAAAGTGTCATAGCATTAGGAAAATTGAGAACCACTGCCCTAGAGTATGGTATTTTTATATACTAAGAACTATAAAACTAAGGTAAGCAGTCTTAGAATAAAAATATTTCTGACTTACAGTCCCCTATTTCTCAGTCCTTTTTCTTCTACTGAGAGCAGGGAAGGGATTTTGTTTTCAATATCCCCTTGGATATTTAAGTTCAAGTTTCCAGAAGATTGAGCTACAGCAAGGAAGACAAGAGATGATACCACACCAAAAGCCCAGGTAAATTTGTCCCAGGCTATTGTCTTTTAATCACATAAAAATCATTTATTTTGGGGGGTCTGGAGTGATGGCTCAGTGGTTATTGTTGCTATTGCAGAAGACCCAGGTTCAATTTCCAGAACCAATGTGGTGGCTCATAACTTATCCGTAACTTCTTCTGACTTCCATGCCTTACCAGGCATATATACAGGCCATACACACAAAGAAAAAGAAATAAATCTTTAAAAAGTACTTTTAAAATTATTTATTTTTTGCACATTATGTACATTTCTTACCCTTTGTTACTGGAATCTGTTTCTCAGATATATATGTATATAACAACAACAACAAAAACAACAACCAAATAAGGAAAAACCCTGGAAATAAAACCCAAACAAACAAACAAACAAAACCAGACTGTTGGAAGAAAATGGGGTGATTCAAGATTGGCCATCTAGGATGTGGATGTAGATACGGAAGGCTATTATGGGACAATGGGAGAGAAATAGCCCTGCTTCTTGGAGTTTTTCTTCTCAGGATGCAGTTTTCTGTCTTGTCTCTTCTTCTTCTTCTTCTTCTTCTTCTTCTTCTTCTTCTTCTTCTTCTTCTTCTTCTTCTTCTTCTTCTTTCTCTCTCTCTCTCTCTCTCTCTCTCTCTCTCTCTCTCTCTCTCTCTCTCTCTGAAAGTCAAATTGATCCAGGGATAATAGTCACTTTTTATGTTAGCTGGGAGGAGAGCTATTACAGATGCCTCTTTTTGCAATTTAGAATACCATATGAAAAGGGATTAAGAAGAGAAGCTAGGTAACGTGTTTGTTTATCTCTGTACATCAAAACAGATTAAAAGGAAGCTAAGCAATCTTTTCTTCCAAGATACTATTCAGGCTGCTGTTCTATTTCTACTATAGCCTCCAAATACAAGGTAAATGTAAATTCATGTTCACACTAACACATTTTTCTTTTATCCTACAATGCAGTCTATAAATTTCTAAATTTTATTGAATTACTAAGTACTCTCTTTATGTGACTCTTGGGTGTTTGTAATAATTTATATGCCCTTAATTCTGTTAATTTGTATGTGGTTAGTTTATTTCAGCAGCCTCAATGGAACCTTCAGAAAACTGAGAAGAAAGTTCCCTTCACCTCTGCAGCTATCTAGTTAGGCATATCAATGTGGTTTTGATTGCCAGAAGCTCACAATCTCTCAATTTAAATGCTTAAGGAATTTTAGTTGCCCTAAAGAACACCACTAGTTCCAAAATAGCTCTTTACAAGATTCAAGGAATTATGATGTATATGAGAGAGAAATTTTCAAAGCCATGCTTCGATGATTGAAAGATATCAGATAGGGAAACTAAAATGGATTGTGTGGGGGTAGGAGCTTATTAGGAGAGTTATTAATGTTACAGAAAAACAGGCAGACAGCATCATGATAGGGAAAGGAACCCTGAAGAAAAGAATCAGAAGGCCTCTTCTACTAAAAGAGGCAGACATGGGAATATTGTCTTATACCTTTCTGACAGGGGGCATTTTTATGGCATAAGCTTATACCTAACTAGGCTCTCTGATTCCCAGGAAGAAGGCATGGAATGAAGTGGAGAGCAAGATGTGTGGTCACCAGCACCCTCTTTGGTATCAATTCACTTTCCCAGATGAGATATTCCAGTACCTTGGAGTTTGTTAGCTTGGCCTTCACTATATTTCAGCAGGGTGCCTGGCAGTATCTGTGAAAAGGGAAAGACTGCTTCATGTATTGTGGCCTGAGCAGCAGCTGGGTTCTAACGTTACATTAATATTTCTTGTTTTAAATCTAGTTCTCTTAGGGCTTTAGTCTTGTTCATCTTATACCAAGCCAATTTGTAGCTCCTATATGCACTTTGTTTTCAGAGAACCAATTCCAATCTCTTTATTTTATTTTATTTTATTTTATTTTTTAACTTTTTTTAAAATTATAATTGTGTTTTAATTTTACACATCAGCCATGGGTTCTCCTGTCCTCCCCCTCCCGCCCCCGCCCCCACCTTTCCCCCATCCCCTCCCCTCCCTTCCCATCTCCTCCAGGGCCAAGACTCCCCTGGGGATTCATTTAAACCTGATGGATTCAGCACAGGCAGGTCCAGTCCCCTCTTTCCAGGCTGAGCAAAGTGTCCCTCTGTATTTCATTACTTTTCTTATGTGTTGTATTCTTTTCAAATGGATGTAACAATTATCATTTGCTTAACAAACCGTTCAGTGCTTGGTATTCACTGGCTGAATCCTAGACCCAATTTATTAGTGTAGCCCCAGTTCCCTGTTTTCTTTCTCAGAATTTTTCCTGGTTCCTTCCTATAGAGGACAAGTACCACTCCTACTTAGCTTCCTCTGGTTTAGACTAAACTCTAAGACTAAACATTTGGAAACCTATGGTTGCATGGGGCCATATGGCAACATCAAAGAGTACTTATTAATGCAGCTAAGTTCCTGGATGTTATGAAAACACAACTCTGTTGTTTCCAAAGCCCTGGAACAGAGAACGAATTTATCTTCCTTCTTTTTGCAAAACAGCGGGAACTGTAAATAATAAATTTTCTATATAGCACAAGTAAGTAAACATTGCCAGGATTTTACATAAAGTGCTCAAATTTCCCCACCTTTTAAAAACTTTAGTTGATGCTCTGCTACTTACAGGGAGGTTTAGGAGTTCTACTTCTGATAAGTAGTCAGCAAGAGAAGAAAACATTAGGTTTATCCCTAAGAAATAGGGAGTAAATCTATTGATTTTATTGAATTTTAAATTTGAGAAAACTTTTTTCCCAAATAGTTCTTCTATCCTGACAAAGATTTGAAATTTAAATTTGTCTCATTGTAATTTGTTTCCTATACAGAACCCACTTTTAATTTAAAACTTTCCTGTTGAGTTGACAGTTCTTGGATACATTGGAAACTAAATATCAAGTATCAAGTGGAAATCCTGAGTTTGCCTTGTTAAGTGTAAAGTAGCATACCTAATTCTTTTTGGATAGAAAAGTATGTTCTAGTATCAACAAACATGAAACAAATTTTATGTCACTGACATGATTATTGTAAAATCACTAAATATGTTGTGACTATGTATTCTCTCTTCACAGGCTTTCTTGGTTATAGCATTTCTGCATTTTTTTTTTCCTGCAGGAAAGCTTCATAATGTACAAACCCTTATATATCATTATTTTCCACCTGTAAGAATTTTCTTTTCTCAGGGCATCTGCTGAATGTTCAGGGACAGTATGTATAGCCTCTGCTCCTCAAATGAATCCACCCTTCATTAGAATCTGACTTACATTTAGCTGCATAAATACTATAATATATGTATAAGTAAGTGATAGCAACAGTATTTATCAGTTTTAATTTCAGGAAATCAGAAAAAAATCAAAGAAAAAGGTGACATGAATAACATTTTAGCAGAAAGAAAAAAGAATCTAGAGTTGAGAGTGAGAACAGAATTTCAGGCAAAAGAAAATGTATGTACAAGGACACAGGAGCTGTCTAAACTGTCTCAATTGGTATCTACATGAATTAGAATTCATGTAAACATTTAAGATTATGATACTTTGAAGTAGATGTTAATATAAGCACTATAAAATGGTTGTGTTTCATCAGTGAATTTGGAGGAAAGAAAACCTTAGTTCAAATGTTAGCTTCAATCTGTAAGATGTGTTGCAAAGGTCCACCATGGAAGTGCTGACACACATGCATATGGACACATGTATTCATTCCAACTAGGCCTTTGTCCTTTTGCATGCTTACCTGTCCTCTGCTAAGGTAAGCATGCCTTTGTAATCAGGGAAACTAATGAAGTAATTTCCCTTTTAGTCTTTATATATAACCCCACAGTGAATTCTCCCAGCATTTCTCATTCTGCATATCACGTGCTTTATCAGTTTATACAGTCATGTTAAGTAATTTGCCCTAAAAGTTGTCCCAAAATGCTGTGAATTTAGAGTTTATCACCTAGTCAAAATAAAAGGGGATTTTTGTGGCTAGCTCTTAAAATAGCTACTGATGATCTCAGCTTTCTGTTATTCATAACCTTGTTTACTCCCCTCTAATACTATATCAAGTTTATCCAGTGTAACTAATTATATACAGCAGAGATTAGGTTATAAAATACCATTACTTCCATCTTCAGTTCTTTATCTCTCTGTCTAGGATTACTTGTTCTTTAGGAATCCAGGTCATGTTCAAGGACAAATAGTCTTCTGTACAGGTGTCTGTATGACAAGGAAGTGTGGTCTCTATCCAATGTCCAGAGAAGTGAGTCCATGCTTCAAACCACTTATTACAACTTCAGAGTAGATTGTCCAGACTTGAGATTATTGCAGCTCACAAGAGACCCAGAGACACTTCCACATAATTAAACTCCTCTTGGATATTGTTTTACATAGTTAGATTTGAAGATAATTTGTTATGTGGGAATAGATAACTGATTTATAAAAGAGCCCTTTGTGTGACAGGTTTCCACACTGTGGAAACCACAGAGCAGATCCAAAGTATCTCTTTGAAATTCCTGGAGAAAGAGATAGCAGATCCTGTGTCCTCTCAACAGTCAGGCATCTGAACACCATTTTGGTCCTTGCTGGTATTATGTAACTATATAATAGAAGTAGATGCATGACACATTAGCCCTTGGAGCAGTATACTTGAAAGTGAATATCAAAGCAAATACAAACTAGCAAGTAGAGAAAGAGAGAGTACATGTTGTGAACTGAACCTCCCTTAAGGAAAAAGGAAACAAAAGGAAAGGAAGAAAGAAGAAAGCCTACATCAATATTAAAGAATCTACAAGGCCAAATGACTGACCTCTGAAGTACTGACGAGTTAAAATATTGCAAGCAGGAGTCAAATTATCTTGGGCTATTTTCAGTTTATTTTGAAAACCATTCACTGTTCACCCCTGTGTCTGATACAACTAACATTTTTACAATTATAAAAAATCTTAAAATGTGTTGTTCGTGGACCACTGGCTTTCACCAATCCAAAAGCTAAGGATCCAAAAGACCTTCTGAAAATGTCTGAAACCTATGTTGACTTTATGTTCCTGGATCATGGATCATTCATATTTGACTTCAGAATAAATGATCTCTTACTTCTTTTGTAGTGAGAAGAGTTTTACATTACCAGAGGCTGGTGACACCCCACAATCTTTAATGACCTAAAAATCTTGCACTAGTTCCACCTGTCTAGTATACTACCACCTTCCAATGATGTCACCTTGTAAAAAAAAACCCTTTAATACCTGAACATTTGGAAGACACTCATCCAAAGCATAGCAATCCACTTACTAAAAAGCAATCAATTTATTTATCCTATTTGGTGGTGGAATATGACACTGCCAAAATATGATACTTGGACTTGAGGTTTTTTCCTTTTATTCTTGTCTCATACATTATATTCTGACTGCAGTTTCCCCTCTCTCCACTTTTCCCACTCCTCTTGCCACATCTTATCTCCCCTAGATCCATGCCTCCTGAAAAAAAAGCAGGCCTCTCAGGGATATCAACGGAACACAGCATAACAAGTTATATAATAAGACTAGGCACAAACCCTCATATCAAGGCTGAATGAGGCAACCCAATAGGAGAAAAAGTGTCACAAGAGCAGGCCAAAGAGTCAGAGACACCCCCACTGTTAGGAGTCCCACAAGAACACCAAGCTACACAGCCATAACGTATATGCAGAGGACCTAGCTCAGAGCTGTACAGGATCATTGATGCCACTTCGGTCTCTGTGAGCCCCTATGAGCCAAGCTTAGTTGATTCTGTGGGCTGTGTTCTCCTGGGCTGTGTTTTTGACACCTCTGACTCCTCCAATCCTTCCCATCCTCTTCTGTTTTTTTCCTTTGGCTCTGCCTACTGTTTGTCTGTGGGTCTCTGGATCTACTCCAATCAGGTGCTGGATGATTCATCTCCGATGTTAATTGTGTTAGCAGCCCCCCCCCCCATGAGTATAGTAGAATATCATTAGTAATCATTTTGTTGAATTTTTTCTCCCAGTCATGTTTATTTCTATACTGGGTCATGGGGCTGTTCAGCTTCTGGTTCTTGGGCTCCCTGACTCTGGTTGGGCCTCAAGTTGGACAAGTCATTGGTTGGCCACTCCCAAAAGTTCTGTTCCACCAATACCCTAGCACATCTTGCAGGCAGGTCAGATTATAGGTCAGAGGTTTTGTGGCTGAGTTGGTGTCCTAGTCCCACTGCTGGAAGCCTTGTCTGGTTATAGAAGATGATTGGTTCATGCTCCTTATTCTCTATTACTAGAAGTCTTCACTAGGGTCACTCTTGAAGATTCCTGGGAGTTTCCACTGCACTAGGTTTACATATAGCCCCTCTAAATGTCCCCCTGCAAATTGCAATTCTATTCATCTCTCCCAGTCCTCTTTCCCTCCACCCCCTCACCTGATCCCCCACTGTTCCTATCCCTACCCACCCTCAGTCTGCTCACAAATCTATTTTATTTTATTTCTCCTTCCCAGGGAGATCCATGCATTTCCCCCTTGAGCCCTTCTTGTTACTTAGCCTCTCTGGGTCTGTGGATTATAGGATGGTTATCCTTTACTTAATAGCCAGTGTCCACTTATAAGTGGGTACATATCAGGTTTGTTCTTCTGGGACTAGGGGACATAACTCAGGATGATTTTCCTTCTAATTGCATCCATTTGCCTGCAAATTTCATGATGTTATTATTTTTGATAGTTGAGTAATACCTCATTGTGTAAAATTCTTTATCCATTCTTCAGTTGATAAACATCAAGGTTGTTTCCAATTTCTGGCTATTATTAATAGAGTAGAAATGAACATGGTTGAGCAAGTTTACTTTTGTTAGGATGAAACATCATTGAGGTATATGGTCAAAACTGATATAAGCTGAATCTTGGGGAGACCAATTCCCATCTTTCTGAGGAATTTCCATAGTGGCTGTACAAGTTTGTACTCCCATCATCAATGGAGGAGTCTGTCCGTCCCCCCCCCCCCCCCGCTCCACAGCCTTACCAGCATGAACTGTCAGTTGTGTTTTTGATCTTAGCCATTCTGACAGGTGCTATGGGATGGTCCTTCTGTACACTGTGAATATACCTGCCTTATTGGTTGATAATTCTTTTTCAGCCTATGGCAAGACAGGATAAGTTTAGGTTGAAGAATCAAACTAGAGGAAGAGAGGCAGGGTCTAGACAGATGCTGTGAGACACCCAAGAAGTAGGATGCTTGAGGAGCAGGAGCAGAAAGCTACAGACCATGTGGCAATAAATAGATTAATAGGAATGGGTTAATTTAAGTGTAAGAGCTAGTTAGTAATAACTCTGAGTTACCAGCCAAGTATTTATAATTAATACAAGCCTCTAAGTGATTATTTGGGAAGCAGCTGCAGGCTATTTGGGAGTGGTTGGTGGGGACAGAAACTTCCCTTTGATTACAGACAAATGTAAGGAAGAATCTCAAAGTCATTTTGATTTGCATTTTCCTGATGGGTAAAGATCTTCGACACTTCTTTAAGTGCTTCTTAGCCATTTGAGATTCCTCTGTTGAGAGTTCTCTGTTTAGATTTGTATCCCAGTTTTTAATTGGATTATTTGGTTTCTTGAGTTCTTTACACATTTTGGATATTATCCCTCTGTTGGATGTGGAGTTGGTAAAAAATTTTCCCATTATGTAGGCCACCATTTTGTCCTATTGACAGTGTCCTTTGCCTTACATTTGAGTTTCATGAAGTCCCATTTATTGATTGTTGTTCTTAGTGTCTGCATTATTGGTGTTCTGTTCAGGAGTCTCCTGTGTCAATGCATTCAAGACTATTCTGCTCTTTCTCTTCTATTAGGTTCTGTGTATCTGGTTTTTTGTTAAGATACATAACTTATCTTGATCCACTTGGATATGAGTTTTGTGCAGGGTGGTAGATATGGATTAATTTGCATTTTTGATATATTGATATCCAGTTAGATCAGTACCATTTGTTGAAGATGCTTTTTTTTCCCATTGTATATTTCTTGTTTCTTTATCAAAAATCAAGTGTTCATAAGTCTGTGGATTTATGTCTGAGTCTTTGATTCAATTCCACTGATCAACCTGTCTGTTTTAATTCAAATACCATGCTATTACTGTATCTCTGTAGTACAGCTTGAAATCTGGGATGGTGATACCTCCAGATGTTTTTTCATTGTACAGGATTGATTTAGCTATTCTGGGCTTTTTGTTGTTCCATATGAAACTGAGTATTGTCCTTTCAAGGTCTGTAAAGAATTGTTTGGTATTTTGATAGGAATTGCATTAAATCTATATATTGCTTTTGGTAGGATAGCCATTTTTATTATGTTGATCTTACCTATCCATGAGCATGGGAGATCTTTCCATCTTCTGATATCTTCTTCAATTTCTTTCTTCAAAGACTTAAAGTTATTGTCATGCAAGACTTTAACTTGCTTGACTAGAGTTAAATCAAGATATTTAATATTATTTGTGGCTATTGTAAAGGGTGTTGTTTCCCTGATTTCTTTCTTAGTCAATTTATCATTTGTATGTAGGAGGGATACTGATTTTTTTAAGTTAATATTGTACCCAACCACTTTGATGACGGGGTGTATCAGCTGTTGCAGTTCTCTGGTAGAGTTTTTTTTTTTTTTTGTCATTTATGTATACCATCATATCATCTGTGAATAGTGATACTTTGACTTCTTCCTTTCTAATTTATATCCCCTTGATCTCCTTTAATTTTCTTATTGCTCTACCTAGGAGTTCAAGTACTACATAGAATCGATATGGAGAGAGTGGATAGCCTTGTCTTGTTCCTGATTTCATTGGAATTGCTTTAAGTTGCTCACAATTTAATTTGATGTTGGCTATAGGCTTACTGTAAATTGCTTTTATTATGTTTAGGTATGTTCCTTGTATCTCTAATCTCTCCAGGACTTTTATCATAAAAGAGTGTTGAATTTTTTCAAAGGCCCTTTCTATATCTAATGAAGTGATCATATGGGGGGTTTTCCCAGTTTGTTCTTATGGAGGATTACATTTACTGATTTTAATATATTAAACACTTACTGCATTTCTGGGATGAAGCTTATTTGATCATGAGGATGATGTTTTTGATGTGTTCTTGTATTTGGTTTGCAAGTATTTTATTGAGTATTTTTGCATCTATGTTCATGAGGGAAATTAGTCTGTAATTTTCTTTCTTTGTTGAATCTTTGTATGGTTTGGATAAGAGGATAATTGTGGCCTCACAGACATTTTTTTTTTTTAAATTTGAGGTGTCACTTTTTTATTTCAAAACATGTAATGAAAATACACTAATCATAATGGTGGTTAGGGTACAGTGACACACACATATATAAATACTGTGGATAAGAACAGAAAACCTAGACATAACCCAGATGAACCTGGTCAAATGATTTCAGCAGACAACAAAGCCATTCAATGGGAGCAAGGGTAATCTTTTCATAAAAGGGTACTATTCACACACAAAAGAATTAAGTTGGATTCTTTTTTTTATTTCAAATTTTATTTTTTATATGGATATTTGTGTTTTAATTTTACATATCAGCCATGGGTTCCCGTATTCTCCCTACTCCCTCCCCCCCACCCCACCTTTTTCCCAGCCCCACCCCCATTCCCATCTCCTCCAGGGCAAAGACTCCCCTGCGGATTCAGCTCAACCTGGTAGATTCAGTACAGGCAGGTCCAGACCCCTCATTCCAGGTTGAGCAAACTGTCCCCACATAAGCCCCAGGTTCCAAACAGCCAGCTCATGCACTAAGGATAGGTCCAGGTCCTACAGCCTGGATGCCTTCCAAACAGTTCAAGGTGTTCAATTGTCTCACTTATCCAGAGGTCCTGCTCCAGCTGGGGGCTCCACAGCTTTTGGTTCATAATTCATGTGCTTCCATTAATTTGGCAATTTCTCCCTGTGCTTTTTCCAATCTTGGTGTCAACAATTCACACTCTTACAGTCCCTCCTCTTTCTCGACAATTGGACTCCTGGAGCTCCACCTAGGGCCTGGCTGAGGATCTGTGCATCCACTTCCATCAGTTATTGGATGAGAGTTCTAGCACAACAGTTAGGGTGCTTGGCCATCCTAAACAGGGTCTCCTTATGTAGCTCAAGATATCCTTGAACTTGTTTACTCTTACCTCAGTCTTCCAAGTGTTGGATTTATAGGTATGTACCTGGCAATTTTTAGGTATAGGCAGTTAAAAAGAATTATATACAAAAAAAATTATTTCAGCGCTCACATTTACCTAGCAGCAGGAAATAAATTGACAAAGGCACCTGTTATGGTTTGACTAAAAGTTGTCCTCCACAAAGGTAATGATTGGTCCTCACCTATTGGGGGTCTCTGGAAACATTAGGAGATAGAAGCAAGCTGAAGGATGTTGGTGACTGTGAGCATGTTCTTGAGGGCTGTATCTTGTCCCAGGCTCTTCCTGATTGCTCTCTATGCTTCCTGTCTGACATGTGTTAAATAGATTCTGGTAGAGACAACTATTGCTATGATATTCTACCTCATCATGGGCCCAAGTTCAGTGGGATTGACTATGAACTGAAATATCCACAACTATGAGCCACAATAAGTCCATGTCATCTGCAACTATTTTGTCACAGGGCCAAAAACAGATTGCATAATATCTTTCCTTACCACTCTCTCACCACAGGTACTTTTAGACATTTATGAGCCTGAGGACAGCACTAGAAAATATGTAACAAAATTTACTTATTGTCATCGTCCACTGTTACTTTCCCTTTTTTTATTTTTGCTTCTTCATAATTTGTCTCTCCTAAAGACTCAATGTCCTTTTCCTTCATCTTCTCTTTGTTTAGTTACTCTGTAAACATACATTCCGTTACTCATCTCTGTGTAGTCGCAAGTGTACTACTTGCAATATACATGTTAATAGATGTCAGTTTATTTTTCTCTTGTTAATTTCTCTTTTATTGGTCTAATTTAAACAGTCCCAGGCAGACAGTCTGGGAGATAGTTTTTTCCCCTCTCTTCTGGTCCAATTCAGTTCCTAATGTTTCATTTCAATAAAACTTTAGACAGGAAAAGGTAATCTTAATAGCTGGAAATGAGAAACAAGCCATGTATTAGGCCAAGACTGATCCCCTAACAGTTGCATGACAATTATAAGGAGGATTAAGTTTGGGAAGACAGATTCTCTGTGGGGCACAAATGGACCAAGAAAGTCATTAAATCGCTCTGAACTTTAGTATCTACTTTTGTAAAATTAGGTAAACAATATTTGAAAGAGATTTTTGTGATGATTAAACATAAGACCACTTTATAAGAGCATTTGCATTTATTAAATAACATTTAAAAACTCTTGTCCAAAAAAACAGTGTGTTGTTTAAGAGCCGTGTCTGTTTATGGAAGATGATGTCTTAATCCATTGAAGAAACATTGTTTAAGCAATTGCAAGGTGCAGGCACAGAGCTAGGTGGAACAGTGAAAGGAGGAAAAGGGCACCACCTAATCAGCTGGATCAGTTTAGTCAACCCTGCTCATCAATAGCATAAGGCATGTTCCAACTCATATCTGAGTATTTTAATAATGGTACAGGAGGAAAGACGTCCGCCTCCATCCATTTGAGATTTTGCATTTGGGGCCCCCAATATGAAACAGACTAGAAAGAAAGGTTAATGAGATAAAGTCGATTAACATGTGCGCCATACACATGAAAGGATCCAGAAACACAATTTAAATGGATTGGTATAACTGGACACAATATTTTACTGTGTAGTCCAGGCTGGCTTAGAGCTAACTATGGACTAAAAAATGTGGAAATCCTCCTGTCTCAGCCTCCCCTGTGCTGAAATGAAAGGCCCAAGCTACCACATCTGACAATGTTTTATTTTTGAGGGAGGGTGTGACTATGTACCCCAAGATTGCCTTGAACTGGCTGTTATCTTCCTGCCTCAGCTACCATGCCTAGTATATATCTTGGGGTTATATGTTTTAGACTAAAGCAAAGGGAAACTGTCTCAGAACATCTAGGTATTCGATGCAAATTATGAAAAAGTGGCCAGGAGAAGCATAGTAAAATTAGACTGTTTGCTCTGGTTTTTGCATAAATTTAAGTCTTATGATTTATCCACAGATAAGCGTTGACATTAGAGAGGGAAACATCTCAGCAAATTGAAATTTTCTTTATAAATGTAAATTTATTGTTACTTCTTTTAGAGTTTTACTTATATCAGCCAGTTCTCCTAGATCCTTTAGGTCAAAATAATCCATAGGCCAAAGAGCTATATTTTGATACAGCTTGTCCTAGTACTCTTTGTAGTGAACGAAAGATAGCTAGTCTTTACTCTCAAGGAATTTATATTCTGGTGAAGGAAGTAGTACTGGTAGATAACTAAATGGAAACAGAATTCTATTTGTCACTAGTGATGAAGTAGAGGCACATACAAAGGGACAGTCAGTCTAGTGAGAGAAATAAAGGAATGTCTCTTCACAAAGAGACCTATGAACTAGAACTTTTCTTTTACTAACCCATGTATCTGTTAAAGCCTGTAAATTGACTTAATGGAAAACCTTCACAGCACATAATTGATAGAAACATGTTTTTCTATTGTCCATTCAGGTTGCTAAAACCAACTACAATAGATTCTAGCGAGTTCAGTCCAAGTAATAATAGAAATAAAAACAGAGAGATATTCCAAGGGATACATAGAGAATCCCAAACCAGCCTGGGTAATGTGAGAACCTGTCGTGAAAACATAGTCACAGACACAAACATAGGCATCTGCATAAATTTTTGCATACATATCTGTACACACACACACACACACACACACACACACACACACACTCAAACTGAGTTTGAGGGAGGATAAATTCTCATGCAAAAGATTTAATGGAAGCCTTCTCTGAGGAAGAGGAGAAAGAAAGGCTGTGTGGAAAGTACATGTTGGATAGCCATGATACACACAGAAAGAGAGACCAGGCTACTTGGAGGAAGAAGTAAGCCCTTTTCTTGGATTGCTGGGATAGTCCAAGGTCCAGGATATAGTGCTCTGAGGTCTCCTTCATGAAAGCACCAATTAATTCCATTCATAGGACATCTGTCATCATGACCTAACACCCACCAAAACTCTACCTCTGATCTTGTCAACTTGTGGATTAAGATTTCTACGTATCTTTAAATGTAGAAATGTATTTGCTTATAATCATGGTGGGAAGATTATGAACTCAAGATCACCTTGGGCTACATAGTGAGTTTCAGGCCAGCCACAGTTTCAGAATGAGATCTTATCTCAAAATCCCCCTTTTCAACATATTAACTGAGAATAACAGAGTATTTAGTCTATAGCGTCCTGTTTCATAGTAAGGAATAAAAACATTGCTAAGAGGAATAAACTCTTGAAGGATGTAACATTACGTATTCTCTCAGTCATGTTTTGAACCTATTTGTTTCTTTTTTGCCACATTAAGGATCAAACCCAGGCTATTATATCTGCTAGGTTAGTACATTACCTTAGGGCTACATCTTGATTTCTCTTCCCATTTTGTTGAGACCTGATATATAGCCCAGTCTTGTTGAAAGCATTCTATGAAGCCTAGGCTGTCCTTGAACTTGCAATCAGTTTCCTGAGTGACGTAGTCATAGGTGAGTATTACCACATCCATGTTTAAGTGGTGTGTGTGTGTGTGTGTGTGTGTGTGTGTGTGTGTGTGTGTGTGTGAGAGAGAGAGAGAGAGAGAGAGAGAGAGAGAGAGAGAGAGAGAGAGAGAGGGAGAGAGAGAGAGAGAGAGATGTTTACCAATTATATGTGAGTTCAAGCACACGTGTGTACACGTAAAGGTCATAGGATAACCTCAAGTGTTGGTCCTTACCTTCTACAGCATGACATTCTGTTGTTTGCTCTTACAGATACCAGGCTAGCTGGACTGTGAGATTATGGTGATTCACCTCTATCTCCCGTTTTGCTGTACGAGAACTGGAATTACAAATGCATGCTAATGCTCCTAGCTTTATATGGGTTCTGGGAATTCAAATCTGAGTCCTCATGCTTATAAAGCAAATATCACTGAACCATCTCCCCATCCCGAACAAATGTTGACCTTGATATATGAGCATGACTCATTGGGAAGAATATTTACAAAATATTTCAGAAGTTATTTTTATTAATATGTTAAAAAATCTAAGAAGCCACTAGAGAAAAGTGTTTCAGTGTATACAAGTATATGTGTAGCTGCATACTTACTAAAAGGTGAGCAAATCATAAAAGTTAACAAAATTTATAAATTAGCAAATATAAATGACCAAAAAGAATAAAAACAAAAGTTTGTGGTAAATACCTGAATAAAACATAAAGTTATATATTAATTGCTGTGGAGTTAAGATTATGAACCATGTTAGTATTGACTTTTTATAACTATAAAGGAAAGTATTTTCATAAAAGTTTTATAACTTCCTTGAAGCATTTTGTTAGAAATCCCCAAGGCAACAAGCAGGTCGTGTGATTCAGTGGGAAGATTCCAGTACCTATGACATAGTCATATCTGAGGCTTGTTAGTGAAAGGTTGCAAAGCACAATTGGCAAGGGGAAAAGGCACATGGGACGAAGTCTGGAGGAAACCAAATGCAACATTCTAAGAGTCTTCTCTCATTGGAGTCTTGGGGGGAAAGGTTTAATTCCTTTAGCATCAAATTATGATAATATTTGCGAAATATTTCCTATCAGGGAAGCCCATTAGTGACTCAGCACCCAAAGTTATTCTTGGAAATGGGTCACATAGGTATTGCTTGCCTAGAATTAACCAAATTGTAGACTTATGGAAGATAAGTATCATAAACTATATTGTTTGTACCATTTAGGCACTGTGACTGAGAATTAGGGGATTGTGGGAATTCTTCTTAAATGCAAGGTTTAAATTGTGATGTTATTCAATGTTTATTTATTATTTGGAAGTCATATCTAAGAAGTAATTATCTTGAGGCTGGAGAGATGGATCACTGATTAAGAGCACTTGGTACACTTACAAAAGTTCGATTCCCAGCACCCGACCAGGCAGTTCACAACCACCTCTAACTCCAGTTCCAAGGGGGCTGATGCCCTCCTCTAGCATGTTTCCCCCTTCCCCTCACACTTACACACAATACACACACAAATAAAAATAAATCTTTAAAAATGTAATCAGTATCTGAACAATTCAAATTATCCCATGTTTTTTTAAAGTTTTATTGCTTTAGATTTTGCATGTATGTCTGTCATCTATTTTTCATATTTCATAATACATGGTATAAATGAGTATCCAAGTTCATGTATATAGATAGCTGTAGGTATCACATTCTTCAAGTATTATTTATTTACAAAGTATTTTTGAAAATCAGTTGACAGTAAACATAAGGATTAATTTTTGCTTCTGAAATGTGTTCCATTGATCTGTGCATGAGCCTTATCTCAATATCACATTGCTTTAGTAACTATGAATTTATAGTTTTATAGTATATTTAAGAAATTAAAATTTTAAAGTACTCAAATTTTGTTCTATTTCTCAAAATTATTTTAGATGTTATGTCTTTTGTGTATATGTGTGTGTAAATAAATAATGTCTTAATATATATGGTAAGATAAATTTGTAAATTTGTATAAAAAGGCACAAACTTACTGAATGTGTTTTTTTGTTTTTTCTTTTATTTTTATTCCATTGAATCTGTAACTAAATCTAAGTAAACTATATTCTTAAATATTTTTAATCTTCTAATCCATGAGCATGAATTACTTTTCCATTTAATTGATACTATAAATTACCCTCACCAGTATTTCACAATTTTCAATGTACAATCTTGAATTCTTTAGCTGAATTTATTTTTAAATATTTTATTATTTTTGTTTGAGTGAGAAAAGAATCAGTCTTAATTTTGACTGCCCCTTGAATGCAGAAACACATTTTTCTTATATGTTGATCTTGTATTCAGCTACCTCATTTATTAGTTGGAATCATTTCCTCTGTTCATTTCTTAATATGTTCTCTCTATAATATCATGTCATCTTTATGAAGATAGTTAAATGTCTTTCTTTTTAATCTTGATGCATCTACTACCCCTTCATTTGATTGCATTAACTCCAATATAATGTTGAAAACTTCTCTTGCTTCCTGTCTTACGGTGAATTCTTTTACCACTAAGTATGAGAGTCATTGTAAATTTTTGGTGGATAACCTTTATCAGAATAAGGAATTTGCCTTTTATTCCAAGTTTATAGCAAGCCCTTTTTATTATGTCCCACTATTAGATTTTATTGACTGCTTTATGGGTATCTATCAAGATGATTACATAATCACCATCCCCTTGTCTATTAATATGATGTACTACATTATTTCCTTTTACCATATTAAACTCTCATGGTTCAGAATATGATACTCAGCAGTATGACAGAGTACCACACTGAGTTCTTTAAAAGAAAAGGGATCAGAAGGATATCATAAGCAAGTATTTCTGAATTTCTCTAGCCTTTCGTATTTCAAACTTCTCTTTCTCCTTAATACAGCTATATACACTAGAATCTTCTTGAAATCAGGAGTGTGGATATTTGTGTCAAATTCAAATTTAATTTTAAAGTTTTGGACAAATGTATCCAAGATACCAAATTTGAATTTACAGGGCTCATTGTCTTAGCTGACATTGGTCCAAAGATGATCCCCTTTCCTTCCCTCCCCTCCACTTCTCTATGTAAATCCTTTGTCTTCCTCCACCGTTTCCTGCTTTCCACTCTGCTCCTTTTCTCGCTCCCCATCTCTTCCTCTCTCCTTCTCTTCTCTTTCTCCACTCTCTCATCAATAAATCCTTGATATATATGCAAGACAGGTCTTAAAATTATGATCTTCCTGTCTCATTCCCCTGAATATTAGAACTATAAGCATGTACCACCACTCTTCTATTGATTTTCATGAAATCTTCAGAGAGATTGTCTCATCTTTGAAATTTTGCCTGTGTACACTTTGGAATGCATTTCTCTGTCTTTTTTAAATGGTAACCATATTAGTATTATTATTACAGGCTAAGAGTCTAAAACTGCTTGTGGGGTTACACTCACTTTATTTTCATTTCTTGGAAGTCATCTCTTGTTTAGCTAGTAGTAGACTTTCCTAAGAGTTCAGTTTTTACTGAAACTGTGTGTTTATTTAAGGTTACAGTGTAGGAAATTTGCAAAAAGTGATTTTGTAGCATTTGCATGAAAAGTAGTACATTTAGCAATGTTTTCCTGTCCTTCTGTATTTCCTTGGGCTTCACAAATAACACATTCTGTGATATCAGCACAGAGAACCTGCACTTCAAATCATGATGGTCAAGTTATTATTAGCCTGGTGCTGTGGCTGCTGAGATGTACTGCCCAGATTGCCACTTCAGGTCTGAAGTATTTATTTCCCAGGAGTGTTAGTTTTGGCCAATTTAGTGCTGAGTCCATCTTTAGGAATCATCCTTGGCAGAAATAGTTTAATTTCCCAACGTCATAATGCCCTTTCTGTGGACCATCAACACACAGTGGCTAGCTGATGCACAATATAAGGCCAGTCCTTCTTGTTCCAGTTGAGGTATCCCTGATCAGTCACCCCAGCTTCAAAATTTTCCATAAAGCTCACTGGTCTGTGTTGCAACTATGCTACCAATGGGCATCACTTAAAACGTTTCTTTTCCTCACTCCAATGCAAAGATGCCATGGAACACTACACTGGCCAATGTGAGTTGGTTAAATGAGCAGACTGATATATTATCAGTTTCTATTTTCTTCCTGAAAAGTGTTGTCAATGCTAGAAGCAAAGTTATGTTGGTTACTTTTCTCATCTCTGTGACAAAATACCCATGAAGAAGCTGCCTAGAGAGAAAAGATTTGTTTTAACTTGTGGTATCATGGCAGGGAAGGCATTGTGGTAAGTAGCTCTTTGCTGAAATAGCAAGCTTGGGTGTGAAGGAACTTGTTCACGTCTGGGCAAATGAGGGTGGAGAGAAAATGGAATGTCATTGTTCAGGTGCTTTGCCACATGTTTCTCCTTTATCTAGGACCCATACTAAGGCCTGGTCTTCCCCTGTCAGCTAGTCCTTTCAGAAAACACCTTCCCAAACAGACACCAAGGTGTACTTCACTAATGACCTAAGCATTTCTAAATATAATCACATTGATCATCTGAATTAATCATTAGAGGAGACGAAGGAAAGCCCCTAAAAGTTTGAAACTTCAGGTGTTCAAAACCTTCAGCTCCTGAGTAAGTGACAGTTACTACTTAACTTATAACTTTTCATCCTGAGAAAACCAAACAACATTTAAGAATTCTTTCTTTCTCTCTCTCCCATCTTCCATTCTTTTTCTTCCTTTTCTTCTTGTCTTCCTTACTTCGTTTCTTCCCCTTCCTTTATTGTGAGAGGAGACAAATACACATACACACACACACACACACACACACACACACACAGAGAGAGAGAGAGAGAGAGAGAGAGAGAGAGAGAGAGAGAGAGAGAGAGAGAGAGAGAACACCATTCATTTTCAAAAGTGCACAGTCTTGGCCCTCCTGTTTTGAATGGAAGAACTGGATTATGGATTGTGCCTATGGAGGTAAAATATGTGCATTTAAGAGGCTTCATTTGCCAGATGTGGCCGTGCACACTTTTAACCTTAGCACTTGACAGGAAGAAGATCTCTGTGAGTGTGTGAGTGTGTGTGTGTGTGCGTGTGTGTATTTCTGTGCATATGATGTGTATTCAGGGGGTGTATGAATGTTCATGTACATGTGAGTGCACATGTGTGCATATGGAAGCCAGATGGCAATCTCAGATGTTCTTCAGGAGTCACATATCTTATTTTCTATGACAAGGTCTCTGGTGTTTGGCAATCATTAGACTAAGATCTGTGAGCTCCATGGATTCATCTGTCTCTGCATCTCCTGTGCTCGGATTACAAATGTGTGCTAACCACACCTGGATTTTTGGGTGGATGCTGGGGTTGAACTTTGGTCTTGATGCCTGCGCAGTAAGCATTTTTTACCCAGTGAACTGTATCTGCAGCCCTTGTCTCGCTATTTTGAACAAACTACACTTACTTCAGCCAAAATTATTGCTTTTATTGGTCTGGAAGTAGACCACATATAATCAATACACATGACATTTAATCACTGAAAAAGCAATTTGCATACATTAACTCACATAATCTATACAATTGTGTTAGAAAGCTGGAGTCATCACCTTGAGTTCCTTCACTTCCCATAGCATTGTAGAATTATTTACCGATGTCTTCAGTTGCTTAAAGCTAAATAAACATAAAAGTAATGAAGCAAAGATATAAATGGGTGTGGGGGATTGTGTTTTATAATACATACAGCTGGTTTAATGATTTTTAAAATGACATTTCAACGTTTTTAGTACTTTTCTGGCATATTGCTGAATTCTGTTAGGAAATGGAAAAAGGGTTGGTCTTACGTTTTTGTCTCTAAATTCAAATGAATGTTCTTATTAATCACTCTAGCCACATATAAGTACGTTTTTGTGTGAGAGAAGTTTTCCAGATGACAAATTTGAGTCTCAGACACATTAAGTAATTTTTCTTAAGTAATAAAATTTAGAAGTGAACTCTGCCATTTTAAAGATATATATTTATTATTTTTAATTATGTGTGTGTGCATGTGAATGAGGTTGTCAGTGGAGTCCAGAAGAGAATGTTGGATATATTGAGTCTGGAGTTACAGGCAGTTGCTAGTTACTCAATGTCAGTGCTGAGAATGAAAGTAGGCTCTTCTTTGAAAGTAGCAAGCATTTTTCACTGCAGAGCCATATCTCCAGCGACAAACTTAGGCATTTTCACTAAATTCAATATTCTTTCTATTATGGTAACCCCCATATGATTGCCCCTTCCTATTTCCTACTCTTCTATCTTACTCAGAATCTATTCTCAGATACCACAGTATAATCAGTATAATCAATGCCTTCTCTTAGACAATCTAGCAAATATGTTCCTTATTTCTAGGGTACAAAATGTTCTCTCAGATTCAAATAAAATATATCTCTGTGATTCTTTTTATTGGCATTGGGCTGAGGTTGTACAGGCTAAGGTGAGATAGGTGTTTGACCACTAAGTTTCTGTTGTTGAGGTTGGCTTCAGATTTTTTTTTTTTTTCAAAATCCTGCTTGGTAGGAACGGTCTTCTTTTGCCTTACTTTGCCGCTCTCCGTTTGTCTTTGTATTACATTTTCTTTCCTTTTCACAGATTCTCTGCCACTCTATTTTTGTTTTCCATCCTGTCTATATCTACTTTTTGTTTTATTCTCTTTGTCAATCTCCTCTTCACCTCCATGTATGTGTCTGTCTCCATTTTTATCTCTTTTGTGTTTGTTTTTTCACTTTTTTTTTCTTGGCAATGTACAAATATGCATTAGGAAGCTCTTTCTTCTTCAGAGATCTTTAGGTCTTCTAAATTAAGTCATTTTGTTAAAAGTTTTTTCTCATAATAACTGTAACCAGAAGACAACTGATTAAACAGAAGAGATGAATATTTAATGACAAATCCTTGAATACTTAGTTTTGTAGATCCCATTATGTTTTCAGAGCCTTTAGTGCTCATTAGCTAATTCCTACTGAGCTTCTGCCTGCTGAGCTTCTGTGATAATGCTCCCTGGAGAAGACTCAAGTATCAAACAGCTTCCTGAACCTTCATTGTGCTGGGGATCGCTCTGTGTATCTTACTTACCACTCTTTTGTAGAACAGAGATCAGTAGAAGATAACGTAGAGGCCAAATCCTTTTTATGTGAGTTCAAAATCAAGAGTGACATGAACATTTTCTTTAGATAAAATCTCCCTGTGAAGCTCAGACTGGCCTTGAATTCATGCCAGTATTCTTGTCTGGTGATATTTTATTTGTCTTGAAATGTGATTTTATTTGTATGTTAATAAATAAAGTTGCCTGGGGGGGGGGTCAGAGATAATAGCAAGCCATAGCAGAAGTCTGGCAGTGGTATCACAAGCCCTTAATCCCGATCACATGACAGACAGATCTCTGTGTGTTCAAGGACACAGCCAGTTTGAAGACACATGCCTTTAATCTCAATACCAACCATAGAGACCTGGAGGTCTGTATAGACAAGCAGTGATGAGGAGGCCATGTGGTTGGGTTTACAACCAATGAGAAGACAGAACAGAAAGTCAATAAAAAGACAGACACACAAGAAGTAGATCTCTTTCTCAGGGGAAGGACAGTAGTGACACCGGGTGGTGAGAAGGTGGTCTTGGTCTCAGCTCTTAGCTACTGCTCTCTGACCTCTGGGGCTCTTAACTCTGTGTTTGGCTCTGTGTTTCTTATTTAATAAAACCGTACAGAATTACATTACACTATTTTATTTATTTCAATACCAAGTTTGATTATTTTTTGCCATATAACTCCTATTGGGTGTGATTTATTCTTTTTGTTTTAGAGCTTTCAGGTATGCTATTATGTTGCTACTTCTTTGTAGTTTGTAAGCTTCTATCATTTCTGTTGTTGATATGCAGCTTTAATCTGTGGTGGTCTAACAGAATGCAGGGCATGATTTTAATTTTTTTATATCTGTTGGGACTTGCTTTGTGTCTGAGTATGTAGTCAGCTTTGAACAAAGTTCCATGAAGTGCTGAGAAGAAGATATATTCTTTTGTGTTTGGGTGAAATGTCTGTGCATATCTGTTAGGTCCATTTGGTTTAGAACATTAGTTTGCTCCAGCATTTTTCTGTTAAGTTTTTCTGTCTGGATGACCTGTGAGAGTGTAGTATTGAAGTCTCTTGGCACATCCATATCTGAATGGAATGGCAGAAGTCATAAAGCCAGCACAGCTGCTTGACAAAGATCCAGCAGAGCTAAACCACATGATGGCTGCCATGTCACCTTTGGTTTTCATCTCTTCCTGTTACATACTTGGGACACTTTTAATATTTGTACATTATTAAAATATTGGGGATGTTGGATTGATGGAAAATTTCTTATGAATCATTTATGCCTTCTCCCAAGAATGCTGCTTCTAAGCTTATCCAGGAAAGTCCTGAACATACTATCCCCCCCCCACACTTTGAGAGAGATATCCTTATCTACTTGAAGGTCTTCCTTATGCCTTGTAGGTTGTGACACATAAAGAAGCCAGAGGTCTCTTCATGAGGCTTTGAGACGTTCTTGAAACATCTGTCCCTGTACTTACACTGGAACAAAATATTCAAAACAAAGTAAAATTTAAAAGGTCAACAAGATTCAATGGGCTAGAGGAATTTCCACAGTTCAGATTACAAGCCTCTTCCCACTGTACACTCAGACAATTATGTGGCATACAACTCTGCCCTACATAGAGACATATTGATAAGTAAAGTATGGAGTGGAAAGATGATGAAAGTATGAGATGTTAGGACCTCCCTCTCTTAGAAGTTAATTACAATGTCATATGACCAAGGAACAACAGAATGCCAGGATTAGACATATAGACCAATTCTATAAAGATATAAATAACTGCAGTTTTAGCTTGAGGACTTTTCCTGGGCACTCTGACCACTAAGAGTTGATAATACATTGTTTGAGACATGGCAAAATGCCCAGGGTGGTTGAAGACTTTGTTTTGGTCTAGTGTCCTTGAAGCAACCAAAACAACCAGCCTGAGCACAGGCTGTCATATGCCTTTAGATTCTCAAAAATTGGCTTATGGGTTTTATGAGTAAGAATGATAACTGTGTTTATTAATGATGTCAAAACTTTAGGGAAAATGATTGGAAATAATAACTCTGTTCGGTCATAGTTTATTAATGATGACTAAAAGATGAGCAAAAGGAAGTGAAACACATGTCCAAAACCAAAAGTGATATGATCTATGTTTTGGAACATCATGTATGTATCCCTGCTAACTAAATTCTGTATAAATAAAGAAATACTCTGGCTGCTAGTCAGTCAGGCTTCAAGATTCTCCTGACTACCATGGCCTGGCTCACTTCTTTCCCTGCCAACTCCTTACACCTTCTGCAGGACCCATCCACTGCCAGGGATGGCTCCCAGCAGTCTCCCACTACCAGTCTGTGAGGGTCAATATTTGATTTTACCTATACTAGTCTTTGTTTTACAAACTTGAATTCCCTTGTCTTTGTGGATTAAATGTTAAGAATTGAAGTGCCCTCTTAGTGGATTTTTCCTTTGATGAGTATGTAGTGTCCTTCCCTATCTCTGTTGACCAGTTTTAGTTTGATGTCTATTTTGTTAGACATTAAAATGGCTTCACCAGTTTGTTTCTTAAGTCCATTTTCTTGGAAAAACTCTTTCCAACCTTTTCCCTGAGGTAATGTCTATCCTTGATGTTGAGGTATGTTTCTTGCATGCAGCAAAAGGATGGGTCCCCTTTTCACATCCATTCTGTTAGTATGTGTCTTTTTATTTGGGCATTGAGACCATTGATATTGAGAAATATCAATGGCCAATGGTTGTTGATTCCTGTTATTTTTTTTAATTGCTATTGATGATGATTGTGGTCATGTTGGTGTGTGTGTGTGTGTGTGTGTGTGTGTGTGTGTGTGTGTGTGTGTGTGTTCTGTACATTTATTTGTTTTAGTTATTATATGTGGATGGGACTTTTTTTCTGGTCTGATCTATTTAGTGTTCTATAGGCATCTCCTACTTTAGATTAGGGAAATTTTCTTCTACAACTTTGTTTAAAATATTTTCTGGGTCTTTGTTCTGGGTTTCTTCTCCTTCCTCAATTCCTATTATTCCCAGATTTGTCCTTTTTCTAGTGTCCCATGTTTCCTGGATTTTTTTGTCAGTAAAACTTTTAGATATAATCTTTTCCTTGAATGATGTGTCTATTTTTTCTATCATACTTTCAATGCTTAAGATTTTTCTTCTATCTTTTGTAATCTGTTGGTGAAGCTTCCCTCTGTAATTTCTATATGAATTCCCAGTTTTTGTTTTCAGCATTCCCTCAGTTTGGGTTTTCTTCATCAAATTTAATTCTGTTTTCAGGTCTTAAATGGTTTTGTTCATTTCCTTGCACTGTTTGTATTTTTCTGAACTTCTTTAAGGGATTTATTCATTTCCTCTTTAAGGGCCTCTATCATCTTACAGGCTCTTTTTAGGTCTTTTTTCTTTGGCTTCAGCTATGTTGGAATATTCAGTGCCTGCCATGGTAGGGTTGCTGGGCTCCAGTGGAGACATATTGTTCTGACTGTTATTGATTGTGTTTTTATATTGAGGTCTAGTCATCTGGGTTTGGGATGATTATAGATCTGAGCAATGATATCTGGCTTTGTCTTTGTTGGGTGAATATTTTGTTTCATGTTTTCTGCTTCTTCCCTGGACTTTATGAGAGTGTGATGGCTGGCTTTTGCCTGGTAGGAAACTTTCTGTGGCTGTTTCTCTGGTCTATTCAGCTGATGTGTTCCCAGGACATGTCTACTTGTGTTGGAGGCTGGAAAAATGGGATGAGTTTGGGGAAGGAACTTCAGAGAAGAAGATCGTTGTGATTTATTGGGGGTATAGGGAGAGGAAAGGGAGACTGCAGCAGATTTTCTGCTACAGAGCTGGGGATGGGACTGGGGGATTGGATCTGGAGGAGCATTAGAAGAATTGTGGATCTACAGGCAGCCTGCTTGTGGCCCTGGTAGGAGTGGTCCTTGGCTTAACAGATAATGCTTGCTGGCTTCAGGGTTTGGGACAAAGCAGCAACTAGGGAAGGGAGGGTAGACCCCCAGGAGGTGGAAACAGGTGTACAGAGAAGGCTGCCACAGGTGTTCTGCTGAAGAGCTGAGAATGAGACTGGTGGATTGGATCTGTGGGAACAGAGGGAGAAGAGAAGATCTGCAGGCAGCCTAACTGGTTTTCTGGCAGGTATGGTCTGTGGGCTAGCAGAGGGAGCTTTCTGAAGTTAGGGGCAGTGATCAGTATTCCTTTTTATAGTTGTTTAAGTGTCTTGCCTTGTCCTCTTATGTTTTGTGACAGGGTCTCTCACTAAACTTGGAGCTCATTGGCTAGACTGGCTTGCCAACTGGCTTCTTTCTCATTTCCTCCGTCCCCCCCCCCCATGCCACCTTTAGCGATAGGGTTACACATGTGCACCATCCTGTGTGACTTCTGCGTGGATGCTGAGGATCCAAAAACATATCCTCCTTATTTTGTGTAGCAGACATTTTGCCAATTCAGCCATTTCTCGGCCCACTTTTTAATAATCCTTATAATATTCATGTAATTGCTAATGTTAGACTTTACCTCATAAAGGTAGTTTAGATGCTCTCTGTCTTTTACCGTCATTAGGTTTTATACATCTTTAAAATCTTGATCTTTTAAAAGAACCATCTTTTGATTTCATATATTTTCCATATTATTTTCTGTTTTCAATTTAATAGAGTCCTACTCAATTTCTTTTAATCATTTTTAGTGCTGTATGCTTTAAATTTTCCTCTTTCTTTTGCTGCCTAAGTTTCAAGCTTAGATTATTGATTTTTAGTCTTTTTTCTGTTCTACCACATGGGTTTTATTCTATAAATTTCCCCTAAAGCTGTACTTCCTGCATCTTATACATTTTGATAAGTTTGCTTTCATTAGCATTTAATTAAAATGATTTCATGTGCTCTTATGTCTTCCTCTTTGACCCATCTGTTATAATGAATATGTTCTTTAATTTCCAAATATATTGTGATTTTAAGGTCGCTTTTGTTATTTCTTTCTATTTTAAAATCTGTGACTTTAAACATACTTTGAATTATTTTAAATGTATTAAGATTCGTTTTGTAGTCCAGAATGTGATTTATCTTGTTGAATGGTACAAGCAAACTTAAAAAGAATGTATATTCTTCTGGTGTTGTATAGAGCATTCTATTAAAGTCAATGAGATCAAATTGATTGATGTGGTGTTCATATCAAATTTGTAATAATTGATTTTTTGACTATTTGACCTTATCATGAACAGACAGTGCAATGAGGACTTTAAATATAATATTAAATTGCTCCACTTTTTTCTTAATTAGTTTTGGTCTAATATACTTTGGCACTTTAGTTAGGTTCATATGTGTTTGGGATTGTTCTAGTTAGAGAATTGATCCCTTTGTTATTATACAATACCTTTCCTTAAGTCTGAATATTGCCACTCCTGATTTCTATTAATTAGTATTTCCTTAGTACATTTTTCTCCTTCTTTTTCTTTTTAAATTACCAGTCTTAATATTTAAAGTGGACTTCTTATAAGGAGCAGCATGTAATTAGGTATTGTTTCTTCGTGTATGAAATAACCATCGTCAACAGTTGTGGTTGCCCATAGAAGATCTGTGCTAGATCAAGCTAGTAAGCATTCTACCATGAAGTGGGGAGGAGCTTATATGCCCCCTCCTCTCGCTGAAAAACTGGTGATAATTGATGATTGCCAGGGAAGTGGGAGTCAGTTTTCTTGTACATGTAACCTAGTTATCAAATTTACAGGCACATGCAAGGAGATTATTTTGACCATGATGCAGTACATGGTCCTACACATATGCATATATGGCAGCACAAATTAGATTTGTAGATTATTCAAAAGAGAATACAGAGACAAGCTGGACAGATGACTCATTGAATAAGAGAATTTGATGATTTTAGTTACCAGCATCTACACAGTTACTCACAAACATCTGTAATTCTAGTTCTACCGAATCTGATGTCTTCTTCTGACCTTTTAGGGCACCAGACATGTACACACACACTACACATAATACATTTAGGCAAAACACTTGTACAGATAAAATAAATAAATCTTTTTTTTTCTTTTGGTTTTTCAACACAGGGTTTCTCTGTGTAGCTTTGCCCCTTTTCCTGGAACTCACTCGGTAGACCAGGCTGGCCTCGAAGTCACAGAGAGCCTGGCTCTGCCTCCCCAGTGCTGGGATTAAAGGAGTGTACCACTACCACCTGGCTAATAAATCCTGTTTTAATTTAAAAACAGGCTACAAAGTTTTGGTGTTGGGGAGATTGGGGTGGTTCTGTAGGAGTTAATGGGAGGAGTGTGAGAGATAGGTTCAAGTACATTGTATGAAAATTTCAGGGAATCAATAAAAATATTTTAAAAGGAAATGCCTCTCTTTATTGGTATAATTAGATTATACACATTTAATGTAGCCACTAATGCATTTTTCTTAATATCAACCATTTTGTTATTGTTTTGCAATTAATGTTGGGACCTCTTTTTTTCTGCTTCCTCTGGCTTCAATTAAGCATTTTATACTTTAATTTTATTTCTTCTCTAAATTTATCAATAATACTTCAAAAAGGTTTTGTATATTCTTACAATTCTTAACTATTCCACATTTTCTCATTCTTGTTTTTACATTTCCATTTTAATTTAGAAATTTTCTTTTGAGTTACCTTCGGGCTTACTAATTCTTTACTCATCTACACCAAGTCTTCTGATGAATCTGTCAAAATCACTTTCAATTTCTGTTATGCTTTTTATTTTCAGCATTTTATTTTGATTGTTTTATATAGTCTCTGTATGATTATATTATTCATCTTTTACTGTATGCCATGTACTTATTCTTTTAGAGCCTTTACTATATTAATTATTATTTTTATTTATTTATCTTTTTTTGTTTTTCAAGACAGGTTTTTCTCTGTGTAGTTTTGGTGCCTGGCCTGGAACTCACTCTATAGACCAGCTGGCCTTGAACTCACAGAGATCTGCCCACTTCTGCCTCCCAAGTGCTGGTACTAAAGGCGGGAGCCACCACCACCTGGCTAATTATTATTTTTAATTTACCCATCTGCTAATTCCAACATTTGTCATATCTGAGTCTTTTTTTGATAATTGTTTTATCTCTTTTGACATTTTCTTGACTGTTGATCTGCCTTGTGTTTCTTTGCTGAAGTCTGTGTACATTAAATTTTCTATTAGGAAGTGAATATTCATTACTATAGCAAGGAGCTGAAAGCACTGTGGCGGTTCAAATTCCTAAATTCTTCTATCATCATTGTTGTCTTTTCTCTTCCCTTTGGGCTTTCCTCAGGATTCCTCCTTAGACACTATGTTTGAAAATGCTATTTCTCTGTCCCTGACTTTCCGTTTCAAGTGTGTGTGTGTGTGTGTGTGTGTGTGTGTGTGTGTGTGTGTGTGTATTCAGGTTCCATTCCCAGATTGAGAAAGAAAAAGAGAGAAATGTTGGGGTTGGAACCTGGAGCCTTATTAATGCTAACCAAGCATTTTGCGGCTGAGCTCGATCCTTAGCTTATGCTTTGCAGCTTTTAAAATAGTGATTATACACTCTTATTAAGGTGTTGGTGTAGCAGAAAGATATATTCTAATCCAATATCAATCTTTTATTTGAGATGTTTCTCACCTGTATGTATGCCTGACACTGACCTCCTGCCTCACTTGGGAAGGAGCCATCTCTGCAGGACTCAACCAGAATGGATCTGAACATTCTGTCTGAGTCTAACCCAGGGTCCAGCTGCTGATCCTGCAAAACCCAACAACTTGGAGGTGTTGGTGAGATTGCTCTACTGAACAACCTGCTCAGTGGAGATCCATTTGGTAGAGGTTTTAGAAGCCTACAGTCAGCAGTCTGGGGAAGCAAGATCAGCTGAGGAGTTGATGAATGAGCAAAATGTAATCTGAGAACATAAAAGAAGGTGCGGCCCAACCACCGAACCAGATCATCAGAATCAGTTTTTAATGGAAAATTTGTCTCTCTTCTAGTTTCCTTTGTGTTGCAGTAATAATAAAACACCCTGACAAGAAGCAATTTAGAAGAAATAATTCGTTTCATCTTATACTTCCAGGTCATAAGCAATTGTTGAGGGAAGTCAGCACAGGAACTCAAATGGAAACCATGGAAGAACACTGCTTAATAGCTTACTCTCTGACTCCCTCAGCTAGCTTTCTTACATAGCCTAGAACTACCTGCATCTGGATGGTGCCACCCACAGTGGAATATGCCCTCTCACATCATCAGGCCAATCTGATCAAGACAATTCTTTAGTTAAAGTTCCCTCTTGCCATATGACTCTAGGCTATGTCCAGATGACAATAAAAATTAACCAGGACAGTCTCAGACTCGTGACATTCCCAATGAATGAATCCCTTCCTGTTTTATTTATAGAGAGGGCTCTTATTTGTGGTCCTGTCACCTATCTTATGCAAGGATTACAGGTTTGTATGACAATGATTGACTCACCAAATGTTTTTCTTTCATAACTTCCTGTTGCTACTGAAGGATAGATAGAGTTAGTTACAGGAACGACTCTCTTAAAATTCAATGGCAAGGCTTTGATAGTCTTTTCCCAGAGCTGAGGAGCTGAGGACTGAAACCAGGGCAAGCGCTCTACCACTGAGCTAAATCCCCAACCGTCTTTTCCTATTTTGAATAGTACTTTCTCAGAGAAAAATTGTGGAAATATTACATAGAAATTATTTCTCCTTTATCCCCACCATAAATATAAGGGAATCATCCTTAGATCTTCATTATGAAGTTGGTGATGGTAGTGCATGCCTGTAATGTCAGAATGCAGGAGGATCGTGAATTTGGAAACAGTCTGGGCTTTATAATAAGACACTGTTTCAAAATATAAGACAAAATAATTTTCATTATGATAACATAGTAATATTCTTAGAAATAAGTCTCATGAAAGTATGGGGCCAGAGCACAAGCAACTTTGGCCCGTAGGAATTTCTCATTTTCACTCCACTTTACATTCAATCTTCAACATCTCATCAGTCACCTACATGTTTCTTCTAGTTTGTTTCCAGCACCTTTTGCTCTGTCTGTCTCGTGATTTGCCCTTTTCTCCAGATTTCAGGACAGCTTCTTCCTTGTCAAAGAAAAGTGCCCAATCATGAGTTTGTTCAGCATTGTATTCTAAGAACAGACATGATCATTTCTGACCTTTTTAAAATGTATCTGAGCTGAAAACTGAAATAATACTAGTGCTTTGAAAATCATTGTTTTGTTTTCTCTATCTCCCCAGAAAATATTGGAAACTTTCTGTTTTCTTCAAAGCCTTGGTGGTAGTGGAGATGCGCTTCTCAGTTGTTGGTACTGGGAGCACTGACTTCTCCTTTATATAACAAGCCCCTGCTTTTTGGAATACATGATGTTGAAGATCAGTCAAATTCAATCTCACTTTGTACCCAATAGTCCAACTACTCTTCATAACTAATCCCTACAATGGAATCTGCTTCAATCACATCTCCATAAAAAATTCATATATATGTTCTCACAAATTCTGCTGTTTTCTTCCATTTATGTTTATTTTGGGGATTCTTCAGAATATTACAAAAGCTTTATGAATCCAAATTCACTTAAATTTGGTTCTTATGAAAATCCAGAGCCCATAGAAAGCAAAAGCCAGGGAGTTAGATATTGGAGCACTGGTCTTCCCTGGGTCTAGCAGGATAGAGCAGCCTGCACAGAACATAGCTGATGGCCGTGTTTACATTTTTACATAACCAGAAATCTGACAGGAGACAATCCAGAATTGGCCACCTTAGTGTTCAGTAACAACTCAACAAGTGTTTGGTAAACAATAACAGTTTAATGAACTACATTTCTACATTGCCATACTCATGTGTGTTAGAGATTTGCATCCTCATCTCTTGAGGATGATGACTTACCCATCTACTTCTGCCCTACTTATTGGCAATGGAAAATAAATGCCCGATAATCTAGTGTTTTCTATAAATTTATTTTAAAAATGGCCATTCTTGGAAAAAAAACAGATTTGGAAAATGGGTGTTGATCATTTACAGTATTTCTAGGAAGTTCTCTAGGGAAAGGAACTTGAGAATTCCTGTGGAGTTATGCATGGCGGCCATCCCTGTGGACTTGCTCATGAGTTGCAGCAAGTGTACATGTTCCTTTTGATCCTTACTACAATCTGTGTCAAAGAAAGTCATGGTGGGTCATATGATAGCAATTGAGGAACAGATGCTTTGAGGCCAACTTCATAATTTTCCACATCAGAACTGAACCAATGCATCTACTCCCTAAAAGTCCCTCTATTTTCTTGATCATTCGTTTAGTATTTATGTGTACAGTGTCCTGGTGTTGTTTATTTGTTTCCTTTGTCAGTTTGATACAAGTCAGTGTCATCTGGGTAGAAAGAATCTCAGTTGAGGAATTAGCTCAATCAGATTGTAAGTCTGTGGTGCATTTTCTTGATTGGCACATGATGTGGCTGGGTCCAGCCCATAGGTGGATGACATCCCTGGGCAGGTGGTCCTGAGATGCCTTAGAAAGCAGGCTGGGCAAGCCATAAGGGACAAGCCAGTAAGCAGCAGGCCTCCATGAATTCTCCTTCAACTTCTGTTTCTAGATTCCTACCTTGATTTCCTGCCCTGACTTCCCTTAGTGAGAACCTGAGAGTTTTAAGATGCTCAGCTCTTCAAAAATTATTCACTTCTTTTTTGGCTCACTGATGGTTTAGAAAATTAAAACACCTTCTGTGCTAGTTGTTTCTATTCTCTCCCTTTCTTAGTCTATTTTCTTTTGTTAACACAATACCACAAACTGGGTAAATAAAAAGAAAAGAGGCTGGTTCATGGTTCAGCAGACCCAATGTCAATGGGCCACATCTGGTGCTGACAAAGTCCTGAGGCAGCACATAGTGTCAGTGTCACATGGCAAGAGATGGCCCAAAGTGACATTTATAGAAGTTACTATATATTATCTTGGTAATGCATCAATCTGGTAATCCAAAAATCTATTAATCACATGAATGAATGAATCTATGAAGGCAGATCCCTCATTACCTCTTAAAGTCTCATCTGGTCCCATTTCTTTAAATCTCATAATAGAGACTATGTTTAGGGACTATATAGAGACTCTTTGCTGTGGGAAATGCTGATTGGCCAGTAGCCAGGTAGGAAGTATAGGTGAGATAAACAGAGAAGGAGAATTCTGGGAAGAGAAAGGCTGAGTCAGGAGACACCAGCCTGCCATCCAGGGAGCAGCATGTAATGACACACAGGAAAAGCCACTGAACACGTGTCGACATATAAATTAACAGAAATGTGCTGAGTTTAAGTGTAAGTAAGAGCTAGTCAGTAGTTAGCCTGAGCTAATGGCTGAGCAGTTTTAATTAGTATAAGCCTCAGTGTGTTTACTTAGGGGATGTTAGTGGGAAAGCTTTGTCCTGACTGTGGGCCAGGCAGGACACAGGAAAACTCTGGCTACAACTCCTAATAGGGACATGAGTTTTGGATGTGACAAACCATATTTAAACCATAGCATTTATATTGTTGTGTATTCCCAGAATCTGTTCTATATGTCTGGCAGCACTCCAGCACTCTTTAATCAAATGGGTCTGACCAATGGATAGACTTGGCAATAGAGTAAAAGAACAGAGAGTGACTAAGAGGGAATTTCTTACTCTGAAACTTCCTTTAGGGGGTCACCTTGAGTTTGCTGCTTTCCTAATATAAAGGTTACATTTCCTTTCAAGTTTTTCATATGATTTTCTTTTCATTTAAGGTTCCAATAATTTCTCTTACTTTCCTCATCTCAAGTGTAGTTGTAGAAACAGCTAGAAGTCTCTGAAATGTACTGATAGATAACTGAATTGCTCTTCCTAGTTTGCCTACACACTGCACAGACCTTTGTTATTAGATCCTTTGCAAATCAAAGCTCCTCAAATTATCTTAATTGGAGCGTGCCATCTGTTTTCAGCTGGGATCCTAACTTGTACACTTGCTTTTTATTTTATATGCATATGCCATTTCTGCCTAATTAGTTTTATATAAGCAACCTCATGCAGAAGCCACAACTTACACTAGGTTCTCAATAAACAAGCATCTTTTATAGAATACAGTTTCTTTTCTAATACCTGTTTATCCTTATTTACTAACAATGTATTTTGAACCTACTATGTGCCATATGCTATGCTAGCTTTTTATGAAAGAGTACTGACCACTATCTCAGTTTGTATTTGCCTAGCAAATGGTGTGAAAGGAAAGACAAAGCTGAGAAAGCTTTTGTGACCTAGGTGATAAAAGATACTATATATCATGCTAAAGAGATTAACATAAATACTGTTAAACTGTTGATAGGTCCTGTTAAGGTTATTGAGGATGGTCAGCTGTGCCTTATAGAAAGGAGGTCTTAGAATTTGCTGGAGAATGAGTTGGCAAAAAATATGTCTTAGAGTGGAATTACTTGAGATGTCTATTACAATAGCTCAAGGCAGATTGAAGGAAATTTTGGATTAAGATTGTTGGTAATAGTGGTGATAAAAGATAAATATGGAGTGATTTGGAAATGTTGTTGATTGAGACATCAAGACAATAGGAAGTTGCTACTTCAAGAAGAAATTTTAATTCCAGAATGTCATTTGAATTCAGGGAGCAGCATAAACTCATTTTCAATTGTCTATAATATTCTGGAAGTTAATACTCTGCTCTAATGGAAACTGAACAAAGATGTGTTAGTGTGCATTATTGCTTTAAAGGGGGGAATGAGTTATATATGCTTCAAATTTCCAATGTAGTTGGTTAGTGGAACTATTTTTTTTAAAGGAATATCCTATGGGGAAAGAAACTTTATGGAAATAATATGTAAATAGGCTATTACTTTATGGCTTTGCCTATATCTACTTTCCATCATACATGATTGAAAATTTGTTTCTAGCAAGGAATGGTCTTTTTTATTATTGGTAGCTTAGATTTCTTTTCTCTTTATAAAAAAAACAAAGGCTTGCATAGCCTGGAGAAAAGAAATTGAAAGCAATAGTGATTCTTATGAAAAAGTACTATATCTAAGACCTAACATTTAAATAACATTGTGTTGTAAGATTTGATACATACTTGAAAAGATATTTTTTGCTTATTACTAACTTAGTCATACAGTCATAGTGATGTTAATGACAAACCTTATATTTTTGAAAAAGAGAATGAATTTTGTCTTAAAATTAACTGGAAAATATCTCATAGTCTTTTAAGAAGCCTAGAATAAAAATAATCCATTGTGATATTTTCTTAGTTTTTGCTCTTTTTTTCCTCATCATCAAAAATAAATATTGTCAAGGGGCAAATATTTTAATATAATAATTGATAAAAGTTATATCTCAAGTAGATACAAAGACACAAGATATAATAGATAATTTATTTTAAACATATAAATGGAAGCATGAATGTGTTTAGTCCAAGAAATAAAAGAAATGTAAGTGAAACCAACAATAAAATAGTTTATCCATAAATTTGCAAGCATAAAATATTAATATCCAGCTGTAACTGAAGTTCAGTGACTGAGTTGCCCCATATAGTGCTGTATAAATCAGTATAAGTTGTCACAAGTTTACTGTAGGGAAAATAGAAATATGTATTAAAATATTTAAAATTATTCACTGTGTTTGAGCCATCATTTCAACTTCTTAAAATATGTCCTTAGGAAATTAAGATAAATTCCTGTTAGGGCTAGTTAATATGTAGTACTTGCAATCCGCTTATCTAAAATCTATGATGGTACATAGACACAATACCTAAACATTTAATGCACATACACATGCAAGTTTTCTTAAATCTTTCTAAAATCAGGCTTATCTTCCACAGGAATTAGAAAAGGTGCCCTTGAAAAAGGCTAATTATAGAAGGGTTTATATTCATTCAGGAACATAAGACTAGTAACAGCCTAGGTATCATGACTGCAGGCTTGAAAACAAAAGTGGTCAGCTTTTGATAGAAAAGACTCAATGTTGCAATTTTTTTGTGCGTGAGATTTATAATAGCAGTGAATGAGAATGTATTAGCTAATGGTGGAAAATGTGTCCATAAATGAATCAAACAGAAGAAATCTCATGCAGCACTTTCCATTCATTTTACAACATCTACTCCTGTATTTCATCAAGGTGAATATTTCATTCTCTTAAGGGAGGAATGCATGCAGTCCCATTAACTTCTACATCATAGCAAAATAATAAAATCCCATCATATTGTCACACAAAGTACAAAACACTAGTCAGTGGCAGAATTCATCTAACACAGTATGGGGGAAAGGATTAGTTGCACAAAATGTAACTGTGTTAGAGCTTGCTATAGCTACCTCGTCACGAGGGCTGTCATACTTAATATTGTCAACTTGGCAGGACGTAAAAGCACCCAGGAGATAAACCCCTAGGCATGTTGCTAAGTGAGGTGGGAAGACTCACCATTCTGTAGGTGGGAGCCTCAGATTGCATAAAAAGAGAAAGCAGTGTACCACCTGTGTGCCAACATTCATTGCTTTCTACTTCCTAAATGTTAATTCAGTGTCACCAGCTGCCTTAAGCCCCTGCTGTCATGCTATCTCCATCATGATTGATTTTTGTCATTTAACTACAAATCAAAATAAGCCCTTCCTTCTCTCACTTGCTTTTGTCAGGTATTTTGTCTCAGCAATGAGCAAAGTAAATAATAAGAGGGCTAATTTGGTAAGTATAGCTGTCTTCCTCCACCACATATCTCATATGGCCATTATTGGCCGACAAATCAATTGGGTGGCAAGCTTTACTGGAGAATATACCAAATTTAATTCCTAAAAGGTTTGGGTCTTTGATATCTTGTCTTTATTACAGTAATGCAGGTAATCTTGGATCAGTTCTGCCAAGTGTAGACTAACTCAGATGTGTCATAAAAAAACCCCTCAGCTTTCAACGTATTATGTCTTGCCTCTATAATGTAGAAGCAATTCAATTTCTCTCCAGTAAGCACAATAGATGACCTACCCAGGACAGTGATCGCTTCTATGGATGTTTGTTTCATGGCATAAGAAGTCTCAATTGGTCAGATAAAAAATAGTCACAGCTCCTACTATGTTCTCTGGTACCAAAGTTTCTCTCAGCTTCTAGAACAGCAAAAATCATTAACTGAAGTAAAAAAGGAATACTATACACCCCCCTTCTTGACTGAGCTCTCATGTTATTATGGAGAAAAATAAAGCATCATGTGTAGCTGGTTATTTTTTACTCTCTTAGCTCTTTGGGAGGCCTGCCACCTGGCTCCCAAATAAATACACACATGGAGACTTATTCTTATTTAAAAATGTCTGGCCTTAGCTTGGTTTGTTTCCAGTTAGCTTTTCTTTGCTTAAATTATCCCATCTATCTTTAGCCTCTGGGATATCTTTCTCTATTTCTGTGTACCCTTTTTTTTTTTCATTTCTTTCTCAATGGCTTGCCATGTAGCTGGGTGGCTAGGCCCTGGAGTCTTCCTCTCCTCCTCTTTTTCAATCCTCGGTCTTTGTGCCTCCCAGCCCTGCCTATCCTTTCTCCTACCTTGCTATTGGCCATTCAACTCTTTGTTAGACCAATCAGGTGTTTTAGACAGGCAAAGTAACACAGCTTCACAGAGTTAAACAATGCAACATAAAAGAATGCAACACATCTTTGCATCATTAAACAAATACTCCAGAGTATGAACAAATGTAGCACATCCTAAAATAATACTCTATAACAACCTTGTCATCTTTCCCAGATGACACTGTAGTTTAACCTTTATTATTCTTTTATACTGTGTGTAAATTCAACTGTTTGCTTCTAAGACAAATGAGTTCCTGTGAAGGCCAAGGACTCTGTACACATGTGAAGGCCAGGGACTCTATGTGCAAGATATTACTTCAGTTACTTTGCATTTCCCTAGCAGATGCATTCTATGGGAATGCTCTGTGGATACCACAACAGTGAATCAAACATTTTTTAAGTACAAAGAAGTAGTGTTGACTGGCATAGATATCAGTTCTATCCCCATAACAAATGTTTATCTCCATGAGGATAGTAATAAATAGCCAAGCACATCAATGCCAATATGTCCATTTAATAAATTGGCCTTTTAGAAGGCAGACCTTTTATTTTCTGATAACTTTAGATTAAAGAGAAGCTTTAAAGAGGACGAGGATGATCATATATAACATGCCATTTTCTTTTTTATTAAAATCTTAGGTAAGTATGTTCCATTCATCTAAATTAATCAGCTAATATTGATATATTACTAATTATAGTCCATGCTATGTTCTGTTTTCCTCCTTTTTTTGTTTTCTGAGACATTGTTTTACTATGTAGCCCCAACCTAGCCTCGAACTTACAACAATCCTTGTGCCTCTGCCTGCCAAGTACTAGGCTTATAGACATGAGCCAACATGCTTCCTCCTCCATTTTTACCTGGTTTTTCTGTTACATAAATTCATTTCACCACCACACATTAGTTATCACATTTTCTTCCCTTAAGCACCTTTTGGCTGTGACAGTTCTTGAGACTGCTTTTGATTGTTTTGGTAGTTTAGAAGAGTATTAGTCAGGTGTTCTTATTTTGTTAAATATTTTGTTTTAAATTAGCTTTCAACGCAACAGGATTCCACATGAAATTATCATATATATTTCATTTTGGTGGCTTTCCTCCCACAGCTCCCCCATCATCTTCCTTACTTTTTCCTCATCTGTACCCTTTCTTTACCAAGAATCCATCTCCTAACACTATTTTGTATTCCCTGCCCCATCCCTTAATGCAGTGGTTCTCAACCTGAATCTACAAACTTTTAATACATATTTTTGTGTTGTGGTGACCCCCAACCATAAATTTTTTGTTGCTACTTCATAACTATAATTTTGCTACTGTTATGAACTGTAATGTAAACAATTTTGGAGATAGAAGTTTGCTAAAGGGGTCACAATTTATGGATTGAGAACTGCTGCCTTAGAGCATCTTTCTTCCCTTTCAACTTCGTGGACTTTCCCCACAATTATTTCTATCTGGATACACATGTTTCAGAAGTAGAGGCTATAATACACATATGAAAGAGAAGACATAGTATTAGTATTTGTTTTTTTCTGAGCTCTGGTTATCTCATTCAGTATAATATTTTCTAGTTCTATCCATTTTCCTGCAAATTTCATTATTTTATTTTATTTTTTTTAGTTTTGAGTGAAATTTCATTATGTCTATGTAGCATGTTTTTATTATCCATTCTTTAGTTGATAGATTTCTAGGTTGGTTACATTTCTTTGCTATTGTAAAAAGAGCAGCAATAAACATACATATGCAGGTATCTAAGATATAAATATAGCAAGATCAATATTATTAACTCCTCTCTCAATGAGATAACATTATCTAATAGAGCATAAGGTTTATATATTTTTCTTTACAGACTCCATTCATTTCTAAGCTGTCTTAGGTCCAAAACTTTATCTCTTACCACTTTCAATGGTATTCTGTAATATATTTTTAACACAGTTAAACTTTTGTCATATTCAGCATTCCTTGACTTCTAAATAATTTTTTTTTTATTTTTGTTTTTGCTCTTTGAGACAGGGGTTTCTCTCTGTGACTGTCCTGTATGTCCTGGAACTCACTCTATCGACCAGGCTGGACTTGAACTAAGATCCGCCTACCTCTGCTTCCCAAGTGCTGGGATTAAAGGTGTGCACCACCACCACCTGGCAGACTTCTAAATAATTTTTAAAGACATATTTTATTTTATTTTATTTTATTTTATGTGTGTTTTGCCTGCATATTTCTCTGTACTACACAGTGTGTGCAGTACCCACTGAGGCCAAAAGAAGGCACTGAATTCCCTAGAACTGGAGTTACAGAAAATTGTTAGTACCCATGTAGGTTTTGGGAAACAAATCTAGGTACTCTGCAAGAGCAACCAGTGCACTTATGTGCTGAGTCATCTCTCAAGGCCCCTAAATAACTTTAAAATTGTATTGTATGCTAGTGCTTAGCCTTTGTGCTTTAAATTTTTAAGGGTTTTTACACGTATAAAAAGCTATATAGTCATTATTTTAGTATCACACAGAAGAGTTATACTAATCAAATATACTCTATATAACACTTATTCATCTCTTAGCCAATCATACCTTCTGGCAACCAGTAATACTTATGCTGTCTCCATAGCACTTTCAGCCACATTATATAGTATTATATGTATTATGTAGTATTGTGGCAGTTAATTTTATGTGCCAACCTGACTGTGTTAATAGATGCCAATGCTGCTAGCAAAGCATTATTTCTGGGTACATCTATGAGTTTATTTTTGGAAAAGGTTATTCTTGAATTGGTAGACTGAGTAGAAAAGATTGCTCTCACCACCATCTGCTAAGGATCTAAATGTAACAAAGAGCAGAGAAGTGATTTATATTCTCCTCCATCATCTCTCTCTTCTCCTTTCATCTCCCTCTTTTCTCTCTAGAGAACTGAACTCAGGGTCTTGTACATGTTGAACATATGCTTTCCTACTGAGCTTTCCCCCTAGTCTCTGCTCTTTTTCTTCAGTTAGCAGATCTGCTACTGTATTGTGAAGAT
Source organism: Onychomys torridus (assembly GCF_903995425.1). NCBI lineage: Eukaryota > Metazoa > Chordata > Mammalia > Rodentia > Cricetidae > Onychomys > Onychomys torridus. The sequence goes on along the minus strand of NC_050466.1, from coordinate 8,983,418 downwards.
TCTGATTCTTGTGTTTTCAGATTCCAAGGACTTACTTCAATACCACAATCCCACATCTGATTTGCTGTTTGAGATATTCCATTGGCTCCTCAGTTCTCAGTTCTTCCAAGTTTGACTGGATGATACCACTGCCTTCCTGACTGGTTCTTGTCCTTACAGATGGCAACATAAGAGGCCTCTCAGCTCCCATAATTTCTTGAGCCAGTACCTATAGTAATTAATTTCGTCTCTCCTCTTCCTTTTCTTCCTTCTGCCTGACTTACCCTCACTTCCCCTCCACTGTTTTTTCATCACTTTTCCTTTTCTCACTTGTTTTAGCTTTTACTGTTCTAGTTCTCTGGAGAATCTCAACCAAAACATATTGTGGTACTAAGACTGATTTGAGAAAAATGGAATTTTAAGGATGAATTGTCTATATTTGTTGCAGCAGTCTGGAATTGTTTTGTTAATCTGATTATATTTAAAGATGCTAATAACCTTTTCTAGTAGTACAAAGAGAAAGAACTCTTTATAAACATGCAAAATATTTTCATTAGCTATTCCTAATTAACCATTTTGATAAACAAAGTGCGAAGTGGCTTGAAGGTATATGGAATACTATGGGATGCAATAGCAGGCTTGATTGGTTTTAATGTTGTTAAACGAAGTGGTGGAAGAAAGGGAAGAACACAGGGACTTGATTTCCCAGCTTAAGCTCTCCAGACATGACCCAGGAGTTTTTAGATGTGCCCTAAAGAAAGACCTATCTCCTTTAGCTGTTGAGCTAAAAATGCTTAAAATCAAATATATGATCACACCTTATGATTGGCTGAATTTATAATTCAAGCTGAGTTTTTATCCTCGAGGTGTCTTCTGTCAGTGTGGGCATTGATTTGGATCATCTAAAGGGATGCAGATGAACTGTAAGACCCTGTTGAGGCTATAATACCGAACTCCTAAATTCTGATGAATCTTCTTTACTCAGTGATCTGTTCATTTCTATAGAAAGCAGCCTCTTCACCTACAGTTATATTTCTCTGTGGTGAATAGACCCTGCATTGATTGAGGAAGCATAACAGCTTCCACTGAGGTAGCAGTCCTAAAAAGCATGATTAGTCTTCTCAAGACCCTCCTCCACCATTCATCTGTTTATGACCCTATAAGTATATTCAAATCCCAGTAAGCTCCTAGAGCTTTTGTTACAAAGTATGACCAAGGAGGAGGTATACTACTCCAGAAGAACTGCTTGGGCTTTTTAATTCAAATATGCAGACATCTAGGGAACATATATATGAATATTAATGGAATAGGATGATGAACAGAAAGTCAGATCGTGCAGAATTTATTGAAACACTCTCAATGAGCAGAAATACTATATGTGCTACAGACTAGAGAGTTACATAGCTCTTACATAGTATCTTTTGTTGGTTTTCAGACAAATAGATCAAAAGATCGCCCATTGTGAATAATTTGGAAATGCCAAATATTCCTTAATGTAATTCAGGAGAAGGGATACAATGGCATGGGAAAATGGAATGATATAATGGAGTTATCATTTAATACCTATAAACCCACATTGGAAATGTCCAGAAAATATATCTTTTGCCAATATATCAATAAGTCGATTTGTGAGAGAACTATTACTATTCTTGAAGAGCTTCATGGTCACTTTTTACAGGCCAGTTCCACTTGATGGGATCTTATTTGGGGTAATTGTATTTATAGATAAAATTGAGAAGAATTCACATCCTAGCAAAACTGAAACTTTTTTTTGTAGTTAAGAACACTTTTTTTCTCCTTTTGTAAATTTATTATATTTGTGTTTTAATTTTGCACATTAGCCATGGGTTCCCCTGTCCTACCCCATCCCAACCCCCCCCCCCACCTTCTCCCAGCCCCTGCCCTCCATTCCCATCTCCTCCAGGGCCAAGACTCCCCTGGGGATTCAATTCAACCTGATGGATTCAGTACAGGCAGGTCCAGTCCCCTCCTTCAAGGCTGAGCAAAGTGTCCCTGTGTAAGTCCAAGGTTCCAAACAGCCAGCTCATGCACTAAGGACAGGTCCGAGTCCCACTGCCTGGGTGCCTCCCAAGCAGTTCAAGCTATTCAATTGTCTCATTTATCTAGAGTGCCTGATCCAGTTGGGGGCTCCACAGCTTTTGGTTCATAGTTCATGTGTTTCCATTAGTTTGGCTATTTGTCCCTGTGCTTTTCCAATCTTGGTCTCAACAATTCACACTCTTACACTCCCTCCTCTTTCTTGACAATTGGACTCCTGGAGCTCCACCTGGGGCCTGGCCTAGGATCTCTGCATTAAATTCCATCAGTTATTGGATGAGAGTTCCAGCTTGACCATTAGGGTGTTTGGCCATCTGATCACCAGACTAGGTCAGATCAGGCTTTCTCTCTACCATTGCCAGTAGTCTACAGTGGATGTATCATTGTGGATTTCTGGGGACCTCTCTAGCACTTTGCTTCTTCCTGTTCTCATGTGGTCTTTATTTATCATGGTCTGTTATTCCTTCTTTTCCCTTTCTGTTCTTGATCCAGCTGGGATCTCCTGCTCCCCTAATTTCTCTTTCCCTCAAACCTTGCCCTTCATTACTCCCACTGTCGTCCAGGTTGTTCATGTAGATCTCATCCATTTCTCTGTCATTGGGCAATCCCTGTGTCTTTCCTAGGGTCCTGTTTTCTAGGTAGCCTCCCTGGAGTTGTGTAGCAGTCTAGTCATCTTTGTTTCACATCTAGTATCCTACTATGAGTAAGTTTGTCTTTCTGAGTCTGGGTTACCTCACTCAGGATGAATTTTTTCTAGATCCATCTATTTTCCTGTAAACCTCATGATGTCATTGTTTTGCTCTGCTGAGTAGTACTCCATTGTGTATATGTACCACATTTTCTTTATCCATTCTTCAGTTGAAGGGCATCTAGGTTGTTTCTATATTCTGACTATTACAAATAATGCTGATATGAACATAGCTGAGCAAATGCCCTTGTGGTATGATTGAGCATTCCTTGGGTATATGCCCAAGAGTGCTATAGCTGGGTCTTGGGGGAGATGGATTCCCAATTTTCTAAGAAAGTGCCATATTGATTTCCAAAGTGGCTGTACAAGCTTGCATTCCCACCAGCAGTGAAGGAGAGTTCCCCTTGTTCCACACCCTCTCCAGCATGAGCAGTCTTCTGTGTTTTTTTTTTTTTAATCTTAGCCATTCTGACAGGTGTAAGGTGGTATCTCAGAGTTGTTTTGATTTGCATTTCCTGGATAATTAGGTATGTTGAGCAATTCCTTAAATGTCTTTCAGCCATTTGAGGTTCCTCTGTTTAAAATTCTGTGTTTAGTTCTATAGCCCATTTCTTAATTGGACTGTTGGGCATTTTTGATGTCTAATTTCTTGAGTTCTTTATATATTCTGAATATCAGCCCTCTGTTAGATGTGGGGTTGGTGAAGACCTTTTCCCATTCTGTAGGCTGTTGCTTTGTCTTGTTGACCATGTCCTTTGCTCTACAAAAGCTTCTCGGTTTTAACAGGTCCCATTGATTGATGTTTTCTCTCAGTGTCTATGCTACTGTTGTTATATTTAGAAAGTGATCTCTGGTGCCAATGCATTCAAGACTACTTCCTACTTTCTCTTCTATCAGGTTCAGAGTAACTGGATTTATGTTGAGGTCTTTGATACATTTGGACTTAATTTTTGTGCGTGGTGGGAGTTATGGATCTATATAATTTTTGGCAAAACTGAAACTTTTATTCCCTATAGAACATCTCTATATTTGCTTACATTTAAAATTTTCTTTTATCATTGTTGTATAGATTTTCTAATATGTATCTATATACTGTCTTAGTCAGTGTTCCACTGCTGTAAAGACCATGGCAACTCTTATAAAGGAAAGCATTTAATTGGGACTTGCTTACAGTTTCAGAGGTTAATTCATTGTTGTCATGGTAGGGACGATGGCAGCACACAAGTAGACATGGTATTAGAGAAATTGCCAATAATTTTACATCTGTATCAGCAGACAACAGAAAGAGTGAGAGAAACGTAGGGCCTGATGTGGACTTTTGAAACCTCATAGTTTCTTCTTCTCCCACCCACAGTGACACACTTCCTTTGAAGTCACACATCCTAACCCCTACAGAGCACTGCCGTTTCCTGATGACTAAGTATTCAAACATATGAGCCTATATAGGACTATTTTTATAATGTTCTTATTTTTTATTCATCTATTTATTTTACATCCTGACCATAGCCTCCCCACACCCCATTATCTCCTCCCATACCCCAACCCCCTTTTCTTCTGTCTCCATCCAGAAAATGGCTGGTTTCCCATGAGTATCTGTAATAGTTTAACAGCAGCAGGCAACCTTAGTGTGTTGGATCCAAGAGGCAACAGAAACTCATACCATGTAACAGACCTTGCATGGGAGGTTTGTTGGGGGTGATGAAGAGGTGGCCTCTGAGGGAGAGCAAAAGGAAAGAGAGAGAGGGGTAAGAAGGGCTTGCCTTTTGTACATGGATATAGTGCATGCACATAGAGAGAGTGCTCTATTTGGTGGTTGCAGTAGCTACAGTGTCATATATTGGCTACTGCTGATTACTGTCCTGCTAACATTCCTCCCTTCTGTCTAATATAAAAAGATGAGGAAATAGGAAGGGGTAGCTGGTGAGGTGGTAATGGAGATGCCGTGTTCTCTAGAGTGTAGCAGGAATCTTAAAAGTTCTTATTAATAAAATCAAACCTGAGGCCAGTTATTGGGATGAATGCTGGAAGATCAGAGAAGCAGAACAAGCCACAGCTACCTCACCTCATCAGTTCCTCAGCTGATCCTGTTTCCTCAGACTGGAAGCCTCTCAGTCCTCATCCAGAATGAATCTCAGCTGAACTGTGCTGCTCAAAAGCCTAAAAACTTAACCAGCCAAATTCTTCTAGTTCCTTGTCCTCATGCCTTATATACCTTTCTACTTTATACTGTCACTTCCTGGGATTAAAGTCTGGCTTTCTGTGATTAAAGGCTAGATTCACCAGCTTGGCTGTATCCTTGTACGGATGGATTTCTGCCTCTGGAATGCTAGGATTAAAGGCGTGTGCTACGACTGCATATCCTCTATGTTTAATATTATGGCTGTTCTGTCTCTGACCCCAGATAAGTTTATTAGGGTGCACAATATTTTGGGGAACACAATACCACCACACTAGACTGCTTCCTGCTTTCAAGGGGCCTTAGCATCTTTGGGGAACCTCAGAAAGCTGGGGTACTGGACAAGTCCCATGATAGCTGCTTTTTCACTGCTGTCCAGGCTCTGTGGGGCCATCCAGTGCTAGGAAAGTGCAGGTCTAGTTGAATCAGTCTATGAAGTTGGACCACTTGGGACTAGCCACTTTGAATCTGTCCAGGATGCTTGCAGAACAGAAGATAAAGTTAAGAAGTTTAGGGGGGAAATTTTTTGTAGGTCTTGGTAATTAAGGGAGGGGATTCCCAAGACCAGGGGAACATGGGGGAGATCCCACCCTCAGGAACAGGTGGTAGGTCAGGAAACTGTTGATGTACTTATCTGGAGTGCATCTGACCTGTTCAAAGTGCATCCAAGTCAGCTCCCCAGAGCTCAAAATAATTTTTTAAGTTTACAAAAAGAGATAAGTTTTGGACAGACTAGCAGTATCAATAAAACAGGGCATATCAAATTTCAATAAGACTAGCTGCCACCCCATGTATTAAGGCTGGGCAAGGTGACCAAGTATGAGTATGAGGAATAAGGTCTCAAAAGCCAGTAAAAGAGTGAGAGATAGCCCCTGTGGGAGTCCCACAAGAAGACCAAGCTACAAAATTGTAATATATATGCAGAGTGCCTAGGTCAATGCCATGCAGGCTCCCTGGTTTTCCATTCAGTGTCTGTGAGTCCCTAAGCCCAGGTTAGTTGATTGTGTGAGCCTTCCTATGGTATCCGGTCTATGCCGGCCCATTCTTACTCAAACTACCACATATACCTTTTTATTATTTGGGTGTATTTTTAAATGGTGCTGTTATTTTTTATTTCAAATTTCAGCTTTTCATTTCTAATTCAGGAAAGCAGATACAATTCTCTTATTCTGTGATATGTGATTTTTTATATTTATTTAATTATTCCAGGCAATTTTTTTATTATTGTTAGAGGTTCTCTGGTGTATGCCACTTAGATTATGGGATAAAGCAATTTTATTTCTTCCTCTTAATCTATAACGCTTTTGTTTAGTGTTTGTTTACTTTGAAACAGGATGTCAGTATGTTTCTAAGATAGTCACGGAGCTTGTTGTGTATGTACTAGCCTCAAACTTGTGATCCTCCTGCCTAGCCACTCAAGTGCTGGGTTTTCAGAAATGTTCCATCTTAGTTGGCTCATGCTAGAATGGATTGTGGTATGAAGTCCCCTACATTTCCTGTTATTCTTTGAAAATTATTTTGTTTCCTATGAATTTTGTCAATATTGTCTCTTTATTACTATTTGGTTTTGCATTTTATATGCCTAGATATGAAAGGCTGTTTGTTTTGGATTTTATGATTTTTCCTTTGGTGTTCACTGAGACTTTTGGATCTGTTTTTTGCTTTCTGTCATTTTTGAATATTCTCAGCTCATATTTCAAACACTCCTATGTCCTTTTCTTTTTCTTTTTTCAAGTATTCTAATTACACATGTATAGTCTCCTTTAGTATTGTACAATAGATGGTGGATAGTCTGAGTTTACTTCTACCCCCTTTTCAGTTTGAGATGTCTCTGCCCAGTTTAAATCTCACTGATTTTTCCCTTATAACCCCACTAAAGGTGTCCTTTGTTTCTGTCACAGAAGTTTGATTTCCAGAATTCTTTTGAGTCATCGAGATTTCTTCTCTCTCAATACATCTGTTAATATATGTTGTGTACATTTTTCCTTACTATGATAATCCTGCATATGTATTTTCAGATCCAGTGCAATGATTCTAAGCATCTGTGCCATATCTTGGTCTATTTTTGATTCTTGGTCTGTCTCTTCAAATTGTGAATTTGGCCAGGCGGTGGTGACTCATGCCTTTAATCCCAGCACTCGGGAGGCAGAGGCAGGCAGATCTCTGTGAGTTCGAGGCCAGCCTGGTCTTCAGAGTGAGTTCCAGGACAGGCACCAAAACTACATGGAGAAACCCTGTCTCGACCCCCCGCAAAAAAAAAAAAAAACAAAACAAACAAACAAAAAAAAAACAACAAAAAAAAACCCAATCAAATTGTGAATTTGACACCTTTCATTTTAGCATGACTCAAACAACAAGGACTGAACTAAATAGCTTTAGTGGAACAATCTCTGTGGTGCAAAGAGGAAATGCACGGAGCTCTCTTAACTCTTAAATTTAATCGTAATCTTTTCATGACTCATGTCTCAATGAGGTAGACTTCAAAAACATTTCTTCAGTTAGTTATAGCTGCCCCCTTGCCACAGTGGTATATTCCCATTGCTTCCTCCCTTATTTCCTGAAAGCCCGATCCCCATTGTCTATGTTCTCCCTTCCCTTCCTCCCTCTGTCCATCCATATGCATGTATATATGATGTATGTATGATGTATGTATGTACATGAAAAAGAAAGCCTAGAGTTGCCTGGAATAAGAAGTACAGGGAAGATTAGGCTTTGGCAGAGTTTCCTTCACCTTAAGGATTAGACATTTATTATCAGAAAGGTTTTAATGATCATACTTGCCATGACAAAGCCAGAAATGGATTTTTCTCTTTGCGGGCATGGTGGAATTCCAATAGGTAAAGCCCATAAATATGTGGGGGATCCCTTAGTACTATGATACTAGGAATTTGTCTATATAATCTATTTTCACACTCACCTTTCAGCAAGACTTCCAAAATTTTCAGTTAAATATTTAAATATTTCTCAGAGAACACACATGCCACTCCAGCCAGGAAAGTGTGTAGGCTAGCTGCAGACCTTAATTTTTTTCCTCCTGCTCCTCCAAATAAAATCCCTCACTCTCATCCCTAGCTCTGCAACAGAACACCTATGGAGCCACCCTTCCTCCCTGTCCCAATCTCCAGTGGATGCCACAGATCTCCCCTCTGACATTCTTCCTCTGCTTGTTGCTTTATCTCAACCCCTAAATCCAACAGGCACTCCCTGGATACTAACAGGCCACTTCTTCCAGGAAAGCACGTAAGATAACTGCAGATCCTCACCTCACTCTCCATTCCTCTAAGTACAACCTGCAACAGTCTTTCCTTTCACCCCCAACTTCATCACTAGTGGATCCCAATGATCCTCCACTCCTAAACTTCCTTTCTCCAATCATTGTTTGTCCAACATCCCAACTCCAGCAGGCACTCCCTGGAAACCCAGAGACCACTCTGGCTTAGGAAGTAGGCTAATTGTAGATCTTTACCCCTCTCTCTGCTTGGCCAACTCCAATCCCCCAGTCTCGTTCCCAGCTCTGCAGCAGAATAACTGCTGTAGCCTCTATTTCCCTCCTGAACCCATCTCCTGTGGATCACACAGGTCTTCCCTTCCAAACTTCCTTCCCTCTAAACATTGCTTTGTCTCAACCCCCAACTCCAACAGGCATTCCCTAGGAACACACAGACCACTCTAACTAGGGAAGCAAATAGGAAAATTGCAGATCTTCACATCTCCCTTCATCTTCCAAGTCCAAATCTCCAGACTCATGCCAAGAACTGTAGCAGAACAACTTCTGTGGCCTCTTGTGGGGCATTTACCCACCAACCCCACAGCTCCCCAGAGTTTTCTTGAGTGTGAGCAGCAGGAAATATTAGATAGAAAGATTTATAGTTAGAAGATAAACAGATAGAAAATAAAGGATAGCCTCAAGAGGGCCTGGAAACTTTTCCAACGGCTCCAACTGTCTCTGCCCCAGGGTATTTATATAGAGATGCCAAGGGGGTGGAGCAAAAGACCTCCTCCCCCAGCACAGCCAAGTGCAGACCATTTCAGACACCTGCACTCAGGCCCGTGGCCCCAATCATCCTCTATGTGGACCTGCTGGGTAAAGCCACGAGGAACCCGAAAATGTGCTCTCCTCACTCTCTGCCCCTATGCCCAAGGGATTAATTATGTAGATACTGGTAGAACATCCTGCTTTCCATCTTCTTGAGAAGCACCTCAACTGTCCTCAGCTCATCCCTATTCTAAATGTTAAGTCCCAATAACCAGAAACACATTTTAGCTGGAACATCCAGAGGCCACAAGTATAAAGATCCCAGATGATTTTCCTACCAGGAAACAGCTACCACACTCTCTTAAGAACCAGAGATGGCTCTTCCAGAGGTCCTGAGTTCAATTCCCAGCAACCATGTTGTGGCTCACAACCATCTACAATGAGATCTGGTGCCCTCTTCTGGCCTGCAGGCATACATGCAGGCAGAACATGGCATACATAATAAATAAATCTAAAAAAAAAAACCACAAACAAACAAACAAAAAACAGAGAGGAAACAAAAACCAAGGATGTCAGTACCTAGAATTACAATTCTTCCCATCCAAGATGCCCAGAAGCCAGTGTAAAAACACAATCAACAACAGCTAGCATAATATGGCTTTACTATGGCCAAGCAACCCTATGAGAGCAGGACATGAATATTCCAACATAATTGAAATATAAAAAAGACCTCATTTGATGAATGTGACAGTAGTCATCAAAGAGTAAATTAATAAATCTCTTAAAGAAATCCATTAAAACATAAACAAACAGTGGAAGAAAATGAATAAAACTATTTAGACTTGAAACTGGGAAAAGAATCAATAAAGAAAACTAAACTGAGGAAAATAAGAATATGACAAATTTAGAAACTTGAACACGAACCACAGAGGCAACCTTTACCAAAAACAGAATACAAGAGACAGAAGAAAGAGTCTCAGGCATTAGGAGAAATGGATACATTGTCAAATCTAAAAACTATTGGCATGTCCAGGAAATCTGGGACACTATGGAAGGACCAAATTATAAGAACAGAGGAAGGAGAAGAAACCCAAATCAAAGGCACAGATAATGTTTTCAGCAAAATCATAGAAGAAATTTTCCTAACATAAAGAAGAAGCCTGTCAAGGGACAAGAAGCATAAGGAACAGCCAAATAAATTGGACTGGAAAAGAAAGTCCCCTTGCCACATAATAATCAAAACACTAACTGTATAGAGCAAAGAAGGAATATTAAAAGACAAAGTAACCTATAAAGGCAGAACTATTAAAATTACACCTGACTTCTCAATGGAGACTCTAAAAGCCAGAATGGTCTGGACAGATATCCCGCAGAATTTAAGAGACCACAAATGCCAGCACAGACAACTATACCCAACAAAACTTTCAATCACCATAAATGGTGAATATAAGACATTCCATTGATAAAAATCAAATTTAAGCAATATCTATCTACAAATCCAGCCCTATAGAAGGTGATAGAAGGAAAACTTAAACCTAAAGAGGTTAACTCCATCACAAGGGAACTCTGGAAACAAATATTGCTAGACCAGCAAAGTCAAGTGAAGAACCACACACATGTACACACACACACACACACACATTGAACAATAACAACAAAACACAAAATAATAGGAACTGACAATCATTCATTATTGATATCTCTCAACATTAATGGTCTCAATTTCCCCATTAAAATGATACAGACTAACAGCATGGATGGGAAAACAGAATCTATCCTTCTGCTACATACAAGAAATATACCTCAGCATCAAAGATAGATATTATCTCAGGGTAAAGGGTTGGAAAAAGATATTCCAAGCAAATGGACCTTAGAAACAAACTGGTGTGGCCATTTTAATATTAGATTTCAAACCAAAACTAGTCAGAAGTGTTAGGGAAAGACAATACATACTCATCAAAGGAAAAAATCCACCAAGAGGACATTGTAATTCTTAACATCTGTGCCCCAAAACAAGGGCACCTAAGTTTATAAAGTATATACTTCTACATCTTAAATCACATATTGGTCCTCACACAAATCCACATACCTCTGGACACATGATTGTTTTATGAGGAGGCCAGAAATATACACTGGAAGAAAGTATCATCAAGAAATGGTGCTGATCAAACTGGATGGTTTCAGTTAGAAGAATCCAAATACATACTTATAACCTTGCACAAAGCTGAACTCCAAGTGGAACAAAGACTTCAACATAAAGCCAGGTACACTGAACCTGCCACATGGGGAATAGCCTTGAACACATATGCACAGGAAAAGACTTTCTGAACAGAACACCATTAGTGCAGGAAGGAGATTAACAATTAATTAATGGGACCTCATGAAACCTAGACTCTTCTGCATGGAAAAGGCACAGCCATTTAACAAAGTGCCCACATTCCTAATGGGAAAATATTTTTTACCAATGACACATTGTTAGAGGGATAATATCTCTTGAATTTATGTGTTTTCGATATTATATATTCAATATATATATATATATATTCAGCATTAAATACCATCTTAAACTGAAACTTAAGAAGTGTATTGGGGGATTCAGTTAATAAGGACACACCCAAGAAAAGCATAGGAAAGAAGGTTAAGTTTTATCATACAGATATGATCTAGTGCTTTCCTTATTTATTAGAATCTCTGAGTTATTTAGATAACATTTTTCTGGAAAAGACAAGAAGACACCCCCATAAATGGAGATTTCCCATTGAGTAACCTCTATTTTCAGAGTGTCTGCTTGTCTGCAATTTTCCAAAATAGTATGCACAAAATAATTTTCACGCCAAAGATAGATATTTTGATGCGGTTTATTCTGGTCTCCCACAGTCATGTTATGTTTTGAGGTGACAATTTTTTGTCTTTTATAGGAGAAATCATTTCCTTTTAAGTATAGACATATTTTATGAAATATATAGGTGTTAGGCATAACTATACAAATAACCCTAACAATTGGCAGGCTGACTTTAGAGGCTCTAGGCCAGTCTTTACTACCTAATGAGACCTTGTCTTAAAACAACAACAACAACAACAAGTCAAATAAACAATTAAAACAAACATTTTGTGAACTAGAGAAGGAAGGAGAGTTAAGGACTACTGCTTTTGTCTCTTTTGTTATAAGCCTAGTAGATTGTTTTCCCTTTCTAAACTATATGAACAAAGACATCTGTGAGAAGTGAGTATACTGCTATATGAATGAACATTCATGATATGAACACAGCCATATCAAGAATGGCAATGCCTCAGACCCATGAAAATGGCAGGCCTTTCCCTGTTCTGAGGAAAGATGTTGATAGTTGATCTTTAGTGAAAGTCACTATATGCAGAAAGTATCAACTATGGTTTCTTCCTCCACAATGACTGTATCCTGAGACTGCTCTCCTATAAAGACATTCCTATTGAAAGTAGCTAACCAGTGTTCTATTTTTGTCATCTGTACATAATAAGCCAGCCTCCTCCTTCAGCTTTACATAAAATAAATGCTTTGAGTTTCTAAGCTGCTCATGTGTCATCATCAGAACTCACAACTCACCTAATCCCAGCTATTCTGTCTGTATATCTGCCATTTCTTCATTCCGAGTTGGCCCAGTCAGGTCAATCTCAAAGCTGTATAGGTGATTTTAGATATCAAAATTATTTTTAAAATTATTTATAGTGGGAGGAGCATGCACTTTCCACTGGGCATGTGTGGAGGAAATCTTGTGGTAGAAAGCCAGTCCTTTCCTTCCACCACAAGTATCCTATCCCAGGGATTAAACTCAGGTTGTTAGGCTTGGCAGACACACCATCTTGCCAGCCTTAAAATTATTTGGACTATAAGATGTGGGGCCTGGATTGAATCATGATTAGTATATCAAATAAAGAGCCATTTGTCAACTTTTCAGCCAAACTGTGCAGATCTTGTCTGCTGGACATGGGATCTGAAGTCTGAAAAGAATAGGGTGCACTATCAGTCTAATGCTGTAGACAATCTTATTTCAGTTTCGGTGTACTTTTACACACAAATGTAATAAAGCAATGATCCAAGGAAGGTTGAATTCAGGAAAACATGATCAGAAAAACATGAGTAAACATCAGTTAGAACATACTAAAAAATAATAATAGAGCAGTCCTTTTCCAGAACTTTCTCAGGATAGGCCAGTTTAAACACAATAGAAATATCTGGGAAAGCATGAAAGCAAGACAGAAGGCCATATCCACTGACCAGATTGACTTCTCTAGCTGTGTTCTGACATTCAACAAGAATAAACATGTCTTGGGCTGGAGAGATGGCTCAGAGGTTAAGAGTACTGGCTGGTCTTTCAGAGGTCCTGAGTTCCAATTCCCAACAACCACATGGTGGCTCACAACACCATGAGATCTGGTGTCCTCTTCTGGCCTGCAGGCATATATGCAGGCAGAACCCTGTATACATAATAAATAAAAAAATCTTAAAACAAAGAATAAACATGTCTTATAAATTGAATGTAAATGTTTGTACAGGAGGCACACGGTCACATACAAGAACAATCCTGGGAACAAAATGCCTCCCTCACAGTTCCCCAAAGTGTTGTTTACCATGGGTCAGTGCTTTGTCCATGTTCTGACAATATGACATTATTTTCCTGTGGTGATATTGTGTTCTCCAAAATATTGTACACCCTAATAAACTTATCTGGTCAGAGAACAGAACAGCCACTAGATACAGAGGCTAGATAATGGTGGCACACATGCCTTTAATCCTATCACTTGGGAGAAAGAGATCCATGCAGATCTCTGTGAGTTCAAGACCACACTGGAAACAGCCAGGCATGGTGACACACCTTTAATCCCAGGAAGTGATGGCAGAAAGCAGACAGATACATAAGGCATGAAAACCAGGAACTAGAGCCTGGTTAAGCTTTTAGGCTTTTAGGAGCAGTTCAGCTGAGATCCATTTGGATGAGGACACAGAGGCTTCCAGTCCGAGGAAACAGGATAAGCTGAGGAATTGGCAAGGTGAGGTGGCTGTGGCCTGTTCTGTTTCTCTGATCTTCCAGCATTTCCCCCAATACCTGGCTTCAGGTTTGTTTTATTAATGAGACCATCTAAGATTCATGTTACAGTTTCCTTTATCAGCTGGTTGTGGTGGTAGTGAACAACTTTTACACTGAAAAGTCCCACTTTTAACTGACAAATCGCAGAAAGGTACTGAGACTTGGTCTGTATACTATAACAAATGAATGTTAACCCACTAGTTTGCTCACTAGTAACTTTCAGTAGCTCTTCATTAACTTATTATTACTAGATGGTGATTTTTCCCCAACTCCATAACTTTGTTGATATTTGTAAATTACAATTATACAGGAATTAAGAAATTTCCCTTTGTCATTTATTCATCTATCACTTTATATTTGTGGATTTGCATATTATTTTTATTTACAGACTTATAAAATGTTACTATCATTACTTAACTATGTAAGTTTTTTAGAGACAAGATCTAACTTTGAGCCCAAGAATTTGTGGTCCTAGTGTCCCGACCTTCTGAGCATTGGGATTATAGGTATGTATAGCACAATGGTTGGTTATTGTTTATGCTCAAATTTCTTCAAAGTTGGCCACTTAGAGCTCTTTCAATTTTGAATATGCTCTGATATTGGCTATTTTTTCCAGCTGATCCTCATTTGCTTACTGGAGAATATTATTTAGAAATCACCATTTGAATGATAAGAGTCTTCATTGCTACTTGGGCATCATTACTTCTAGAATTTTTCAATGAACAGTACTAATAATACTTATGTCAATATGTATTGTGCATACAGACATGCATGTACACATACACATATCTTCTCTATTTCTCATTATTCACATGGATGCTCATGTACGTATATACATACACGTAATCATTGGTAAATTGTATGGATACTCCTTTTTTTATTTTCTATTAAATACCACAATTTTATTCTAGACTTTCCACTTCCATGTTTGGGTCTCTCTTCTGTGGCATGAAAATATTGGATCCTGTTATATATAATTTGTTAACTCATATAGATAACTAAACATATACAGTTTTCTTACCATGTTATAAATACTTCTTCCATCCTAGAGAGGGAAAGCCTAGGAGGACACATATTCCTCCAGTATGTCTTGCTATATTTACACTTTCAGCCTGGCTCTTTGGTCTTCACAAATCCTTTTTTCCAAAAACATGGAACATTCCCAGGACTATAGAAACACATTTTATTTGTCTTATCTAAAGCTTGTCTGAAAAGTGAAATTTTAACCACTTTCATTGTGGTAAACCAAATAAGCATTTAGACCTTTATTGGGTATTTGACAACACACTAAGAGTTATTTTAACTAGAGTTATTTTGGAAAAGGGAGCCCCAGTTGAGAAAATGCATCCATCAGATTGGCCTGTGGGCATTTCTGTGGTGTATTTTCTTGACTGATATTTCATGTGGGAGGCACAAGCTCACCATGACCCATGCCATCTCTGAGCTGGTGGTCCTGGGCACTATAAGAAAGAAGACTAAACAAGCTATGAGGAACAAGCCAATAAGCAGCATTCCTCCATCTGCTTAGTTCTTTTCCTCCAATTTCCTGCCTTCAGTTCCTGCTCCGACTTCCTGGATAATGAACTACAAGTTAACAGCTGAATTAAACTCTGTCCTTCCCAAGTTGATTTTGGTCATGGTGTTTTGCTACAACAATAGAAACCCTAACTAAGACAGTCATCTGAAGCCATAAGATAAACACAATTCATTTTACGTATTGCTAATTTTGTTTAATGGAGAATAATTAAACACATCACTTGATAGTCAATCAAGAAAGTTGTAGAGTTATTGGAAAGGAAAGTTTTCTTTAAATTTTAAGAAAAATCTCATGCCTAGGGTTTGGATGTATCTATTGCATTTAAATAAGCTTTTTACAATTGAGCCATACAATGACAATTTTTTTCTGACTTTTATCTACATCAGTTCAAATTTTTCTAAGTGTGTTATACTCAGGCTGAATCATTCAGGTTTCCCATTTCCTGTTTTCTGATCTTAAGGTATTTTACAATAGACAAATTACAGTCACTGATGTGGGCTATTAAAACCCAAATTCAAGGGCAAGGTCATACTTATTCAGTCTTGTCTGAGACTTTTACTAATTATATGTTTTCATGTGTATTCCTTAACTGCCTCGAGCCTCATCTTTTCACCTGTAAAATAAGATAAATAGTAACACTCTTATGGGTTTAAGGAGCTAGTAAGTAGTTTAATAGTGTAATGCAGCCAGTACAAGTTAAGTATTCAGTGCACATTAAAAAATAATCTTTAAAAAAGTTCCCATGTGGAATATTGTCAATTCTTTTGTTTGTTTGTTTGTTTGGTTTGGGTTTTTGTTTTTTCGAGACAGGGTTTCTCTGTGTAGTTTTGCACCTTTCCTGGAACTCACTTGGTGATTGATTAAAAAAACTTTACCAGTGGTTTGGAGAGGCCATGAATATCCAATGAATGAGCTGGAAGTCAGAATAGAGACCTAGAACTTTGAACCTATAAGATCAGCACATTTAAGCCTCTTTCTTCTATTTTTATTTTTATTTATTATTATTATTATTTATTACTATTATTTATCTATTTATCTATATTTATCTATATATCTAGTTAGTTAGTTAGTTTTTTGAGACAGGGTTTCTCTGTGTAGCTTTGCGCCTTTCCTGGAACTCCCTTTGGAGACCAGGTTGGCCTCGAACTCACAAAGGTCCACCTGCCTCTGCCTCCCGAGTGCTGGGATTAAAGGCGTGCGCCACCACCGCCCGGCTGTCAATTCTTTATAATAAAAGATGTGTGTTACATAGAGAAGAAATTGTCTTAATGTGAAACATAGAAGAACTATGAATAGGAAATTCTGGGCTTTTTCAAGTTCTCAGAGTGAATAGGGAGCTAGAATTAGATTTCTAAGACAGAAGGTCTGGGAACCCTAAGCTCATCATCACTGTCAGTTTTGCTAATTTTCCTCTGTGTTTTTCTAGTCAGCATTTCCAATTCATTCTATTCTTAACTTATATTTTAATGTGTTTACCAAAATCTCTAAATTCCCACAAGTGAGCCAGTAAAATAGTATTCAGCCCAGATGAATGAGCCTCTTTCTAAACTAGTTTAGGATAAGAGAATTTTTTACTTCACAGGAAAACTTCAGTCTCTACCAATTTGTTATCTTGTCTCAAGGCTCTTAGAACACAATCTTAAAATATTTCAACTCTGAACATTTTCAAAAGCCCATGGTATTTTCCTTGAGTTATTGATTTAAGCTTTGGTTACCCTTTTTTAATACCAAAATGTTTCAAGCTCAGAGACTATGAAAATCTATTGCTAACATCTGTAGCATTTTTATTCACTTCATTTCTCACCTTCTTAATCTAATTAGGATAAGTTTGCCCAAGTAGAATTTTATTAGACTTGTACCTTCTTTCTTATCCTCTGGAGCTGACAATGACCAAAGAAACATTTATAAATTAGAATTCAGTAGGGTAAAAGAAAATTTAAGTGGCCTAGTCAATCTAACTGACTAGTCAGTGAGTTCATGCAGAATTAAGAACTGACTGAAAAAAATCCCCTTTGAAGAAATGCAATCACTTACTTTCTTTGAGTGGAAGTTTAATTTAGAATTTCCTCATTAAATTGAATTCCATAATCCTGCTGCTTCCATGACTCATCTGTGTATCTGATACCCAGCATATCTTAGATGCCTTCTAAATTTAGGAAGGAAGAGAAATCTCCACCAAAACCAATGTCCCCATCTTCATGACAAACAAGTAGAAAGAAAATCAGATTCTAAAGCAGCCCTCACAAAGTTCTCAAATGAAAAAAAAAAAATGTCTGTTTCTGCTTTGAACACACTAAAGATAATTCTGACAGTTAAACATACTAAAGATAATTCTGACAGTGAATCTTACCATTTCCTTGTTATTTTGTTTGTTGGCACGTCTTATATGGAATGTCTAAGTAGTGCCTGAGAGATTGAGTTTAAAATCACATGAGCAATTAGGGTATGATGACACAAACCTGTAGTTCCAGTACTTAGGACCATAAATTCTAGGTCATCTTTGTCTACTCAGTGAAATTCTGTCCCTCCTCAAGCTCCTAAGTGTTGTGTGATATTTTGATCACATTTTGATAGTAAATTTTGCTTTGAATCAGAGGGTAGAGTTAGCTACTAGCTGACCAAAATTAAACACAGAGTTTTTGGAGGACTGAGGATAGAGAGACAAGGAGTAGTAGGGCAGGGCTTAGAGGGGGTCTTGGCCCTTTTTTCATGGAAAGAGATAGGTTACTGGTCATTTATTTCTTCACTGCTTCTCTGATCATTCAGGTTCTGGCCCCAATATCCACCTCCTGAGATTTTATTGATAAAGAATAATTAGATAAGCACATCACCTAAGCGAACAAAAACCAAAAGAGCAACAGATGTTACATTGCTTTGAGACAAGGTAGGGTAACCTGATCCTTGCTTCATAGTCCAGACTGGCCTTGGATTCATGATCCTGTTGCTTCAGCCTCCCATGTACTATGACTACAGGTTTACACTGTATATTAGTCTAAATATATGCCTACCTCAGAAACAAACAAGGTAACACTAGTTTTACAACTATCAGAGATGTGTATACATATTTACCAAAAGAATGTTTCAGGATTATTATAGCAACATTACTAAAAATAGCAGAGAAGCTACATATATGAAGCTGCAAGAACACAGCTGCCTACACAAGACCTGAAGAAGGATAACACAACAGATAGGCAATCCTGGAAGCAGGGGAAGCCCATGAAATGTCAACCCTACACAAAGAACTACAGGCAACTAAAGTATGCTGAGAATGGCAGAAATAGGCTTCCCTAGGGAAGAACAAATTAGTTGATGATCCAATACCAAGTGATAAAGCCTGAAAACATACAAATACAAATAAAATTTTGTGAAGTAAGCAAATAAATATTTATATATGTAGAAATACACACACATGAAACAACAATTAAGGGAAAACAGGTCATGAATTTGAAAGATTTTAAGGGGATACTTGAGGGTTGGAGGGAGGAAAAGGAAAGGGGAAACTGATATAATTAAATTGTAATGTTAAACATAAAACATAATAAAAACGTAGTCAAAGAGTTGGGCAGAATGGCACATACCTACAGTCTCAACACTCAAGAAATAGAAGCAGGAGGATTGTGAATTCTAGGTCAGCCTGAGTTACATAGCAAGACCCTGTCCTTAAAAACCAAGACCCAAATCAAAATAAAACCAAAAAATAGCCAACAAAGGGAAACTTTTCATGAGCTCAGGAATAAAGAATGAATAAATTAACTGTAGTCTGTTAACACATTGAATTTTATGTAGTGATGAGAATGAATAGCTTACAAATAGAATAGAAATGGAAAACAGATAAAATGTGTGGTATATTATTGCAATCATATGAAATTCTCAACTCATTTATACTATTAGGAAGTTCACAATGGGAAAACCTACAGAGACAACCAAACCAAACTACTGGGAACTCATGAAATTTAGATCAACAGCTGTGGAGCCTACATGGGACTGGACTAGGTAGGCCCTCTGCATAATGAGAGAGTTATTTAGCATGATATGCTTAAGAATCGCCCTGGCATAGCATCAGAAACCATCCCTGGTGCATGAGCAGGCCTTTTGGAGCCCATTTCTATGATGGGACACCTTGCAGTCTTGAGGCAGGTGGAGAGGCTTGGACCTGCTTCTACTAAATGTACCTCCCCATGGGAGGCCTTACCTTCTTGTAGGAAGGAATGGGGGGTTGGCTTGGGAGGGGGAGGCTGGAGGGGCAGAAGGAGAAAGAGGGGGATTTTTGGCATGTAAAATAAATAAAAAATTTCTTAATAAAATAAAAGAAAGTTCATAGTGAAGATACTGACAGGAAGGTGTCATAAGGAAGCTGCTGATGTGCTTGTGACCATTGCTTATTAATATCAGTGCAACATACAGAGGCTGATTTAGTTTGGAGACAATGTATGCTATTCATTTAACAATATACATGTGACATGTGCTTTTCTATATGCATGTTGTATTTCAAAGAAAAGTTTTTTAAATGACATCAACCCTTGAAAACTGGTAAGCTATCCTGTAATACACGATTCCAGAAATTTGTCCTAGGTTTAATTGTTATTGTTATTATTGTTATCATTTCTGTTTAATTCCATTCAAGTATAAGATGGGAATGGCTGTTGCACCATGCTCATTTTGAGGTTATGAGAACAATTAGATATTGCAGTTTAATTTTCACAGCATATTCTTACTTTCTTGTATCAAAATTCCCCATTTATTGTTTGAGAATAACAAGCTTTTGCATAAGCAGTATTATAATCAATCAGTGAAGTACAAACTGTCAAAGTGAAGCAGAATACATGTGAGTTTGTAATGTTGACAAATGCCATCACAGTCCAGCACCCTGCTAATCATAGTTATGGATACTGCATCTGGAAATAGTCCTTGAAAATTTAATTAAATCCTATTATGAAGTCTAAAATGAATGCAAAGGGCAGGGCAAGGGGAGTTAACTAAAAGAGATGATGGGACAGCAGCCTATTGAATTGAAGTGATATCTTGCCATATAAACACAAAGATAATTAAATTCACGGGAGATACTAAATTGGAAGGTGCTGCCTTGACCAGCAAACACGGAGAAATCATTCTTTTTGGACATGGAAAGGTTAAAGTCAGGGCAGGAAATAAAATTAAATTCAACCAGGGAAAGTAGAAGCTGTTATGCCTGGGGAAAGTAATCTGAAACACAAATATTCTGTGTGAGAGAGAAGCTGGAAAGGCCAGTATCCCAAGAGAGACTGTGGAGAGAAGAGGAATAAAAAAAATCAATCACCAGAACCTGATAGGACTGGAAGGAAAGGCCAATGATTGTTCTCAGCTCTTAGGGGTCATGTCTTCTTTCCTCTGAGTTACTCTGGAAATTATTTCAAGGTCAACAGAAATTTGGTAAGGTAGAAGGCATACATGTGGAATGACATAAGGGAGAAGGCAGTTGTATCTGTGACCCTTGTACTGTTACTTAAGACAATCAGATTTTTCCTTCAAAAATTATATAAAAATGCACATTCTTGTGTGTGCATTAGTGTGTGTATTTGTACATGTTTATACATTCCTGTTGTATCCCTGTGCTTAGAAACCAATTGACAGATTTATTTGTGATTCTTGTGTGATTTGAGTCTTGTCCCACCTTGACCTCCAGCTCACTAGAAAGCTAGTCTCCAATATTCTGAACCTTGCCCTCCTATTTCTATTCTCTTTTGGTTGCTGCATTTACTGGAACTGTGCATAATACAAATGATTCTTGAATGCATGCTATATATTTTATAAATAATTCATAGGATCTATTACATGCTCTGTTTTGTGTTAAAAAAACATTTTATTTGCTGATAGAAACTCCAGTACTAGTAAGATGCCAATAAAATAGAGGCAGGCAAATTTTAGAGAAATCACATTGAATTGCTATGATTCCAGCACACTTGTATATGGGCTGAGCCCTGTTCTCCCACACTCTGATTAATTACATAAATTTTTGGTACTTATACTAAATTCATTTTCTGCTGAAGGTGAAAAAATGACTCAATTTTTTAATTTATAATGAAGAACACTTCTAGAGTACTATATAAGAAATACAAATATTCACCCCCAAAGATTTATTTACATTTTGCTACACACACACACACACACACACACACACACACACACACACACACTTTTGTCTTTGGAGAAATTCTTTGGCCATGGTGTTTTAGTTTGAAAGACGTCAAGATGATTTGGACTTTACACAGCTTGGTTGGATTCTTTCAAACATATCCTGAGATGAGGGCTTGGATGTATGTAATCTGTCTGGAAGTTGATCTCTGACAGCACACAAAATATGAGTGTATTTTAAAGAATTATAATTGTGAGCAACTGGATCTTTGACTACACTGGGGATTCCTCTGTGAAACTATGGAAAATGCTTAGATCTTGCTGATACTTTCAGAAAATGAGGATGTGGCTTCATTCATTCAGAATTTCTCATTCCTCATAGGTAGTGTTGGCTTTGTTTTGTTCTTACTTTTAAACAAAATAAGACAAAAGAAACACAAGAATTTAAGTGTGGAACAATCAGAACGTTTTTTTTTTGCAAGAGGGAAAATCCCTATGTCTATGCAAATGAGTATTTTCTAGGAGCAATGTGGGTTACTCACCAAAATGGCTACTGTAGACAGAGGCTGGAATTGGTGGCTCAGAAATGTTGGCAAGCATGACATCCAATTGCAATGGCAATTTCTTTTCTGTACATGTTTGATGTTGGTGCATATAAAGTATTGGAGTCTTAGTGAAAGACCAGTAAGAGTGATCGGCACAGTATGTAGAGGAGACATATGCCAAGGAATTGTGGCAGGTTTTGTCAAATCAGGTTGAAATATAACTTGACTACTATAAATCAAGGTGCTAGACACTTCTGTCTCAAAGTTGTGATTTCTCCACCTAAAACAGGACAACTGCAATGTAAGTCTCATGTTCAAAAGTGTTGTAGGTGTTTAAACAATTTCTGTGGGGGAGACAGCAAAACAGCCTTATTTTCCATGTTGGATATTAACCAAAGAAAAACTTCAGGGATCTTTGGTTATTGAATTTTGTCTCATGGCAAACTCCATTTCATCTAAGAATAGAGAAACTCACCTACTTACACATTCATTGCAGAAGTGAATCTAAGAATGTAGGTGGGCATTGGAAGTAAGGAAATATTACAGGGTCTGTCATCTGTCAGGAAACAAATTCTTGAGAGCTTGTTTGGAGCTCTAGAAGGGGAATACAGTTACTCATATACCCTAGACCAAAGGACAGTCCTCTTCTATTTGGGGAAGGCTGTCCTCTTCGACCTAGCATGCAGCTTTGGGAGAGAAGCATAAGGAATGGTGAGGGAGGAAGGGGACACCTGCCTAGCCAGGCAGATCAGGCGAATCAACTCTGGTGATCAATGAGGTGACAGATGTCACAGCCAGATTGCCCTCACATCCATGCAAAACAAATTCTTAACGTCTTTCAATAGTTAAATGGATTCAGTCATCATACTTCTCTAGTTGGGACATAGGCACATATATTTCTATAAACAAAATGTTCATATCCTTTTCAACTTCTACTTAAGTGATGTGTTAAACTCTCCAAATACCTATTATTCTCTTTTTATGAGTAAAGAAAGGATTGTGTAGAATAAAAATCCCGAAATGCAGGGTTTTTTTTTTGCAATACTGTTACATGTATACAATTAGTAAATCATAAGTGTCTACCACCTATGTAATGCCCTACATGTGTAGTACTTACTGTGTATTCACCATATTATGTGTTTATAAGGAATCATTTCATTGACTTGTTTTTGCCAGTCGAGTTTGATTCTATCTTATGTCTCCAGGCTATCCTGCCTCTGGTTCCTGACTAACAAAGAAGTGCCAGGCATCAGCTCCCTCTTGTGGATTGGGCTTCCAGTTGGACCAGTCATTGGTTGGCCACTCCTACAAGTTCTGTACCACCTTTACCCCAGCACATCTTGTAGGCAGGACAGATTGTAAGTTGAACTTTTTGAGGCTGGGTTGATGTCCCAGTCCCACTGCTAGAAGTCTGGCTGGTTATAGAGGATGGACATTTCTGGCTCCATATCACTGGTTACTAGAAGACCTTACTAGGTTCACTCTAAAAGATCCCAAGGGGTTTCCTCTGCACTAGGTTTCTACATTGACCCCCCCAATTCCAGTAATCTCTTTCAGTACTTTCTCCCTCTATCCCTCCCACCCTACCTGATCTTCCTGTTCCCATCCCCATCCACCCCAGTCCATCTGAAAAATCTATTCTGTTTCCTTTTCCCAGGGAGATCCATGCACACACACGCACACACACACACACACACACACACACACACACACACACACACACAGAGAGAGAGAGAGAGAGAGAGAGAGAGAGAGACAGAGAGAGAGAGAGAGAGACAGAGAGAGACAGAGAGAGACAGAGACAGAGAGAGACAGAGAGAGACAGAGACAGAGAGAGACAGAGAGACAGAGACAGAGCCCCTTAAGCCCACCTTGCTACTTAGCCTCTCTGGGTTTGTAGAATATAGCATGTTTATCCTTTACTTATAAGTGAGTACATACCATGTTTGTCTTTCTGGGTCAGGGTTACCTCACTCAGGATGATTTTTTTTCTAGTTCCATCCATTTGCCTGCAAATGTCATCATGTCACTGGTTTTAACAGTTGCATAATGGTATTCTGCTATACTAATAGATCTGTAGCTAGCCCAACTGTCATCAGAAAGGCTTCATCCAGCAACTAATAAGAGCAGATGCAGAGACTTACAGTCAAACATTAGGTGGAACTCAGGAACCTGCTGGAAGATGGGACTAAGCATTAAGGAGCCAGAGGGGTCGAAGACATCATGAGAATACTGCCCACAGGATCAACTAAGCAGCACTCAATGGAGCTCACAGAAAGTGAACTGACAAACATGGTCCCTCTATGGGTCTGAGCTAGGTCCTCTGCGGGTATATTATGACTGTGTAGCTTGGCGTTCTTATGGGACTCCTAATAGTGGCAGTGTCTCTGACTCTTTTGCCTGTATTTGGGACCCTTTTCCTCCTACTGTGTTATCTTGTCCAGCCACAATATGAGGGTTTCTGCCTGGTCTTTTTTTTTTTTTAAGATTTATTTATTTATTATGTAAATGTTCTGTTTGCATGTATCCCTGCAGGCCAGAAGAGGGCACCACTCCAGATCTCATTATTGATGGTTCTGAGCCACGTGGTTGCTAGGATGAACTCAGGACCTCTGGAAGAGCAGTTGGTGCTCTTAACCTCTGAACCATCTCTCCAGCCCTCTGCCTGGTCTTTATTCTAACTTGTTACAGCATGTTCAGTTGATATCCCTGGGAGTCCTGTTTTCTTTTAGGGGTAGGGGTGGAGGAGTGGATATAGGAGAGAGGGGGATTGTGAGGAAGGAATGGGAGGAGTAGGGGGAGGGGAAAGTGGATGGGTGGGATGTAATACATGACAGAAGAATAAAAATAATAAAAATGGTTCAAAAAAGAGTTTATAAGAAAATCCACTGTATTCTATTTTTCTTTTTTTATGGTTTAAAAAACACCTTTTCAATTATTTGAGAATTGTATACAATGTATTTTAACAGTATCACAATCTACTCCTCCCTTAATTCCTCCCAGATGGACTTCCACCATTATACACCCTCAAGTTCATGTCTTTTTCATTTTAATGACAAATAGACTCTAGTTTGTGCTACCCATATATATTCCTGGGTGTAGGGCCATTCATTGGGACATGGTTGACTTACCAGGAGGCACATCCTTAAAGAAAACTGGCTCCCCCTCCCCCAGAAGCCATACAGCGTCCGTAACTTCTTAGTTATGAGTTTGAGGCTCTTAAACTTCTCTCCCCTACATGCTGAGGAATTGATTGGCTTGATATTGGACAGGCCATGTGGAGGCAACTATGACTGCTGTAAGTGTATTAATTCAGCAGCTTATTATTTTTTATTAATTCTTTTTTTTAAACCAAGTTTTGCTATATAGGCCAGGCTAGCCTCAAACTAATGATCATCCTGCCTCAGTCTCCTAGATAGTGAAGAGATTAAAGGTATGCATGTGTGTATCTACCTTCTAATGTCTTCTCCTTTCTTTTTCTAGGCAAAGGAAACTTTATTTAACACCATGACCACAGTTTGCCCTCCCTCCTCTCTTCCAAGTCTCTTCCCATCTCCCTCCCTCATCCACTCCTCCATTTCTCTTTAGGCCTTCCATGGATACCAATTAGTTATGGCATATCAAGTTGCAGAGAGACTAGGCACTTTCTCTCCTATTAAGGCTCAGTCAGGTAGCATGGTAGGAGGAAAGGGTCTCAAAAACAGGGAACAGAGTCAGAGATTGCCCCTGCTCTCACTGTTAGGTGTCCCACAAGACTGAACTACACAACTGTACCATATGTGCAGAGGGCCTAAGTCAGTCCCATGTGGACTTCCTGGTTATTGGTTCAGTCTCTGAGCTCCTATGAATCCAAGTTAGTTGATTCTGTGTATTTTCTTGTGGTGTCCTTGACTCCTCTGGCTTCTACAATCCTTCCTCCCCACTACCAAAGGATTCCCCAAGCTCCACCTAATGTTTAGCTGTGAGTCTCTGCATCTGTCATCTGTTTCCATAAGTCACTGGATGGTGCCTCTTTGATAACAGTTGAGCTAAGCACAAATCTATGAGTACAGTAGAATATTGTTAGGCATCATTACATTGACATTTTTTGCTAATCATGTTTGGTTCTATCCTAGGTCTCTGGGCTATCCAGCCTCTGGGTCCTGGCCTCCAGGCAGTGTCAGGGGTGGGCTCCCTCCCATGGTATGGGTCTTAAGCTGGGCCAATTATTAGTTTGATCACTTCTGCACCATCTTTACACTAGCATGTCTTGTAGGTAGGGCAAATTGTAAGTTGAAGGTTTTGTGGCTGAGTTGGTTTCCCAGTCCCTTCACTGGAAGTCTTGCTTGGATACAGGAGAGGGCAAGTTCAGGCTCCTTATCCCATATTGCTAGGAGTCTTAGCTAGGGTAACTCTCATAGGTTCCTGGGAGTTTCCAATGCACTGGGTTTCTATTTTGTCCCAGAGATGCCCCTGAATCCAGTTGTCTCTCCCTGTATTCTCTGTCTCTATCTTCCCTCACCTAATCCCTCCTATCCCCAACCCCACTCCCATCTAGACCCCTACCCCCATCCACAGTGAGAATTATGAATCCCTCCTTGATCCCTCCTTGTTACTTAGCTTCTCTGGACCTGTGGGCTATCTTTTGATTTATGGCTATTGTCCACTTATAAGTGAGTATATATCATGTTTGTTTTTCTGGGTCTGGAACACTTCACTCAGAATTATCTTTTCTAGTTACCTCCATTTGTTAGCAAGCTTCTTAATGTAATTACAACCTAACTTCTAAGTTTAACAACTGGGGAAGAAACTCCACCTGTAATGGAAAAGATGGATTTTTGTAATATGAACATTTACTTTTAATATTCATCTCCCTATATGCTGAGGATCCATTGATTCCTACTGCCAATCTAAGGAGATGTGGCTTTCTCTAGCATGAACTCATGGTTCTTCCTAAAATACTGATAATTGTTTATAAGATGAACCATTTAATAGTAAGCATGTAGAATAATGTCTGGCACATAAGAGTAATATATTGGTACCTTACCATGTTTATCTCCACAAAAATCTGTGAAGTAAGTACTTCAGCTACCAGAAAACAGACACTGTCTTAAGACTCTGTTCTTGGATGTGCTACACTAGCCTGCTTTGCAATTTTATTCAGGTCCATAGATAGCAAAATGAAATGAACCCTCAGAGAAGCATACAATGAACACATTGTACATATCATAAGGCTGATTCATCTTCATATTTCCTTTTCCCACTTGAGCAAGTTGCTTCCATTTTTCTTCTGCTCTGCAGTACTCTCAGAAAGCTTAAAAGAGCCTGAAAAAGTGGCAGAAGTGATTGTACTCTCTTCTAACTGGGACTTATCATTGCTAGTGTGACAGTGATGTTGAGCCTTTGTAGAAGAGCCTGCTTAACATGCTTCCAGATGAATATATGTGGAAACAATGGATACACCTGCCAGCAGCTATTGCAGTGAAGTTTTATGATCTGCACCTAGTGCCCAGAAACATGTGGCTGAAATGTGTTGTTCCAATAGCTTCTTTCCAATGAAAATGGCAAACACATCAATGAGAATATTCCTGAAGTTTGTAATCACCCATGCAGTTAGGTTTGTAGTTTTATGCACAAGCATGCTGAAGAACAATGAACAAGTTCCTTAATTTGCTGCTGATAAGGAAAATATTGGTCATATTTTTTAGAGTGGATAAATGAGTCATTTTAAATTTTTGATCCATTTGGTTCATGGTATACAACTGATAAAAATCTACCTAAAAGTATGAAAGGATGAGAAATTGGGCATTTTCTCTTTTTTGTCACACATTTATTAACTAAAAAAACACTTTGAATATAATTTTTACTAATATTGAATTTAGATTTTGGCTTTTTTCCTATTGTTGGATATAGTACCTTGGTTGTGAATTTCAACTAACACATTTCTAGAGAAAAAACAATTAAAATATTTAATATTTTCTTTGGAATGTATATAAGATTGGCCATACCTTAGGGCTAGTTGCACAAACTTTGCAGTAAATTCTAAAAGGCCAGTGTGGTGGTTTGAATGAAAATGGCCCCCATAGGCTCATAGGGAGTGGCACTATTAGGAGACGTGTCCTTATTGGAGTAGTTATGGCCTTGTTGGAGGAAGTGTGTCCATGGGGGTGGGCTTTGAAGTTTCAGATGTTCAAGCCAGGCCTACTATCTGTCTCTTTCTCCCTTCTTGACAATCCAGGTGTAGACTCTTGGTTCCTCCCAAAACATGTTTGCCTGTGTGCCACCATACTACCTGCCATGATGATAGTGTCTAAACCTCTGAATTTTATCATCCCTTATAAGAGTTTCCATGCTCAGCCTTTAATCCCAGCACTTGGGAGGCAGAGCCAGGCAGATCTTTGTGAGTTTGAGGCCAGCCTGGTCTACAGAGAGAGATCCAGGAAAGGCGCAAAGCTACACAGAGAAAGCCTGTCTCAAAGAAACAAAACAAAAAACAAACAAACAAATAAAAAACCCAAAAAGCCAACAACAAAAAAGAGTTACCATGCTCATAGTGTCTCTTCACAGCAATAAAAACCATAACTAAGACATCCAGGAACCATATTTTAGTGACTTCTTTTTTTGGTAAATATGCATATCTTTCCAAGGAAAATTGTTTTCTTGGATGTTTCTGAAGATTAGCAGTAACATCTATTCAGTTTCAATACTCAATTAGCAATTAGAATATGTAAGAATTAGTGTCTTAGTTACTGTTCTATGGCTGTGAGGAGAAACGATAATCAAGGCAATGTATAAGAGAAAAGCATTCAATTGGGGCCTTGCTTACAGTTTAGAGTTCATCATGGTGGGAAGCACATAAGCATGGTGCTGGAGCAGCAGCTGAGAGCTTTAAACCCTGATTCATAGGCAGCAGGCAGGGAGGGAACCTGGACCTGGTGTAGACTTCTGAAAGCTCAAAGCCTATTCCCAGTGACACACCTCCTCCCACAAGGCAACACCTCCTAATTCTTCTCAAATAGTTCCACTCCTTGGTGACTAAGTTTTCAAATATATGAGCCTATGGAGTCTCATTCAAACCGCCACAAGTAGTAAATTAGAGGGGTTTTGTTGTTGTTGTTGTTCTGGGTTTCTTTATTTTCTCCTAGAGCAAATATCTAGGGTTACTTATTTTTAAAACAGCTAAAGATGCTTTTCTCAATGCAAATATAAAATATTCCTGTACCAGATTTATGGAGCTAGCTAGCATCATGCTCATTTACATCTTTCAACTCAGATATGCCAAACATTCAAGCAAGTTACAAGTGTTATTTATAAACTGTGTCCACTTTGGAGGACAAGATTCTAAATTTCTAGAGCTGCTTCTCACTGGAGAATGAAAATGAATTTTAAAATCTCATTCTGTTATATATAGTACAAATGTTTATGAATATTCACTATCAAATTAGAGGTTATTGGAGCCTTCAGATTTGAATTAGTATGGATTTTTTGTTTTTGTTTTAACCACTGAGAGTTAAAAAAGCCATTTCAGTGTCTATAAAGATAATGTTGGGTAAAGTTCTCTATCAAATGTAGGAAGTTTGTGATTCCTTGGAAGTGAAAGAGATTCCCTGGATCTGAAAATGTTCTGTGAGCAAGAGCATGATTAAGGAATGTTCCTGGGAGCTCTGAGGTCAAATATGAGGTTGTTATTTAAGTGTGTGCAGGGTTACTATTGGAAAGGGAGTATGTTCTTTTTTTCTCTACAACTCTCAGAAATCAGAAACTGGTAAAACTTGTACATGTTTATTTTACTATTTTTCCCAAACTTAATTTTGGTAAGAACTCATTTTAAGTGTCATTTGTGATATAATACTTTTTTAAACAATAAAACTATATATGAATGGGTTCACACTATATATATATATATATATATATATATATATATATATATATATATATATATATATATATTGTATGAAGTTTGTCTTCTAAAAAGGTTTGTTTTCATGTGAAATTTTAATGTCTTGCAGTGTTCTCCATGCAATGATTAAATTACAGTCTTTAATTTAAAAAAATCACAGGTAGGAAGAGGTAAAGATTTTTTTCTCTCTCTCCAGATTTGTTAAACTGAACTGCCTGCCCATTAAGGAGATCTTCTTCTTTTTATTTTTTTTTCTTTTTCTCTTTTTTTAAAATTTTTTTTTTGGTTTTTCAAGACAGGGTTTCTCCATTATAGTTTTTGTGCCTGTCCTGGATCTCATTCTGTAGATCAGGCTGGCCTCAAATTTCAAGAGACAGAGCTTTCTCCATATCAGGGTAGCTGGCTATTTTAAGGATGAAGTTCTCCAAATCTTTCAATAGGCTATTGTAAAAAAATGCCTGAAGTTAGATATTTTATAAAACAACAAGGTTTATTTTGGTTCATGATTCTGGGAATTCAAGAACATAGTACCATCATATGCTCAGCTTCTTGTAAGGACCAAATGTTGCTCATATCATGGTAGTGTTGTGGAAAGGTTAAGCCCACATGTATACAAACATCACATATATAAGAAAGGAAACAAAAGGGAGCTAAAGAGATCCCTTTGCTTTTTTTACCACCTACTTGCATGATAAACCCCCCTCTTAAAGTTTCTACTGCTTTTTAATAATGTCATATTGGGATTTGGACCTTGATGTGAACTTTAGTGGAGATAATCTGTATTCAAATTATAAAAGTAGATATACATCATTATAGAGAAATTATTTTCTATTTTGTGTTTTATCATGGTTAATTTCTAACCTAGTCACCATTACCATACTGAACAGCACAAATACTGGCTAAGAAATCTTCATGATCCAATATGCTAACGTTTCCTTCACTATGTTAAAATGGTTCGTCAGTATCTAAAAATTATCTTTAGGCTCTTGTTTGTACAGACCATTTTAACAATCAAGTTTTGAACTTCATGTACTTTACAGACTTTTGTTTAATTAATAAAAGATGATTGGAAAATTAGTTGTAAAAATAATGGTATAAATCACATACGAGGTTTTTAGAACAAAAAGGAAAGATCCCATACATAACAGCCATAATCATGTTACTCAACAATAAGCCAAACAAAAAATAATGAAAATGTATATAGAGAATTTGCAAAAGAATGTGGAGAAGCCTTTATTCAGATCAAAAGGTATGAATTATTCTTGATTGGAAAGAAAATTAACATATAAATTCAATGTAGTCTTTATTTCAATACTACTTTTGGAAGGGCAAGATAAAATGAGACTATTTTTATTTTTTAAATGCCTTTGAGAATTTTGTACCTGAATATTGTACTTGTTTTTACCTTCTTTCCATCATTCAACTTCTCCCATGACACAATTCCCTCTCAAACTAATGACTTCTTCTTCTTCTTCAATTATTACTGCTATGTAGATAGAGAAACAAATGTATAAATACCATAGGCGTAGTTGACTTAGTTTTGCTTATATGTGTGTGGCTTTAGGGCTGACCACTTGATTAAATAAATATTTAGAGGGCTCAGCTCTGGGGAAGACTAATCTTTTAGCAGTTGTTAATTTCATGTAATACTTCATCTAGGGGTCAGGCCTCATGTTGATTGGTTTTACCATTATTCAGGTCTTGTTTAAGTAACTATAATGTTGAGATTCAATGGGTACATGTCCCTGTCACATATAAAAGATACAGTTTTGCAGCAGATATCCTGGTCCTATGGCTCTTATAGTCTTTCTTTCTTTCTTTCTTTCTTTCTTTCTTTCTTTCTTTCTTTCTTTCTTTCTTTTTCTTTTTTGTTTTTTAAGACAGGGTTTCTCTGTGTAGCTTTGCACCTTTCCTGGAACTTGCTTTGGAGACCAGGCTGGCCTCGAACTCACAGAGATCCACCTGCCTCTGCCTCCCGAGTGCTGGGATTAAAGGCGTGCGCCACCAATGCCCTGCTTGTAATCTTTCTACCTCCTCTTTGGTGATGTTTCCTGAGCTTAAATTGTAGAGGTTGTGTTGTAGATGTACCAATTGGAGACCAATTGGTCACTTCTCTGCATTTGGACTTGTGGTTTTTTGTAATTATCTTCATCTACTGCAAAAGAAGTTTATTTCATGAGACATGATAGATTATCTGTGGGTATAAGGATAAGTAGTGGGTTCTCCTCTATGATCTACGATCTCACCATCTATTATAATATGAGATGTGATTTTTATATTACTGAGTAGGCCTTAACTCCAGTTAAATAGCTGTTGATTACCCCTAGCATATAAGTATCTCTATACCTTACTGAAGAAACTCTTAAGAGCCCAGAAATATAAACATAAGATATAAAATATATTTCCATGTATTAGCAGGTCATTGGTGTATCTTCTTTAAAACAATATCTATTGAGACCATCTGCCTATTGCATGAATCCTAAATGGTCTTATAATAATAAAAAACCCAAAGCCAGATATTGGGGTAAGTGCTGAAAGATCAGAGAGACAAAGGAACAAGCCACTAGAGAAACTTCTCACCTATACCAAATCCTTAGGCCAAAAGGGAGGAGAGATACTGTCCCCACAAATCCTCAGACTGAATGCCTCAGTTCCTGTCTCCTCATGCCTTCTATGCCTTTCTCCACGAGCCATTCCACTTCCTTCCTAGTGCTGAGATTAAAGGCATGTGACTCCCAAATACTGGGATTAAAGGTATGCGCCACCACTGTCTGGCTCTGTTTTCTCTCCTGGACTGAATCAATCTCATGTAGTCCAGGGTGGCTTTGAGCTCACAAGTGTTAGGATTAAAAGGTGTGTGTCACCATTGCCTGGCTTTTATGTTTAATATAGTGGCTCGTTCTGATCTATGATCCTCAGGCAAGCTTTATTTGAAACACAATTTATCATCATAGAGTCCATATTTTTATTATTCAATATATTGTATATTTGCTATGTTTAAGAATACCTTTGTCTCATGTGTGTGTGTGTGTGTGTGTGTGTGTGTGTGTGTGTGTGTGTGTGTGTGTGTGTTTGCTTGCACTTCAAAAAAAATCATTGATCAGACCAGGGATCATTTCTCTTATACTGTCTTTTGTCTTCTAGGATCTTTTTCTTTTTATAATTTCAATTTTTTCCCTTAACATGTATCATTGTATATTTTTCTCTTTAAATTATTTTTCCTACATTCTGTAACTTTTGGTGTATTGTTTCCAGTTTTGTATGTCTCAGTATTTTTTTTAAAAAATCTTTAAAAAATATCTTTCTGAAATCTATGTATTTCAGAGTTTCTAACTTTCCTCTTCATTATTGATTAGTTGGATGATTCAGGTCCTTTCTAGTAGATTGTTAGATTGTTTATTTTTTTTAACAGAAAAATCTATTTAAAAAACATGAAATACATGGGGTGGCATACAGAGAAGTTGCAGATAGATCTCTGTTATTTCAAGACCAGTCTAGTCTACACAGTGAGTTCCAGGACAGCCTGGCCTACCTAGAGAGACCCTATCTCAAAGCAAAACAAAAACACAGTGAAAGAAAATATATGATAAGAAATGAGATTTTAATCAGAGCACAAATAAGTTTACTGAAAAATCAGCTTTTTTACGTATTTTTAGAACACTTGACTCTCTCCCCGCAGAAGTAGAATAGATGTGAAATATGCTGTCCTTTCAAGGAGTGTGAATACCCTATGGTTCCTTGACACTGAGAGATGGTCACACACAAAAATTTTCTTCCCTGGATGGATGGAAAAATTCAGATAAAGTCACTCCATGAAATGTTAATGAAGGAAAACAGGTAGCATCAGAAGAGTTCCAGGACTTCATTTGAATGTAGCTCTCTATTGCTCTTTTCTTGATTTAATTTGCTTAGCTCATGAAAACTTACTTCAATCTTGTAAAGCTCAGATATGTATCAGATATTTCACAGACTTAGACAAAATCACTCAGAAATCTTTCTGCTTCTGGCATCATTAAGACAACAATGAAGTTATCACAAAGTAGTGGGCATATATAATCTGTAATTGGTCTTGATGTTGGAAGTTATGTTTTATTCCACATCTCTTCAGATGAAGGAAATACAAATGCTGGGGAAAGATAATGCACTGTGCAGGAATGCTATTCAAGTATTTGGATGAAATGTCCCACTATATGATGAATGAATAATTGCATTCAGTAGATGTATCACTCTAAAGATGGATCAACTTTACTATAATAGGGTATAGAGTCACAGGGCATGAAGTAGTCTCCTCTACTTCATCTTGAGCCTATCCATCTAACTCCCAACTACAGATATTGAGGCTACCATATTCAGGATTAAAGCCACTTTGAAAAATAATCAGTTTGCACTTCCATTTTCTCATTTGATATACTATCACTGCAATAAAATAATCTGATATACTGATATTAAATTTTTGAGAACTGTCATCATTGCCAATACACAGCAAAAAATTTAAGCAAGTATGGTTTAGGAACTCTTTCAGACAGAACTGTAATATCTCTATGTTCTAAGTCAGTCTCCTATAAGCTATGACAAAAACTATACAGAAGCATTCACATTTGGGGAATCTCCATTAGGCAGTTCCAGGGATTAACTGATAGTCTACTTTACAGCTTCCCAGAAGACTAATTACTATGTTCCCAATTATACTATGAAAGTCAAGGGTCCATTTAGCTAAAATTTTATGTAGTTCTACTTCAATATATTTTAAAAATATTTGTTGTTGATAAAAGATATTTAGATCCAGGAACATCTGGCTTATAAACTCATTTTGCTCATGTTTTTCCCTAAAATCTGTGACAGTTCTTAACAGTAAAATCCAAGTCTATAAACCTGACATATTTAACTGTTTAAACAATAGGGCATGCATAATCCTGTTTGCCTGCATTTTAGCTATGTTTGAGTTTTGAGAGGGCAATTGTTATTTGTTTGAGACAGGGTTTCTCCGTGTAGTTTTGGTGCCTGCCATGGATCTTGCTCTGTAGACCAGGCTGGCCTTGAACTCACAGAGATCCACCTGGTCTTGCCTCCCAAGTGCTGGGATTCAAGGCGTGTGCCACTGTCACCCGGTGGGAAGGCAGTTGTTAGTGATGACCATTTGCACTTTTATGGAATCATAATAAACAATTTTCCATGAAGTATCAACAATTTTTTTCTGTAATAATAGAGTTTTACAATAGTCTCTTATGGTAACTTCTCTGAAATTTTATATTTCACATGGTCAGGCATTCTTTAACAGCTGGTAGTAGAGATTCTAAAACTTCTGTGTGACCTTGGACAGTAAATGTAACATCATTTTAAGCATTAAAAAACACAAGTCTTGGGCTGGAGAGATGGCTCAGCCATTAAAGGCTAGGCTCACAACCAAAAACATAAAAACACAAGTCTTATGTAAGAGTGATCTCATTTTTTCTGTGCCACACAAATATGCTTAAATGAAGGTTTCATTTATACATTCATCAGAGATTAGTGTCATCAAAAAGATGAATTTATGATCCATATATATGGTAAAGTTCATTGTAACTGATTTTTTACATCTAAGTAAAGCTTTAACTCCTTAAGTTATGTGATTAGAACATGAATACATAAACAAAATGATTTCCATTTTTTTCAATAATAAAAATTACAACAGGATGCCTAAATACCACAAGAAATTTTGACTACTGAATCACTTCTTTATTGGAGATAAGTTTCAATTTTTGCTGAAAGCTACAAGTAAAACCTATGAGCAGCACCTCCCTTGAATAGCACAAATGTTTCCAGCCCTTGGATTGAAAGGATCCTATATATTTCAACTGAACATAATGTAGTTTTAAATACTCTACCTAGATTTCACACCTTCATTATCTTGTTTTCTCAAATCCTTATTATTATATACAACAAGATATTCTTCATTTTGACAATTTCATAAAACTAGTGTTGTGGGATGTTCTGTATGCTGAATGTGTTGCTGTGATTGGTTAATAAATAAAGTGCTGATTGGCCAGTAGCCAGGCAGGAAGTATAGGCAGGACAAAGAGAGAGGAGAATTCTAGGAACAGAAAGCCTGAGGCAGGATATGCTGCCAGCCACCACCATGAGAAGCAGATGTTAAGATACCGGTAAGCCATGAGCCATGTGGCAACTTATAGATGAATAGAAATGGGTTAATTTAAGATATAAGAACTAGATAACAAGAAGCCTGCCACAGTCATACAGTTTATACATAATATAAGTCTCTGTGTGTTTACTTGGCTGTGGCACTGGTGGGTGAGAGCGATTTGTCCTGACCGTGGGCCAGGCAGGACCAGGAAAACTTCAGCTACAAACTAGGCATGTGAAAATTTGACCTTACCTCACTAAACAGTTCATCAAGTGTTTATGATTAGAAACCAAGACTCCTCCTAGGTGTATGCAGCTTGTGACCAGTGGGCCACAAGAAGTCATATGTGGTTGAGTAAGGCAATGAATAAAGTCTAACAGAAAATGTTAAACTTACTTAAACAATATAAATTTTCAGCTTGGTTACATGGTTCTTGAGCATAAAATTTATGGATGCTTTAAAATGTTGGTTACAATGTCAAATGTCTGGCATGCTTATAATAATGATGGTCCTGCCACTGTATGTCACAAAAATGGTTCTCTTCTGCATACTTAGGACTCTATCATGCCTGGCACCTGGGAATGTTGCAGACAACCTGATTTCTTTACCCAGGGCTGCCATTTTGGGTTAAGCTTTGGATGGTCAGGCCACTTGGGTTTTGGCTATAGATGTACCAACTCCATATCTCTAGTTCTTTTCTAAAGGAGAATTTCCAGGAATTTATGCTGTCTTATTTTTCCTTTCTCTCTCTTCTCTCTCTCTCTCTCTCTCTCTCTCTCTCTCTCTCTCTCTCTCTCTCTCTCCAGGTGCCTAAATGCCACCAGATATGCATGGTGGTCCCAGGGCAAACTTGGGTGTAGTTCTCACTTCCAACCTTGTTTGAGAGAATGTCTCTTATTGTTTATCACTATGTACAATGGGCTGTCTCACCCCTTGATGTTACAGTACTCTTTTTTCTCCATCTCCTATCTCAATGTAGGAGCACTAGGGTTACAGATATATGCCACTGTCTGACTTTATGTGGGTTTTGAGGATCTAGGACCTCAGGTCCTCATGCTTGCATAGCAAATGCTGTAGCCACTGGACCACCTCCCCAGTGCTTCAGTCTTCTTTTGATAGAGTAAAGCTGGACCTGTGTTGCTGGATCCTAAGGGCTCCCTTGGGGGAGGAGGTAAGAAGGCACAGACACTGGGATTCAGTTGAAGGTAAACAATAAACCCCTTTATTTAATAACAGGGAAGGCTTTATATATCATCCTCCCAGAACCCAGTCTGTGTCACCATGTGGTGGCATTGCATGGTCATTCCTCATTGGCTGGGAATGATCATGAGTTCTGACAGCAGTCAGGAACTCTGACAGCTCCTGTCACTAGGCCTTCAGGCAGACTCCAGGTTGGCTCATAAGGAAGTAATTATGTGCATGCCTTGACAACTGGTCTGAGCCAATTTCATCAAACCTATGAGCCTGTCCCACTACAGACCTGGAACTGTGAATACCTTTTAAAGAAATTTTCCTGGGGTTAGTGCCCTGCAGTGTTCAAGCATATATACTTTCTCCCAATCTAGTTGTCTGATTGTACTTTGCATGATATGCCAACTGTACAATCTATCAAGAATCTCTCCCACCTGCAGTCCCACAGCCATTTATAAATTAGTCATTCAGAGGGTTAATATTAATTACAAACTGTATGGCCTATGGCTCAAGCTTTTTGCTAGCTAGTTCTTATAACTTAACTCATTTCTATTAATCTATGTATCACTATGTGTTCCATGGCTTTACAGGTGTCCCATTACATGTTGCTCCTTGGATGGTTGGTTGGCGTCTTCCCTGACTCTGCCCTTCTTCTCTCTGTATCTCTGCTTGGATTTCATGTCTGCCTCTAAGCTGCCTTGCCATAGGCCAAAGCTGCTCTACTTATTAGCCAATGGGAGCAACACATATTCTCAGCATACAAAAAGATATCCTAAAGCACTTTCCCTTTACTGTTTAATCAAAAAGGAATGTTTTATTTTAACATAGTAAAATTATATGTAACAAAATAGTGTATTTGTATTTGGCAAAATTAAAGAAAATGTTTTATTATCTATTTTATTTTTGTAAGTCTAAA
This sequence comes from Onychomys torridus, assembly GCF_903995425.1. NCBI lineage: Eukaryota > Metazoa > Chordata > Mammalia > Rodentia > Cricetidae > Onychomys > Onychomys torridus. The sequence goes on along the minus strand of NC_050466.1, from coordinate 8,945,178 downwards.
GTTTTATATTTAATTTACCTTTTATTGTAACCAAGGAAAATTATAATTATCTAGTTTTCAATTCCATCAAAGACCCCAGAATGATATAATATTATCTAAGTAAACAGGAAGTGCATTGTAAGCAACTTCCAGAATTCTAGAAATGACAGAGACATTTGGCTGCCTAGACAGTCATCTAAAGTTCCTCTGCAATATTGGGGCATCCATTTTTAGCCTACAGGTCTAGAGTCTCTGGCAGACTTTTATGAAGCAGGAAATTTGAAGGACTGTCTTGCTGTGGGACCACAGATGGAAGAGATTTGTCCAGACTGCTAGGCAAGGCAGGAACAGGGAAACTTCCCCTACAGGTAGTATGACATGCTAACGTGATTTTCTTTTCTGGCCTTGTCTACTTTATGTGCTGTGTACTTCCTATATCTGTATGGGTATGCTTTTCCTTAGTTTGGGAAAGTTTTCTTCTATGATCTTATTGAAGATCTGATCTATGCCACTGATTTGGGATTATTCTCCCTCCCTAGTCCTATAATCTAAAGATTTGGCCTTTTTTATGGTGCCTCACATTTCCTATATCTTCCTTTCCTGTAGTTTTTTTTTTTTGTATTTCTTTTTTATTTGGTCTAGATCTTCTGCTTATCTTTGAGACCGGATATTCTATCTTCAGCTTGATTCATTCTACTTGTAAGCCATTGAGTTTTTCAATCTCATATTCACTTCAGCTTGAGTCCTTTTTAGTGTTTCTATCTCCTAATTGAATTCCATTCTCAAATGTAGGATTGTCTTTGTCATTTCTGTCAACTTTATGCTTGTATTTTCTTGGGCATCACTCAGTCATTTATTCTTCTTTAGTCATTTCTGCTTAATTTCACTGAATTATTTATTTGTGTATTCTTTAAACTTCTTTTTTATTCTCTGTCATAGTGTTCATCTAGATACTTCTCATTGGCATGCATTTCAATAAGGTTGGTAGGTTTTAGAGGGAAATACTGATCTGATCTTGTATATTGTTAGTATTTTTGCAATGAGATCTGTGCATGTGGCTTCTTTTGATAGTTCTTTGTCTGATGTGTGCAAAGCAGGTTGTGGTAGAAGAAGCCATGTGCTGAAAGGTTGGGCCTGGCTAGATCCTGGAGAAGGATATTGTTCTCTTAGTTTTGTTCTCTATTGCTGTCATAAAAGACTCCCCCCCAAATCGACTTAAGGGAGAAAGAGTTTATTGTATCAAAATTCAAGGTTACATTCTATCATTGCAGGGAAGTCAATGACAGAAAATTGAAGCAGCTACATAGTCAAGGTCAGAGAACAATGAGTTAATACACGAATGCTGTAGAAGAGTCTCTACTCTTATACAGTTCAGGATCCCTGCCCAGGGAATGGTGCTACCCACATGTGATATGATTTTTCCACATCAATAAATATAATTAAAATAATATCCCCAAAACATGCCAACAAGCCCTCCTGATCTAGACTATCTTCATTGATCCTCATTGAGACTTTCTTCCCATATTCTATGCCATTAGGTTGACAATCAGAAATAGCCATCCCTAGGTTTATGTTGCAATTTTTATTTTTACATTATTTTTCATCAATTTTGTCATCCATAGAATTTTTTCTTTCTGTGTCTTTTTGAGCAAGTTGGGGCAGAAGAAAAAGAACAATAAAAATATGTTTAAAAAAATACTAAAAATAGGTTCTAAATGATGATAAAAGAAGTACTTCCCCCCTGTAGTTGAGACAATATAAAGTAAAAGTATATCTAGGTTAAAATGCCTAGATCTGCCACCACCGCCCGGCAGACCTAGGCATTTTAACCTAGATGGAAGTGGATGCAGAGATCCTTGGCCAGGCCTCAGGTGGAGCTCCAGGTGTCCAACTGTGGAGAAGGAGGAGGGACTGCAAGAGCGTGAATTGTTGAATCCAAGATTGCAAAAAGCACAGGGACAAATAGCCAATCGAATGGAAGCACATGAATTATGAACCAAAGGCTGTGGAGCCCCCAGCTGGATCAGGCCCTCTGGATAAGTGAGACAATTGAATAGCTTGAACTGTTTGGGAGGCACCCAGGCTGTGGGATGGGAACCTGTCCTTGGTGCATGAGCTTGCTGTTTGGAACCTTGGGCTTACACAGGGACACATGTTCAGCCTGGAAGGAGCGGATGGGACCTGCCTGTACTGAATCCACCAGGTTTAAATGAGTCCCCAGGGGTGTCTTGGTACTGGAGGACATGGGAATGGAGGGGAGGGGCTGGGGGGAAGGTGGAGGTGGGGGCGGGAGGGGGGAGGACAGGGGAACCCATGGCTGATGTATAAAATTAAAACACATAATAAAATAATAATAATAATAGTAATAAAACAAAAAACCCCAGCAATTTGAATAAACTAATCCTCAAGTAAATTATAAAAAAATGCCTAGGTCTGAAGATAAACAATATGTTTTAACATTTTCTTTCTTTATTTTAAAAAGAACTTACCATTAAACAATGTCAGTTTTCACATACCTTGTGTGAGTTGGGGAACTTGAGTTGAGAGACTCCCTTAAGTGACTTAAATTATGAGAGTTAGTTCCTAGCTCTCTGGGTAGTGCTTAGAAAAACTTCTTGAACCTTTATAGCACCCCTTTGACAAAAGAATCCCTTTCAGCATTTAAAATATTGGGCAATATGACAGAAAATTACATAAAACAAAAATATACATCCTAAGATTTTACTGGAAAACAAACATTGCTAATACTGCACAGATCAAGAAGCAGAAGCTCATTGGAACTTGCTTGTGTATTGCTTGTAGATGATAACTCACTGTCTCCATGTCCCTCACCATCAACACGAGACAAAATGCTTTCCTGTCTTTTAGTATTTTTAATTCCATTCTTTTGCAATTTGTGTGTTCTTTTCTTTTTAAAAAATATTTTATGCTTTCCAAATGAGTGGTTTTATCAAACAGGCATCTTTGAAGACTCTCCAAATACATGATCTGACAGTGTTCAGGAAGGCCTCATGTGAGGGATTTTGAGTCTTAAAATTTGGAGCTGTCTATAAAATGCTTCACTACTCTTCCCCTTTTAAATTTTATATTACTAGAACTTTTTTCTTATTTCAATTCTCTTGCATAAGTACATTGGAGTAACTGGCTAAGATATGGTCAGCTACTCAGACAGATTTCTTTCTTATATTTATGCTGGAAGTTAAAATTTGTCAGAATCATCAATGTTGTTATATTTGGCTAGTAGTGTACTAGATGTGATATATACCTAGTGATTAGAACTAATTGCATGTGTATCTTATTAACATTTTTTTCAGTTGCCTTACATTGTTAGCTTGAATTTGGCCACAAGTGGAAAATTCATTCTATGAAAATAAAACAGATATAAAATCTCTCTCTCTCTCTCTCTCTCTCTCTCTCTCTCTCTCTCTCTCACTTACTCACTTTCTCTCCCTCTGTCTTTGTTTCTGTCTCTCTGTCTCTCTCTGTCTCTGTCTCTCTCCTCTCACTCACAGATTTGGGGCTAATTAAACTTTAAACATTTTTGTATCTCATTTCATTATGAAATATTTTCCAGTTTTATTTCTTGAATTTTTTCCAGTTTCCTACTATTATTACACTTCACCTACTAATAGCTTTTACATATGTTCTAATGTATACAAGCACACTCATGTAAAAGATATATTTATTATTTTGTTATTTGATATCCAGTCTTACTATGTTGCCCAGGGTGGTTAGGAATTCATTGACCTTCCTCCTGCCTCTACTTCCTGAATGCTGGGATGTGGTATGCACCACAGTGTATATTTGTTTGAACAGAATCACTTCATGCTCACCTCTGAAATCTGCCTTTATCCTTTGCCTTCCTTCAGTCTGTAATTCTTTGTACTTTAGTAGTACTTTGATGCTTCTTAGGTGATATTTCTTTTTTTATTAAGGAATTTTTTAATTCATTGTACATAGGAACCATAGATTGTCCTCTCTTCCTGCCTCCCACCCCTCTACCTTCTCTGACTTGTCATTGAAAAATATGGTACACATTAATATGCTTTCTGCATCCTATGCATTGTTGGGTTTAGAACACAGTCTTTGCTTCCCAGAGAACATCAGTTCAAAAAGTGAGTTTTGATCTATTTTATGGTCATAAGACTTTTCTGAAGTTAAAGCTCAATTAGATATGTGGTGACTTTCTTCTGTCTTTATTCAAATTGTATGTATGCTTGAAAGAGCATTGTAAATAAGGAAGAGAAGAGGTATGATGAAAAAATGTCTTACTTCATCACTTGAACTAAAAGTATTTTCCACTCTTTTCCAAATAACTCATGAACTAATGCTATTCCAAAGCTTCCATTTGACCTTTTTGTTTCCCAGAGCTCTTCTGATCACAAATATGTAAACTCTTATAATCTTAAATACTATTTACTAGGAGTTACATGTACTGCATGATAAAAGTATCAATCTTACCAATTTATTCCTTTCCCAAAGTATATAGACAATTTAGTGCTATTTTGTTTTCATAATTTGACTCCAATGATTACATCTATCCTGATATAATATCGGGGAATATTTTATAGCTAAATAGTTCATATTAGGGACTATCCTTATAATTTTGTATCACCTTCCAAAGATGTCATGAAAATGCTAAGGCTGAATAAATCTTCAAGTTAATGTGTATTCAGCTTTAATAGACTAAAACAAGGCAATCTAAATAATAATAATGATTCTAATACCATTACTTTTTGAATCTACAATATAGTTCAAGACCTCAGTGCAACAATGTAAATTCCAAATTTCAATGAGCTCTACCATAGAAAGATCTAGACACATTTTTATGTTTGGAGAACATAGAAAGATAAGATGTTGTACATAAAAGCAAGTGAGACTAAAGATTATAAAAATGTAATAAATTCCCAAGGACACAGCATCCCAGTGTGTTCTAGGGTCCTTTTTGAATGAAAAAAGAAATATAAAGAAAAGAACATGACTGCTCCTAGGTATGGTGGAGAAGAACGTTTATTGTAGATATGTGGAAGAACAAAGAGCAGGAATATCTGGGAGAATCCAGAGTATACATGATCCTGAACTATGTGAGGGAATCGGAGGGGAAGGGAAGGAAGAGGGGAACCAGGTACAGCAGCCAGGAGGCCCAAAAGAACATAGATGAAAGGGCCAAGTTACCAAAAAGTTTAGATTATATGGGGAAGAGCATCTGTAGGAAGGGCAGCCCAGCCCCTGGGCTGGAAAAGTTGAGGTTAGAGGGCTGGGTTTGCCAGCCATTCCCTGTAAGTGGTTAGGAATGAGGGACGCAGGAAAAACCCGAAGACCAGTGTCTTCTTTGGTATGTTAAACAGATGCCTCAGCACTTTGTCCAAGGCTTAAAATCTACCACTTTCAATGGGTTCTACTTTGGTGCAGGCAAAGACTCATTACTCTAGGGAGAGGAAAGAGGGGAGGAGGATGAAAGCCTTTTGTTCATGTGAATGGGGGTGGGGAACTCTCCTTTTATAGTCATAAGCAAGTACAGAAAATAACTGTGGATGCTGCCATAAAGCTACCATACTCACATCCTAGAGGCCTTGCACCAAATAATAGTAAACAGCAGCATATTGTGTAAGGAAGAGCCAAGAATATATCTCACCAATGTTCTCAAGAATCTCAATAATAAAACCAAAAGCCTCTACTTCAGGGAGAAGGGTAGAAAATCACCTTGTAGCAGAAATTCTCCTCAAATAGAATAAGGAATTTAGTTGTCATAAGAGTATAAAGATTTCTAAGGAGTTTGCAAGTATACATAGCCAAATGTTGAAATGAGGAAAGTAGAACAGAATTGTCCCCACTCACTGTCACAATGAATGACACACTATGTAACAATAATAGATACTTTGCTTTGGAGGAAGCAAGAGTATGTGGAGGAAATGCACATGACAGAGCCCACTGAAAGCTGAGAGTATAGCAGGCAAACATGGATAGAGTCTGCCAAACCCCACATTATGCAAAAGCAACTATATCCTACTACTGGAAAAACTTTATGTTCTCTAAAGATTACTATAGCAACAAAATATAAATCCCTCAAGAACAGTAATTAAAGTGACTTAATTACTCCATATTAATGGCCTGCCAGAGGATAGCTGTGCACATTTCTCAGAGTAAGTACAATTTAGCATAGTTTCTACACACAGTCTGCCACTCAAATAAAAATTATGAAGCTTGCATAAAAGCAGCAGTGGCAGGAAGTAAAGGTCAGTAAATGCAACCAGACCCTGAGATTATCTTCTCAGTATTGGAACAATAGTGGGATATTTAAAAAGTTCTTAATTAAGTTAAAGTAGCACAAGATGTGCACAACATGCACTAGTAGATTCAAAGTTTGAGCAGAGAGGTGAACTGAAGAGTTAAGCAGTTAAAAAATTGTAAAAACCACCAGAGGTGAAAGACTTTCTTTGGCATATTTATCAGCAGTCTAGACAACAAAGCAGTAAATGTAATGATAGTCTAATAGAAATAACTGAAACAGAAGTAAACAGAACTACAGAGTGGATAGACCTAGAATATTCAAGAGCTCTTGAAAAATATCAAAGATCTAATACAAATGTAATTGGCATACCAGCGAGGAAGCAGAACAGAACTTTTGAGAAAATTGATAGGGAAATTCAAATGCTAGCAGATGTGGTCTGCCACAAATATGAGGGGGGGTATTATAACAAAACATAAACATGGAGATATGGCTCAGTGGGTAATAGTGTTTGCTTCACAAGCATGAGGACCAAAGCTTAAATCTCCCAAAAAAACCTGAACATGGCTGTGTGTGCCTATAACCTTAACATTGGGTATCTGAGACAGGTTGGTCTTGGAAAGATTTTGATTAGCCAGTTTAGCCAAAATAGTTAGCCTCAGGTTTTGTGAGAGATAATGTCAGAAGGCATTATGATGAAGAGTTATAGAGGAAGACACTTGGCATCCTCTCTTTTGGCTTCCATATGCAAGCATATATGTGTACACACCCACATGCATGCATATAGACAACACACACACACACACATACACACATACACACTGAGGAGGGAACATCAATAAAGAAAAAGGAAAATGGGATGATGGGTGATGTTGCTCTGTATTCTTTGAATGTGTTGCTCTGATTGGTTGATGAATAAAATGCTGATTGTCCAGCAGCCAGGAAGGAAGTATAGGCAGGATAAGCAGACAATGAGAATTCTGGGAAGAGGAAGGCTGAGTCAGGAGTTGCCAGCCAGACACAGAAGAAGCAAGATGACAAGACAGAACTGAGAAAAGGTACCAAGTCAAGTGGCTAAACATAAATAAGAATTATGGATTAATTTAAGTGTAAGAGCTAATCAGTAATAAGCCTGAACTAATGGCCAAGCAGTTATAATTAATATAAGCCTCTGTGTGTTTATTTGAGTCTTAGTGGCTACAGACTGGGCAGGACATAGGGAAACTTTCAACTACAATGGGAGCTACCAGGTAGGACTCCTGCAGGTAGACTATGCCACCACCACCACCACCCATTGGACCCTCTAACCTGCAAGGCCCACTCTGCTGCCCAAGCCCACTGAGCCTGCCATCCTCCCCCCTGGCCAAGCATCCCCCACAAAGCCAGCAGCCCCTAGAGGCACAAGCACCACTTGTACCAATTGGAGGAGGAGGTGAGTGACTGGTCTCACAGCTAAACTGCCCTAATCCCTAGGACCTAAGCCCCACCCAAGGAACATACTGTGCCCCTCAACCTCCCATCTTTGCCCCAGCAGCAGGCCAGCAGGTAAGAGTCCTGCAGGTAGGCCATGCCACCCCAACCATCACCCATTGGACACTAACCTACAAGACTCACTCAACTGCCTAAACCCACCAAGCCAATCATCCTTTCCCTGGCAAACTATCCCCTGCAAATTCATCTGTCCTTAGAGGCACAAGTACCACCTGCACCAATTAGAAGAAAAGCCCCTAGAGGCACAAGCATCACCTGAATCAACTGGAAGAAGAGCCTCTAGAGGCATAAGTACTACCTCTACCATTTGGGAGAAGAGTAGGCTCCCCATGAGCAGCCCTCTTCAGCAGCATCAGCAGATCCTATAGGCACAAGCACCATTCACACCAGTTGGAAGAAAGGGCACAGGCGAAACTTAAACCAGTTGAAGAACAGACTCCATAGGCACAAGAACAACCCACACCAGTTGGAAGAACAGAGCCCATAGGCACAAGTAAAGCCCACACCAGCAAGAAGAACTGAACGATATGTTAGATCTATGTGCCAAAATCCCTACACCAGGCAATCACAAGAATCTTTGGCCACTTAGGGCAAAAGACAATAAAAGAAACAGATAATAAAAAACAAAAGACCCATCCAACAAAGACATCACAAGAAGCAGCACATAAACCTATAATTATCGCAATGAGTAAATGGCAGTGTAAAAATATATTCAACAACATAAAGAACAATATGGCACCACCAGAGCCTAGTGATTCTACAACAACAACAAGATGAAGCAGAAGAAAGTGACCTTAAAAATAACTTTATGAAGATAATAGAATACCTTCAAGTGGAAATGAAAAATTCCCTTAAAGAAATGGAAGAAAAGACAAACAAAAAATTGAAGGAAATCAATAAATCCCTTAAAGAAAGCCAAGAAAGTCAAGGAAAAAAAACAATCAAATAGATGAAGAAAACAGTTTAAGACTTGAAAACCAAAATAGAGGCAATAAAGAAAACACAAACTGAGGGATATCTGAAATGGAAAATCTGGGTAAACAAACAGCAACTACACATGCAAGCATAACCAACAGAATACAAGAGATGGAAGAGAAAATCTCAGGCATTGAAGATATGATAGAGGAAATAGATTCATCGATCAAAAAAATGTTAAATCCAACATATTCTTGACACAAAATATCCATGAAATCCAGGACACCATGAAAAGAGAAAAAAACCATAAGAATAATAGGTATAGAAAAGGGAGAGGAATTTCAGCTCAAAGGTACAGAAAATATATTCAAGAAAGCCATAGAAGAAAACTTTCCCAACCTCAAGAAGGACATGCCTATGAAAATACAAGAAGCTTACAGAACACCAGAATGACTGGACCCCCAAAAGTCCCCTCACCACGAAATAATCAAAACACAAAACATACAGAATAAAGAAAGAATATTAAGAGCTGCAAAGGAACATGCCAAGAAACATATAAAGGCAGATCTATCAGGATTACACCCGACTTCTTAGTGGATACCCTGAAAAGGTCTTGGACAGATGTTTTTGCAGATGCTAAGATAGCATGATGAAAGCTCAGACTACTACACCCAACAAAACTTTTAGTCACCATAGATGGAGAAAACAACATACTCCATGACAAAACCAGATTTAAACAATATCTATCCACAAATCCAGTCCTAGAGAAAGTATTAGAAGGAAGATTCCAACCCAAGGAAGTTAGTTGCACCCAAGAAAACACAAGCAGTAGATAATCTCACATCAGAATATCCAAAAGAAGGTAAAAACACACTAGCAACAACAACAAAACCAAAAATAACAGGAATTAACAATCACTGGTCATTAATATCTCTTAATATCAATGAATTAAATTTGCCTATAAAAAGATACAGGGTAACAAAATGGATACAAAAACAGGATCCATCCTTTTGCTGCATACAAGAAGTACTCCTCAACTCCAAAACAGTAAAGAGGTGGAAAAAGATTTTCCAGAAAATGGACTAAGAAAAAAGCTGGTGTAGCTATCCTACTATCTAAAAAAATAGACTTCAAACTAAAATCAATCAAAAGAGATGGAGAAGGACTGACAGATGTAATGACTGAAATGGATTTAGCAGATATCAACAGAACATTTTACCCAAACACAAAAGAATATATCTTCTTCTCACCAACACATGGAACCTTCTCTAAAATTGATGCCATACTTGGTCACAAAGCAAATCTCAACAGATACAAAAAAAAATTGGAATAGCCCCCTGAATCTCTTTTTTTGTTTTTGTTTTTTTTGGGGGGGGTTGTTTTGTTTTGGTTTTGGTTTTTGGTTTTTCAAGACAGGTTTTCTCTGTGTAGCTTTGTGCCTTTCCTGGAACTCACTCTGTAGACCAAGCTGGCCTTGAAATCACACAGATCCACCTCCCTCTGCCTCCTGAGTGCTGGGATTAAAGGTGTGTGCCACCACTGCCCAGCTATCACCCTGAATCTTGTGGGATCACCATGGCTTAAAATTAGAATTCAACAAAAACACAAATTACAGAAGGCCTATAAACTCATGGAAACTGAACAATGGTCAACTGAATCACCACTGGGTCAAGGAAAAAATAAAGAAATTAAAGACTTCCTAAAATTCAATGAAAATGAATGCACAGCACACCCAAACTTATAGGACATTATGAAAACAGTGCTAAGAGGAAAGTTCATAGCACTAAGTGCCTACATAGAGAATTTGGAGAACTCTCACACTAGCAACTTAACAGCACACCTGAAAGCTCTAGAACAAGAAGTAGGAAACTCACCCAGGAGGAGTAGATGACAGGAAATAATCAAACTGAGGGCTAAAATCAATAAAATAGAAACAAAGAGAACAGTACAAGAAATCAATGAAACAAAGAATTGGTTCTTTGAGAAAATCAACAAGAATCAAAAAACCTTTTCCAAACTATCCAAAAGGCAGAGAGAAAATATTCAAATTAACAAAATCAGAAATGAAAGGGGAGACACAACAATGGACACTGAGGAAATCCAGAGAATCATTAGGTCATACTTCAAAAACCTGTACTCTAGAAAATTAGAAGAGCTAAAAGAAATGGACAATTTTCTGGATACGTACCACATACCCGAATTCAATCAAGACCACATGCATGATTGAAATAGTCCCATAACTTCTAAAGACATAGAAACAGGTATTGAAAGTTCCCCAACTAAAACAGGCCTAGGGCCAGATGGTTTCAGTGCAGAATTCTACCAGAATTTCAAAGAAGAGTTAATACCAATACTCTTCAAATTGTTCCACACAATACAAACAGAAGGGACATTGCCAAACCCTTTTTATGTGGCTACAGTAACCCTGACACCCAAGCCACACAAATATGCAACAAAGAAAAACCATCTCCTTCATGAACAGTGATGTAAAAATTCTCAATAAAATACTGGTAAACGGAATCTATGAACACATAAAAAAAAGTCATGGTGGCATGATCAAGTATGCTTCATCCCAGAGATGCAGGGATGGTTTAACATACAAAAATCTGTCAATGTAATAATTCACCATATACATAAGTTGCAATAAAAAAAACCCACATAATTATCAAAATCTGACACTCCTTCATGATAAATGTCTTGGAGCCATCAAGGATACAAGGAACATATCTAAACATAATAAAAGCAATAAAAAAGCAGGCTAACAGACAACTTCAAATTAAATGGAGACAAATGTATAGCAATTACAATAAAATCAGGAAAAAGACAAGGCTGTCTGCTCTCTGCATATTTATTCAGTATAGTACTTGAAGTTCTAGCTAGAGCAATAAGACAACAAAAAGAGATCAAGGGGCTATAACTTGGAAAGGAAGAAGTCAAACTTTCAATATATGCAGATGATATAGCATACATAAGTGACCCAAAATTCTACTAGGGAACTCGTACAGCAGATAAACAACTTCAGTAATGTGGCAGGATACAAGAGTAATTAAAAAAACAGTAGACCTGATAAACGGACTGAGAAAGAAACCAGAGAAACATCACCCTTTTCAATAGCCACAAATAATATAAATTACCTTGAGGTAACTCTAACCAAACAAGTGAAAGACCTGTATGACAAGAACTTGAAGTCTTTGACGAAAGAAATTGAAGAAGATACCACAAGTGGAACGATCAGACCAGGCGATGGTGGTGCACGCCTTTAATCCCAGCACTTGGGAGGCAGAGTCAGGTGGATCTCTGTGAGTTTGAGGCCAGTCTGGTCTATATAGCAAGTTCCAGAAAAGGCACAAAGCTACACAGAGAAACCCTGTCTCCAAAAAAAATGGGGGGGGGGGAGATCTCCCATACTCTTGGATAGGTAGAATTAACATAGTAAAAATGGCTATCTTACCAAAAGCAATCCACAGATTCCTTGCAATCCTCATCAAAATCCCTACAAAATTATTCACAGATCTAGAAGGAAAAATACTCAACTTCATATAGAGAAACTAAAATCCCAGAATAGCTAAAACAATTCTGTACAATAAAGGAACTTCTGGAGGCATCACCATCCCTGACTTCAAGCTCTACTGTAGACCTATAGTAATAAAAACAGCTTGTTATTGGCATCAAAAAGGACAAATGGATCAATGGAATTGAATCAAAGACCCTGATATAAAACCACACACCACACCTGATTTTTGACAAAAAAAAAAAAAAAGAAAGAAAGAAAACCAAAACTGTAGAGTGGCAAAAAGAAAGCATCTTCAACAAATGGTGCTGGAATAACTGGATGTCAACATGCAGAAGACTGCAAATAGATCCACATCTGTCACCATACACAAAACTTAAGTCCAAGTGGATCAAAGACCTCAACATAAATCCAGTTACTCTGAACCTGATAGAAGAGAAAGTAGGAAGTACTCTTGAACACAATGGCACCAGAGATCACTTTCTAAATATAACACCAGTAGCACAGACACTGAGAGAAACAATCAATCAATGGGACCTGTTGAAACTGAGAAGTTATTGTAGAGCAAAGGACATGGTCAACAAGACAGAGCGACAGCCTACAGAATGGGAAAAGGTCTTCACCAACCCCACATCTGACAGAGGGCTGATATCTAGAATATATAAAGAACTCAAGAAATTAGACATCAAAATGCCCAACAGTCAAATTAAGAAATGGGCTGTAGAACTAAACAGAGAATTCTCAACAGAGGAAGTTCAAATGGCTGAAAGAATTGCTCAACATCCCTAATTGTCCAGGAAATGCAAATCAAAACGACTCTGAGATACCACCTTACACCTGTCAGAATGTCTAAGATCAAAAACACTGAAGACAGCTTATGCTGGATAGGATATGGAGCAAGGGGAACTCTCCTCCTCTGCTGCTGGGAATGTCATATCCAAAACTCAAGTCCAAGTGGATCAAAGACCTCAACAAAAATCAGTCGCAATGAACCTGATAGAAGAGAAAGTGCAAAGTAGCCACAGGAGACTACTTCCTGAATATAATACCAGCAGCACAGACACTGAGATCAACAATTAATAAATGGGATCTCCTCAAAATGACAAACTTCTGTAAGGCAAAGGACATGGTCAGTAAGACAAAATGGCTGCACAGAATGGGAAAATATCTTCACCAACCCCATATCTGAAAGAAGGCTGATATCCAAAATACATACAGAACTCAAGAAACTAGACATCAAAATAACAAATAACCCAATTAAAAATGGGTTATAGATCTAAACAGAGAATTCTTAAGAGAAGAATCTCAAATGGCCACAAGACCCAATGATACCACTCTTGTGCATATATCCAAAGGATGCTCAATCATACCACAAGGACACTTGCTCAAAATTATTCATAGCAGTGTTATTCATAATAGACAGAACATGGAAACAACCTAGATGCCCCTCAACTGAAGAATGGATAGATAAAATGTGTCATGTTTACACAATGAATTACTTTTCAGCAGTAAAAAACAATGACATCATTAAATTTGCAGGAATGGATGGAACTAGAAAAAAAAATCATCCTGTGTGAGGTAACCCAGACCCAGAAAGACAAACATAGTGTGTTCTCACTCATAAGTATATAGTAGATGTAAAGCAAAGGATAACCAGGCAGTAATCCACAGCCCTAGAAAATCTAGGTAACAAGGAAGACCGTAAGAGGGACACATGGATTGCCCAGGGAAGAGGAAATAGATGAGATCTCCTGGGTAAAATGGAGGTAGGGGGAGAGGGGAGAGGAGAAGGGATGGAGCATGGGAACATGAGGGATTGGGATGCTCCAATTGGAGGATAGATGGAGAGAGAGAGCAATGAAAGAGATATATTGATTGAGGAAGCCTTTATCGGTTTAGGGAGAAACCTGATACCAGCGAAACTCCCAGGAATCCACAAGGATGACTCCAGCTAAGTCTCCTAGAACTTGTAGAGAACTGGTCTTCTCCTGTAATTGGATTATTGACTACAGTAATTGTCACCATAGAACCTTCATCCAGTAACCAATGGAAGCAGACACAGAGATCCACAGCCAAGCATTGGGCTGAACTCCAGGAGTCCTGTTGAAGAAAGGGAGAAGGAATTGTGTGATTCAGGAAGGTCAAGGTCATGACCAGGAAACCCACAGAGACAGCTGACCTGGGCTGGTGGGAGTTCAGAGACTCTAGAGTGATAGCTAGGGAGTCTGCAAGGGACCTAGGTCCTCTGCATACCAGTGACAGTTGTGTAGCTTGGTCTGTTTGTGGGGCCCCTGGAAGTGGGACCAGGGTCTGTCTTTGATGCATAAGTTGGTTTTTTGGAACCTATTCCCTATGGTGGGATGCCTTTCTCAGCATTGATTTGGTAGGAGGGGGGTGAGCTTAGTCCTGCCTCAACTTGATATGCCATGTGTGTTGTTGCCTCCCTTGAGAGGTCTGCCTCTTTCTGAAGAGTGGATGGAGAAGGGGTAGAAAGGAGGTGGGGGGAGGGAATGGGATCAGAGAAGGGAGGGGAAACTGTGGTTGATATGTAAAATAAATAAAAATAAATAATAATAAAAAATAGAAAAATGGAAATGGTGATGGAAGTTGAGAATCTACCTAAAGAAGTAGTGGTGAACATAATAGAAGTGATGGGCAAATGACTCCTTTTCTTACTGTTCAGCATTTTATATTAAAAGTATTGTATGTATCTGTGTATATGTCTGCCTTAGTTAGGGCTTCTATTGCTGTGAGGAATCACCATGACCACAATGATTCTTGTAAAGAAAAACATTTAATTGAGGATTGCTTACAGTTTCAGAGGTTTAGTCCACTATCATCACAGTTGGAAGCATGGCAATGTGCAGGCAGACATGGTGCTGGAGAAGTTGCTGAGAGTTCTGCGTCTTGATTCACAGACAGCAGAAAGATACTGTGTGCCACACTTGAGCATATATGAGACCTCAAAGCCCACCTGCACAGTGACACACTTCCTTCATCAAGGGAGGCCACACCTAGTCCAATAAAGCCACACCTTCTAATAGTGCCACTCCTTATGGGCCAAATATTCAAACACTTGACTATATGGAGAAGGGGTATTCCAAGTCAAGCCATCACAATGTCTGTATAAGTGTGCATGTGCATGTGTGTGTGCATATGCGTGTGTATGTGTGTGTGTGTGTGAGAGAGAGAGAGAGAGAGAGAGTGAGAGAGAGAGAGAGAGAGAGGTGTTGGTGGGTGCTTGTGGAAACCAGAATAGAGCATCATAATCCTTGGAGTTACAGGCATTTGTAATCTTCCCAGTGTGGTGCTAGAACTCAAACTCTCGCCTTCATGATTGATTGGCAAGTGCTCTTAACTGCTGATTCATCTCTTCAGCCTTATTTATTAACATTTCTAGAGAAAATTAAAAATGATAATAATATATTGTGAGATCTATAACATATATAAAAGTAACACGTGTAAAGCTTTATATATGTGTAAAGCTTGTGACAACAGTAGCAGGAAGTCTCGGAGGAAAGGAATAAAAGCAGTCTGCTAGGAATGTATATAGCATACATAATGTTGCTAGAAGATGAACCAACACACTCAGACTGGCCCAGCACGGACCAGACAGGGGAGCTCCTTACCCTGACTTCTTGCAATTCCTCCCTGCTGTGGGAGCTCCATCTAGCTGAAACAACACATGCAACTCAGCTAGTAGCAGACCCCTATAGACATCCACCAACCCTGACAGCCTTTGACCCTGACCTTACCATGAAAGCCTTTCTAAAAGAACTATTGCAGACCTCCCAGGAAGGAAGACCTCTTCACCCCTATAGCCTCCCACTCATCCTCTCCTGCTTCAGAAGCCCTTCCAGGTGATTCCAAATATATTCTAACCAGATACAATCTGAAAAGGCAGACCCACCATGTAAGCTGTTCCCCTTGGGGAGGGCACTAATGATTTAAGTACCACTAGAGGGTACCCAGCCTTCTATAGTTAAGAAAGGCACCCTCCACTTAACTGCCTCTGACATACCCCTTGCTTCAAGAACCCTCCCCAGCATACTGCCTTATGCTGCCTGACTCAGCTTAGCACTTAAGACAGCCCCTCTACTCAGAATGACCTTTGTTCTCTCTCCTTCTGTGTGAGCCCTCTCCAATAAACTTGCCATGTGAGGCCTATTCCAACATGGATCCTCTAAGGTAGCCTCTCCACCCTGGATGACCTCCTATCTCTTCCTCTTCAGGGAACACTTTCCATCTGACCTACCACATATAGCCCAGCCCCAAATGGACCCAATAAAGCAATCTTCATACCATGACCTGCCAAATAAATAAACATAGATATTGAAAGGGAGACATAACAACAGATACAGATGAAACAAACAAACAAAAAACCCAAAACATAAAGAGGTACCTTAAAAGTTTATATTCTACTGAACTGGAAAATCTAAAAGATATGGATGAATTTTTAGATGCATATCACTTACCAAAATGAAACCAAGATGAAACAAATAATTCAAACAGATATATACCTAGCAAAAATAATTTCTTAATAAAAAAAATTCCAGACCACATGGAAATTCAACGAACTAATGTGATCAATATTGAAATTATCTTGCAAAGTAGAAAAGGAAGGAAGACTTCTGAACTATTTTTACTCTGATAGAAAAAACAGGCAAAGACACCATAATAAAGCAAACACATAGATCCATCTCCCTAATGAATATTTTTGTAATTCTCAAAATCAAAAAGAACATTCATCCATGGTGAAACTGGTTTCATTCCAGGCACATAGGGATGGTTCAACATCTGGAAATTAAATAAACATAATTCATCAAGTAAATGGACTCAAAAATAGACATCACTTGATATTTTTTCAATATATACAGAAAAGGCCAATGACAAAATTCCATATACTTTCATGGTAAAAGTCAAGGAGAGAGGAGAAGTGGAGGGAGCATACCTCAACGTACCAAAGGCTATAAACCATAAACCAACATTATAGCAAACATCATACTAAAGTGGCAGGGGGGACTCAAAGTGTCCATTAAGACATGGAATGAAGCAAGATGTCTACTCTTTCATTCTTATTCAATATAGTTCTTGAAATTTTGGCTGGGGCAATAAAAGAAGGAAACAAAAGAGGTACAAGTAGGAAAAGGAGAAGGTAAGAGCCTTTTTTGAAAAAAAATTATCCTATACCTAAAGACTCTCAAAGACTCCATGCAATGTGATGCCTTGCGCAGCCTTGGTGTAATGGGGAGGGGCTTGGACCTGCCTAGGCTCAGTGTGCAGGGCTCTGCTGACTCCCCACGGGAGACCTTGATTTGGGGGATGTGAGGATGCAGGGTGGCTTTGGAGGGAGGGCTGGAGGGTGGGAGGAGGGAAGAGGGAAGAGGTGGGATCTGTGGGTGGTATGTAGAGTGAGTAGAAAATTTCTTAATAAAGAAAAATGAAAAAAATGACTCCACACAAAACAAAACAAAATTAATCTGAAAGTTAATAAATGCTTTCAGCAAAGTAGCATGTTAAAAATTAACATATAAAATCAATAGCCATCCTATAACAGTGATGAACATATGGAGGAAACAATCAGTGAAACAACCCAATTCATAACACACACACACACACACACACACACACACACACACACACACACACACACACACACCTAGGAGTAAACTTAACCAAGGAAAGGAAAGACCTACACAACAAAAACTTGAAGATGCTGAAGAAAACATCACGTAAGACACTAGGAGATAAACCTCCCATGCTCGTGGAAATGGTCATTCTATTAAAAGGAACTGATAATAACTCCATTCCAATCAAAATTCCACAGACGTTCTTCACAGACATAAAAGAAAAAACTTTAAAATTTATATAGATTATAAAAGACCAAAGATAGGCAAAGAAATTTTGAACAGAAAGAATATCAGAAGGTATCACCATGCCTGATTTCAAGTTCTTTTTTGTTTGTTTTTTGAGACAGGGTTTCTCTGTGAATATTTCTCAGCTGTCTTGGAACTCACTCTGTAGACCAGGCTGGCCTCAAACTCAGAGATCTGCCTGCCTCTGCCTCCCTAGTGTTAGAGAAAATGTCCCCATTAAATAGGCCCATAGACAAACCCCTGGTACCTTTTCTTAATTAGTGATTGATGTGTGAGGGCCCAGCCCATTGTGGGTGGTGCCATGCTTGGGTTGGTTCCAAATTATATAAGAAAACATGCTGAGCAAGCAAGCCAGCACTCCTCCATGGGTTCTGCATCAGTTCCTGTTTTCAGGTTCCTGCCCTGTTTGAGTTCTTGTCCTGGCTCCCCTCAGTGATGGATGAAATTACTGTTACCTGGAAGTGTATAAAACCTTTCCTCTCCAATATGCTTTTGTCATGGTGTTTCATCACGGTAATGGAAATCTTAACTAAGACACACAGTTCATATCCAACTTGTTCTTTTATTTTGGTTTAATTGAAACAGGACTAAAGGAATGTCCACACATGGCTGTGAGCTGCTATTTCTCTTAGTTTTCTTTTACTGTAAAAGAAGCATCCCTTTCATTTTAATTTCTCTTTTTTCTCATTTATTTTTGTTGTAATATAAGTCAGGCATGTTTTTCACATAAAATATCTACTCATGATTAATTTGGCTTTGCTCCATGCACTGTGACTTACCTTGTTCTTCTACATCATTTATATTTGGGGTAGGTATTTAGTGCTAAAAGCTTTATTAGATTGAGCTTAAATACTGTTGTCAAGAAATTTTCATAGAAGAGTCTATGTGTTTGATATTGGGTATGACTCAGAAGATTCATAAATTGTAGGCAAATTACTTTCGGTGATGTTTCAATTGATCTGTGGGTTTAGTTGTTAGTAGCTTGTTTTCTTGATGTTTTTCTATTAAGACTGTGTCCTGGTATTTATTTTCCACTGATACTATTGAAGACTAAATTATGATATTAGGGATTATAAATGATTATTTTCAAAGTGGCTTTTGTAAAAATTAGTCCCCAGTGGAAAACAAGCTAAATGCTTATTTATCTATTTGCCAGTTTTATAGAGTTTGTGTCCTTGCTTCCATTTTTGCCCAACTATGGAACTTTTTCTTTGTCTTCTATTTATTTTTTAATTATAATTAGCACATAGTATTAATATACTCATCACATTTTATCAGTTATATTCATTATTTGATTTGGTGCTGAAACTGTCCCATTTTTTTTGTCAATGAAGGACCAGTGAAAATTGGTTCTCATTAATACCTGACACTGCCTTTTATACTTTGATAGCCTTTTTTCTTTATAGTACAATAAGATACGTGTTTTCTGACTGAAACCTTGAAATAGGCTTGAATAAGTCTTTTTTAGCTACTTATTTGTTTTGTTTGTTTGTTTTCATGTGTATGGGTGTTTTGCCTGCATGAATGTCTGTGAACCACACGCATTCCTTGTACCTGCAGAGGAAGAAAATGATCATCAGAGCCCCTGGGACTGTAGTTGCAGATGGTTGTGAACCACCACATGGTGCTGAGAATTTAACTTGTGTCCTCTGGAAAAGTAGCCAGAGCTTTAAGTCCCAAGCCATCTCTCCAGTCCCAGAGGTCATTTTTGTTGAGGTGCTATTTAGTAACCACAGTTTGAGAGTGTAATTGTGCTTCTTGCGTTGAGCTGCAACTGCATTCTTTCAATTAACAGGGCTTGTACATATGTAGCTTAAGAAAAGTGATAATGGCTTTCTGGTAATAATTTTAATTCAGATGCATACTAATATTTTTGATTAAATTATTTGATTTTTTTATACTTGAATTTCTTTGCTCCTGCATAGTTTATGATTATTTATTTACATTAATTATACTAAGAAATAGATTAAAATAATACACTATAAAATGGATTAAAATAATACTTTCACTGCTAACAATATGTATAATGAGTTCATTTTAAAATTTATTTATTTTACCCACTAACTGATGGAAGCAGATGCAGAGATCCACCGCCAAGCACTGAGTTTAGCTCTGGGAGTCCTCCTGAAGAAATGGAGGAGGGATTGTATCATACAGGAGGGTCAAGGTCATGAGGGAGGAACCCATAGAGAACACCCACTTGAGCTTGGAAAAGCACATGGACTCTGGATCAACAATTAGGGAGCCTTCATGGGACCAACCTAGGTCCTCTGCATGTGTGTGACAATTGTGTAGCTTGGTCTCTTTGTAGGGCTCCTAGCAGTGAGATCAAGACCTCTCTGGCACTTAGTTGGCTTTTGGGAACCTTTTCCCTATGCTGGATTACCTCGCTCAGCCTTGATGCATGGGGAGAAACTTGGTCCTGCCTCAAGTTAATGTGCCATACTATGTTCAAGCCCATGGGAGGTCTGCCCCTTTCTGAATGGAGAGGGAGAAGGAATGGGTGGATGGGGAATGGGGTAGATGGGAGCTGGAGGGAGGGAACAGGAGGAGAGGAGGGAGGGAAAACTGTAGTTAGTATGTAAAATAAATGAAAAAATTAATTAATTAAAAAAGAAATGATAATGGTTTTATGGTAATAATTTTAATTCAAGTGCATACTAATATTTTTGCTTAAATTATTTGATTTTTATACTTGAATTTCTTTTCTCTTGAATAGTTATGATTATTTACATTACTTATGCTATAAAATTGATTGAAATACTATAAAATGGATAAAAAATAGTATTTACACTGCTAACAATTTGTATAATGAGTTAATTTTAGAATTTATTTGCAACTCTCCTTTTCTTGAGAAAATCAAGACAGACAAATTAACAATAAAAGGAAAATCAATAAGACAAAATTGGGTATATTTCTTTAAGAATGTACTGTTGAAGTAGTAGGTTCTAAAGCTACTTGAAATAATTGTCTTATCTTTATCTAGGTAGACAATTCATTTTATTTAAAATTTATCCATAACTTATTTTCTTTTGTATGTAATTTTAATATATGAACACTAAAAATAATTATGAGTTCAACATCAAAATGATGTATTACGGCATAATCAGAAAAACGTTAATTTAAATTTTTAATTTTATTTATATGTGTTTGTGTATGTAAACACATGTGCATGCAGGTGCTTATGGGGCCATAAGAAGGCCTTAGGTTCCCTGGGGCTAGAGTTACAGGCAGTTATGAGATATCCAACATGGATGCTGAGAACATAACTCAGGTTTTGTAAGGAAGAAACAGTACTAAATGTTGATACAACAGAAAAAAATGGGCTAGAGGAACAGAATACAAAAAGCAGAAAAAATGTGTTGACTGCCTTTATTCTTTTCCTTTTGCTGCTATCACAATTACCACAAGCTAAGCAGCTCAAAAGGATGAAGATTTATTGTCTTACAGTAACACAAATTTATATAGTTATAAGTTAGAAGTCCAAAACATGTCAACAGGGGTGCACTCCTTTGGGAGCCTTAAGGGCAATATCTATTCCCTTACTCCTTTCTAAGTAGAGACTCACTGCATTTCTTGTCTTGTGACTGCATCACTCCAATATTTGTTTCTATCTCTCTTTCCACTTACAAGGACCTTTGTTGTTATACAGGAAAATTGTCTTATTTCATAGTTGTTGACTGAATCAAATATGTCCAGTCCCTTTTGCCTCATAACATATAATGAGATTTGGGGAATTAGAGCATGGACATATATGGAAAGGGCATTATTTTACTAACTATAGATAGTAACTAGGATTAAAAACATAATATTTCACAAAAAAAATGGCAGGAAAGAAGAGTGTGGGGTAAGATAATGTGTTAGTGAATCAGTAGAGAGTATAGAAAACAAAGGATTATTATGGTATTAGTGTAAAGGAAACCATCAGTACAAAATTATAACCCTTTGTAAGTATCAAATAATATAACACAAAAGTGGGGTCAAACATATATCCTAGTAAAATAGTGTCTTTATATGTGTATGTTACATGTATACATACAAATACAAAATGCTTTATATATACATATTATATATGAAAAAGAGATGACAGATTTCCATTAATAATAGATATTTACATCCCTCCCAATTTAAGATAGACTAAATCAATAAAAAATTTAGGAAGATATGGGAAGTAATTAATAATGTATAACATAGCAAACTCTGAATTTATATAGTGTACATGAATCATTCATAAATTTGATAATATCTTGGGCCACTGTGAAAGCTTCAATAAAATTCAAGAATACAAAAACAAACAATATTTCTCAAATACAGTTTAATGAAACTGGAATTTAATAACAATAATTGAAAAACAAATGAGCACATGCTTTCCTTTATTTGTGGCTCTTAGCTTTGCTGTAGATATGTAAAATCATGTATGTGCATGCGGTATTAAAGTACAAGCGAACATGTTTAGGAGAACAAAAAGGACTGATAAGAAGGGGAGAGAGGACAAAGGGTCAGGTTACAAAGTCTGTGGATATGCTCAAAGTAAATCCCATACTTGAATGAACACGATGTTTTGAGATTCAATACAGTAAAATTATAAAAAATGTTTGGAGAATAAAAAATGCAGATTAAAATTGCAGAATTCTTCAAAAATAATAATGAAACATTATCTATCACATTCTACTGATGCAGTAAAAACTCCAAGAAAATTTTACTTGGTAATTTTAAATACTGAAATAAAATCCAAGTATATTTTTCTCTGCTTCATCCAGGAATATAGTTGCCCAGACCATGACAGCAACAGAATCTATTACTCAGGCAGTCATGGGTTCTAATTTAAAATCTTAATTTTTGTTCAACATTGGATGTTTACATTAATTATGTTTTAGCTTACCACATTAAATTAGATTACTTACCATAACTAGTGCATTTATGATATCTCCTTAACTGCTAAATGTGAGTGCCTCACTTTCTCATGTTAATCTTAGCAATAAGTTGATCACCACTTCTCTTGACAGCACACCTGTCATGGGCAAAGCCCGTCAGTTCAGATTGAACAAGTCTAGTTTGAACTGAGAACTGTGGGGTGGGTGTTCAATAGGGACAGCAACAGTGTTTTAGTCGAGTTTTCCATTGCTGTGACAAAATACTGGAGGCAATCAATTTAACAAAGAAAAGATTTCTTTGGGCTCAAAGTTTCACAAGTTGTAGTTCATTCTGTTCTAGCTCATTGATCTAGGTCTGTAGTGTCAAGAAGGAAATGGGTTAGCACAGCTGGCTACCTTAGTGAAATCAGGAAAGACACACAAGACAAGAGCGGTGAGAGGGTGAAAAGAGGGAGGAAAAAGAGAATAAAATCTACTTCCTCCAACTAGACCCTGACTCTTCCAACCTTCTAAACCTTCTAAAACACTGCCACCACTAAGGACCAAGCTTTCTAAACATGAGCATTTTGGAGGAACACTTCAGATGCAAACTGTCATGTAAGATCAAGAGTGCTACAGACTCTTCATGGTTCTTACCTTCAGTTCAGTAGATTTTTTTTAAGCATAAACACCCCTCAAATTATCATGTCTTTAGTCATTTTTCAGAGTTGGTAGATTTCCAATTTCCAGGTCATTTTTGCCAATTTCACATAGTTCTATAATTGTTTCTTGGGATTTGCTTGTATCTTCATTTGGCTTTAACTAGAAGTCTAGCCACAAGTCAGTATTTTTTTAATGTCAACAACTAAAATTTTTTTTACAGGATAAAGCTAATAAAAAAACAAATCTGCAGGCTATTTTCAATACTTTAAAGGTTTAGCTGAAATAACATATGTGTGTCAATAATGCCCAGAGTAAAGCTTTTATTGTAATCACATTTCAAAGATCACAGTTGCTCATACATAGTAACTATTTGCAATTAACTAAAAACAGAAAATCAAATTATGACTTAATAAATGCAGCTTGTTTTCTAGACACTGTGTCAAAATTTGTTGTTCTGGGAGAAAGAATAAAGAAGTGTTATTTGGTGTTGTAAAGTTGGTCCCCTATTTTAAAGGAAAGTCAGAACAGCCATTTCTCTTAAGTCCAGAGAACATTGTATAATGGAAATGAAGTAAACAAGCACTTCAAAGGGTAATCTCAGCAATAGAAATATCTTGGGGTCTTTTTGAAAAATGAGATGAACACACTGTTAAAAAATCTTCCTGTTTTTCTTTTCTTTAGGCCACAGTACCTACAACTAAGATTATAAAATTGTAACATTTCATGTTCTTATTGTTGGAAATAAAGTAGCTCTCTTCTACTGATTGCTAACAGCCATATTTTAAGAATTCTGGTGTTAAAGCGTCCCCTATGATTGTGGACATTGTAATTTTCTTTTTTTGATAATTATAGAGAACTTCAGTATTTGAGAAGAAATTTAGTCTCAGATTGGTTTCAAATGCTCAGGGGAAATTTCTAATTTTCTAGTTTTAAGGATTTATGATTTATTTTTATTCTTAATAATTCCATACATGTATACAATGAAAAAATGTCATACTCCCCTCTAACTTCTCCTTATTCTATTCAACACATCCCACCTTTTAAAACATTCTTCCTGAACTTCCTCTCTTTTATTGTTTGGAAGACTAATTAAGTCCAATTAGTGATGACTGTATGTATGGGACATCATTGAGGCATGCGGGAACCTACTAGTTATTCTCCCTCTCCCTGCAGCTATCAACTGTAATTGGACTTTCCTTGAACCTCTAGCTCCTGAATAATGATACAGAGACTTTATTATTAAGTATAAATTCTTGGCCTTAGCTTAGGCTTGTTCCCAACTACCTCTTAAAACTCAAATTTAACCTGTTTATATTAATCCACATTCTACCACATGGCTCATTATCTCTCTTCAGTACCTTACATCTGACTTCCTCTGTGTCAAGCTGGTGAATCTCCTGCCTCTTAGATTCTTCCCCAAGTTCCTTTTTCCCTTTAAGTCTCACCTATCCTTGCCTGCCTAGCTATTGACCATTCAGCTCTTTATTAAACCAGTCAGAAGGTGCCTTAGGCAGGTGAAGTAAAACAGAGATATTTTCACACAATGTCATCAAATATCCCAACAGCTACTCAGTAAGAGGTGGGGCCTGAAGAGTATCTCCTCAATCCATGCTGAAATTTTGGCTAGCTTGATCTTGTGCAGGTAACCACAGCTGCTGTGTGTTCAGGAGTGTAACAGCCATGCAATGTCCAGAAGACAGCATTCCATATATCTCTTCCCCATTTGCTGGTTCTTAACATTCTTTCTGCTTCATTTTTCACAATATTCCCTAAGACTTGGGAGGTAGGTATTAAGATATCTCATTTAAGGCTGAATACACAGTCTCTTATTTTCAACATTTTTGCCAGTCTGCTGAAAACAACAACAACAAAAAGAACTTCTCTGACCAAGACTGAGAGAAACTGAGGTCTATGGGTATAAAGATAAATATTGATGACAATTTGACAAAAATTACCATTGAGGAAAACATCAGTAGCAAGTTTTACACTTGAATGTATGACCACCCTAACTATTGGATGTTAACCAGGATTATAAAACCAGGCATGAAATTGCTTCCTGTGATGTAGGACTGAATTACTATTATTAAGCAGACAGTTACTCCATAACAGTAGTGCCACTACTACACGGAGGAAGTTTGCCGGTCAGTGTGATTGATTTCTCTATGTCTTTCAGCCAAATGATGTGGTATCTTCAGCAACATGGTCTTATCACATAGATATGGTGTATGGCCAAGGACAATGACAACAGCCAGTTGTTTCAGAGTTCTCTGGGGCCTCCTTGACCAGTTATTCAGAGAAGTAACCCATGCTTTGCACTATTTTTTTTTTCCATTTGATAACCAATATCTTTTGGGAGCAGCAGCATCTACTCATGAAAGGTAATTCTGCCCAAACTCTAAAGTTTGCTTACTAACTAGTGGGCATTCATAAGATGTCATACATCCTCAGACCCCCTACTACCCTCTTTATTCTAATCCATACCTAATCCTTTATTCCACAGTATTACTCCTTTTCGTCTATAGCACATATATTCTACTATCTCTATAGTAATTTTTTAGTTGGGTTGTGGGGTAATTGGAGTTCATGTGAGTTTACATACATCTTTTATCTGGGTTATTCCTTTCCACTACATTCTTTCATTTTTCTCTTATATTCTCACACTCATCCCCGCTTCACCTTTTTTACTCCCAATATTCTACTCTCTACTTTTGTTTTACCTATTAATCTACTATTCTGTCCCTCTTAATGTGTTCTTCTCCCCAAATATCTCTTTCCAGTTCTTGAATTCCCCTTATAATCCAAGCTAACTATTCAAAAATTATTTGAAGCTAAAGTATGACTAGTTACAAATCATCAACCAAACTAAGAAATTGGTAAGATCCAAAATAATCCACATATATTATTTTTTTTATCTTGGTAAACAACTTCACGATGACAAACTTTTAAAGTTGATGTGCTTGAATGTTAAAATACTAAAATTAATCAATATTGCCCTGGCCTCATTCTGTTGATAGATTGGTAATATTTAGGAGAATAAAAAAGATATAATTTATTAATTCTGCCTTTTTATTTTATGATTTTTTCCTTGCTTGCATTTCAGCAATCACTAATCTCATTATTACGGCCAATATTTTCATCAACTTTGAGAAAATTATATTATTTATACTAATGATCTCATCCCAAATTCAAGAGCTGGACTGAGGCTGTAGCTCAGTGTTAGATGCCTTATGTTAGAAAGCCCTGGACTCCATCCCCAGAACCCAAACTCCAAACCAGGAAAAAACAACAAAATGTGAAGCCAAGTACAATCCATGATTAGCAATATATTTTAGTAAGAAAATTTAGCCTACAAATTAAAAGTAATAAAACTAATTAAATATTTTATGGATTTTAAAACCAATTATTCTCTCTTGAATTCTGTTTAGTTTTAAATGCAAAGAAATGATAACATACTTCACACATTATATTTAGATAAATATATAATCAAACTTAAGAATAACATGAATGACTTAGTATTACAGAATTCCCTTCAAATTCCATGCTGCAAATACCATGCTAATAGGTAATTATTACTAAATTTCAATGACACCAGGAAGAAAACCATAAAATGGACCCTCAGTATTACTGGAGTATATTTTAAAATACAAAATTCTCATGGCTGCAGTTATCTGAGATGAATTTGAAAGATAGTGCCTTTCTTTTATTTTAGTGCTACTGTGGTTCAAATTCTGTTAGACATCAAAAGATGTGGCCATTTGCAGTTTTGCCAGCAGCATAAACCACAAGCATTGAGGTGGTTATCCTTACTTTTGAGGAATTTGAAGAAGAAATATAGAGAAGCACAATGGGAGGATAAAATGGTATCACTTTGAAAAATGGACACTTACAGAGTGAGTTTATTATGCCACCACAGTGACAGAACAAGAGTGTGAGGGGTGCCCATGTTTATTCATAAACTAAACTTCATATTTCAAAACATTTCTGCCATTGGAATTCTCTAAAGCCTGAGAATTGACCTTCTTTTCAGCTATGGAAATGGAAGTTAAGTACTGAATGTTGGAGATGTAAAAAAGAGGAACCCCAAGATGAATGATGAAAATATGGACATTATTATTTTTTCTTGTTGGCTTAAAGATTGAAACCATTGCTTTGTCCACAACAGACAAGTTCTCTATCACTGAGCTATATCCTAAGCACCAGATTTGTGGCTTGGAAGACTTTTTATTTAAACTGGGAGATATGTGATGTAAATAAAGTGCAAAATCACCTTCATATATATGCAACCGTAATTAAGAACAGGTCATGACCGAGTTATTTGCAATTTGTGCCTACTAGGAAAGGAAAAATCAGTTTCTCCAATGAAGTGTCACCACACTACCGAGCAGACTCATGGCAAGGAGTAGTTGCCCAACACAAAACAACAGACTCCATAATTTTGTGTACGTGTGTGCACACACACATGTGTGTGTATGGGGGGTTAGTTTGTTTTATTTTGGTATTTTTTAATTGGTCTTTGTTTTGTTTTCTTTTTGGAGAGAGAGAGGCAGGGAAAAGAATATGAAGTTGGGTGAATAGGCAGGTGGGAAGGGTCTGAGAGGAGTTGCGGGAGGGGAACACATGATCAAAATGTATTGCATGAAGGAATTTAAATAAAAAAGAAGTCATAAATTTGAAGCATGGAGGCACACAGGAGGAGTTGGAGTATAGAGATGAAGGGAAGGCAATGATATAAATATACTATTCAAATATGAAATTTCCCCTAAAATAAAAACTTTAAATTTAAGGCTGGACTAGTGTTAGATAACCAGTAAGGGGGCTCATGCCTGGGAGAAGACTGATTCCCCCTCTTTTGGTGGTCAGTAATTGCCTGTAGCTTTTCATCTAGAGTTGGTTCCTTGTGACATTTCCCTCATATGTGTTGGAACATCAATAGGTGTCATCATTCTTCAGGTTTTGTTTAGGCAACCATATCGTTGTGATTTCATGAGTGTAGCTTTCCTGAAATATACAGAAGACACAGTCTCTCACCAGATGTCCTGGTCTTCTGGCTCTTATAATTTTTATACCTCCTGTCTCAGAATGTTTCCTGAGTGCTCCTAAAATCATACATATAAACAATACTAAGCAGCTTGTAATAGTATATTTATTTGAATATGTATGTAGGTGTCTATCTGAAAGTGTGGGACAGTAATAATTAAGAAAGAGTCTACAAATTTGAGAGGGAGCCAGGGGTCATGGGAGGTTGGAACAAAGAAAGGAGAGGGAAATGATGTAAATATAGTTCACGTATATGAAATTTGTAAAAATAAACTTTAGAAAGTGAATAAAATTACAATAAAATATTGTACCTAGGGCCGCACTTCACTCATATCTTTGTGGTAATCAATGCTCTCTAAGCTCTCCAACTAGATTTGAGGCCCATGAAACAGGAGGAAAATTATGTTTGGTACTGGAAACTCATCCAGTCCTCAGGGCTAGTAAGGCCATGGATCTTAGAGAAGAACCTATTACCATCATTTTACTAAATCAGTATAATACCTAACTGCATTCTAAATACTTGCCCTTATACCCTTATAGCTACTGGTAAGTGTAGCACTGACTCCTCATCAAATTTTCTTTACACCAGATGAATATCACTACAGAAAATCACACTGGTCAAAATGTAGAGGGTAACTGGTCATGGAGTGTCCATCCCCAATTGATGCATTTACAACACAATCCCTGCACCTAAAGCTTGGTGAACATGGCAGAAGAAGGGTTGCAAAGATTTTTAGAATAAGAAGCCCAGAATATCTGCTCTGAGATTGTGTCTCCCAGAAGTGACAGGAAAGCTTCAGTTCAACAATATGGATGCCTAAATAAGATCTGAACAAGAACAAAAACAAACAGTCTAACATGGAAGGGGTAAAATCCCATGGGGTCCCACTCAAGATAAAGAACTACAGGCCACTAACAAAAGCTGAAGGCAAGAGAAATAGTTTTCCCCAAGGACACATCCCCTACTTGATTATCCAATACCAAGTGTTCAGCCAGGAAGTTATATACATACAAGTAACATTTAAATGGACTCAGCAAGCTGTACTTATATATTTACATACATACATATATGTAACATTAACAGTTCAGGAAAACAGGGCATGAATTTGAGATGGAGCAAGAAGGAGCATGTGCCATGTGATGTGTTGGAGGGAGGAAACGGAAAGAGGGAAATAGTGTAAGTATGATTTGAATTAAAATGTCAACTAAAGATAACAAATTTAAATAAAAATACAATACAAATTTAAATAAATTAAAAATTGAAATAGTAAGTGAACTACTAAAAATATAAACTCTTAATAACTGAGCACAAACTCTTAATAATTGAGCACAATAAGTTATATACATAGTGATCAATAAATGTAAATAATTATGAAAAAGATAAGTATAATATCTTGTTTATTAATATTTGTATATATCTTTGTGCAAATACTTCTTCCTATTTCTAGTGTCTATTATTTTAAAATTTTATCTGATAGATACCCACGGAATAAGCCAAATTCACTAGTTTTACTGATGTATAACATTCTCATGACTAAATTGACTACAAATTGCACATTCCTCGATGAACATTTATGGTACTTCTTTTTTTGTTTTTTTCACTACTAAAAATGGGTCCTAACATGAGTATACTTCTAGTCTCTTTGAGCAAATGTGTGTGTTTCTGTAAGATACAGCTCCAATTTGTATTTTACTGTCAGAAAATGACTCCTCATTTTTCTTTATTGTAGCCCAAGCCAGGTATTGTTAAACCAGTGACAGGTACCAAACCATATCATCATTTCAGTTAGTACTTTCCTGATTAGTGGCAAGGATAGTTATCCATTCCAAATATCTATTAACCTTTTACAGTTCCTTTCTAAGAAATGCTTAATTATAGTCTTTATTCATTTAAGATATTTTATGTTCTTATAATAATGAAACTTTAATTAATTGTTCACATTTCCTCCTAACTCTTTGGGTACTTTGTTTCTTTTCTCAAATTTTATATTTGACAATGTTTTTACTCAAGGTATATAACATGCTATACATGAGAAATCTCATTCTTTTTTATTAAAATTTTTATTTATTTTACAAACCAAACACAGTTTTTCCCCCTCCTCCCATCCTGTTCCCTCACCCACCTCCTTTCTGTCCCCTGCATCCACACCTCAGAAAGGGTAAGGCCTCCTTTGGGAGTCAACAAAGCATGGTATACCAAGCAGAGGCAGGACCAATCTCCTCCCTGGACATCGCAAAATAGGGAATAGTTTCCAAAGAGCCAGCTCATGTGACAGGGACAGACCTTGGTCCCACTGTTAGGGGCCACAAACAGACTAAGGTACTCAATTATCATCCACATGAAGGGGGCTTAGGTCAGTCCTATGCAGGCTCCCTAGAGTCCATAAGCTCCCAAGAGCTTGTGTCGGTTCATATAATCCCTCCTCCCTCAACTTGATTCCTGGAGCTCAACCCAGTGCTTGGCTGTGAATCTCTGTATCTGCTTCCATCATTTACTGAAGGAAGGTTCTATGAGGACAATTAGGATAGTTACCAATCTGATTATAGGAGAAGGCCAGTTCAGGTACCCTCTCCACTATTGCTATGAGTCTTAGCTGGAGTCATCCTTGTGGATTCCTGGGAGTTTTCCTGGCACCCCTCCCCCACCTCCGGTTCCCCAAGGTATCTCTTTATTTCCCCTTTCCAGGGCAGTGATGAATCTCACTTAGGGTCCTCCTTGTTACCTAGATTTTCTAGAGCTGTGGATTTTAGCCTGGCTACCCTTCACTTTTACATCTACTATCCATCATGAGTGAGTACATACCATCTTTGTCTTTCTGAGTCTGGATCACCTCACTCAGGATGATTTATGTCTAGTTTCATTCATTTGTCAGGCAAGTGTTGTTCGTTTTTTTGTTGTTGTTGTTGTTGTTTTTTCACCACTGAGTTATACTCCATTGTGTAAATGTACCACATTTTCTTTATCCATTCTTCAATTGAGGGGCAACTAGGCTGTCTAGGCTGTTTCCAGGTTCAAGTTATTATGAATAATGCTGCTATATAGTTGAACAAGTGTTCTTGTGGCATGATTGAGCATCCTTTGGATATATGCCCAAGAGTGGTGTCATTAAATCTTGAGGGAGATTGATTCCCAATTTTCTGAGAAACCACCATACTGATTTCCAAAGTGGCTATACAGGTTTGCACACCCACCAGCAGTGGAGGAGTGTTCCCCTTACTCCAACATAAGCTGTCAACAGTGTTTTAGTTCTTAGCCATTCTGACAAGTGATAGATGGTATCTCAGAGTGGTTTTGAGCTACATTTCCTTGATGACTAAGGATGTTGAGCAATTCCTTAAATGTCTTTTCGCCATTTGAGATTCTTTAGAGAATTCTCTTTTTAAATCTGTACCCATGATTTAAATTGGGTTATTTGGTATTTTGATGTTTTGTTTCTTGAATTTTCTTTATATATCATGGAAATCTGCCCTCTGTCAGATGTGGGGTTGATGAAAATCTTTTCCCATTCTGTGGGCAGGTGTTTTGTCTTATTGACCATATCCTATGCATTACAGAAGCTTGTCAGTTTCCAGAGATCCCATTTATTAATTGTTTAACTCAGTGTCTGTGCTACTAGTGTTACATTCAGGAAGTGATCTTCGTGTCAATGCATTCAAGGCTACTTTCCACTTTCTCTTCTATCAGGTTCAGTGTGACTGGATTTATCTTGAGGTCTTTGTTCCACTTGGAAGTGAGTTTTGGGCATGGAAGTAGATAAGGATCTGTTTGCATTTTTCTACATATGGGCATCCAGTTATGCCAGCACCATTTGTTGAAGATGCTTTATTTTTGCCACTCTACAGTTTTGGCTTCTTCATAAAAAAAATCAGGTATTCATATGTGTGTGGTTTTATATCAGGGTCTTTGATTCAATTCCATTGATCCATGTGTCCTTTTTGATGCCAATCACAAGCTGTTTTTATTACTATAGGTCTACAGTAGAGCTTGAAGTTAGGGATGGTGATGCCTCCAGAAGTTCCTTTATTGTACAGAATTGTTTAGGCTATTCTGGATTTTTTTGTTTCTCCATATGAAATTGACTATAGTTCTTTTGTCGTCTGTGAAGAATTGTTTAAGGATTTTGATGGGGATTTCATTGAATCCATAGATTAATTTTGTTAAGATGGCCATTTTTACTATGTTAATCCTACATATTCAAGAACATGGGAAATCTCTCCATTTTCTGATATCTTCTGCAGTTTCTTTCTTCAAAGACTTAAAGTTTTTGTCATACAGGTCTTTCACTTGCTTGGTTAGAGTTACCTCAAGGCATTTTATATTATTTGTGGCTCTTGTAAAGGGTGATGTTTCTCTGATTTCTTTCTCAATCCGTTTATCATTTATTTCTATATAGGAGGGCTACTGATTTTTTTAGTTACTCTTGTATCCTGCCATATTACTGAAGGTGTTTATCAGCTGCAGATGTTCCCTGGTAGAATTTCTGGGTCACTTATGTATGCAATATCATCTGCAAATATGGAAAATTTGACTTCTTCCTTTCCAATTTGTATCCCCCTTGATCTCCCTTTGTTGTATTATTGCTCTAGCAAGAATTGCACATACTATATTGAATATGTATGGAAAGAGTAGACAGCCTTGTCTTGTTCCTGATTTTAGTGG
The DNA here is from genome assembly GCF_903995425.1 of Onychomys torridus. Taxonomy (NCBI): domain Eukaryota; kingdom Metazoa; phylum Chordata; class Mammalia; order Rodentia; family Cricetidae; genus Onychomys; species Onychomys torridus. The sequence continues at coordinate 8,911,964 of NC_050466.1, read as the reverse complement.
AATTGCTATGAGTTTCTCTTCATCTAATATGAAGTTGGCTGTCACCTTGCTTTGTATTATTTTTATTATATTTAGGTATGTTCCTTGTATCCTTGATGGGTCCAAGACCTTTATCATGACGTGGTATTGTATTTTATCAAAGGCTTTTTGAGCATCTAATAAGATAATCATGTGGATTTTTATTTCAGTTTATTTATATGGGTGCATTACTACATTGACAGATTTTTGGAAGTTGAACCACCCCTTCATCTCTGGGATGAAGCCTAGTTGATCATGGTGGATTGATTTCTTTTATGTGTTCATGGATTCAGTTTGCCAGTATTTTAGTGAGAATTTTTGTGTCAATATTCATGAGTTAGATAGTTTTTCTCCATTGCATCTTTGTGTGGTTTGGGTATCAGAGTTACTATAGCCTCATAAAAAGTGTTTGGCAATGCCCCTTCTGTTTGTACTGTGTAGAACAATTTGAAGAATATTGGTATTAGCTCTTCTTTGAAATTCTGGTAGAATTCTGCACTGTTTTAGTTGTGGGAATTTTAATGCTTGTTTCTATGTCCTTAGAAGTTATAAGACTATTTCAATCATTTATGTGGTCTTGATTTAATTCTGGTATGTGGTACATATCCAGAAAATTGTCCATTTCTTTTAGCTCTTCCAATTTTCTAGAGTATGGGTTTTTGAAGTATGACCTAATGATTCTCTGGATTTCCTCAGTGTCTGTTGTTGTGTCCCCCTTTTCATTTCTGATTTTGTTAATTTGAATATCCTTTCTCTGCCTTTTGGTTAGTTTGGATAAGGGTTTTTGATTCTTGTTGATTTTCTCAAAGAACCAACTCTTTGTTTCATTGATTCTTTGAAATGTTCTCTGTTTCTATTTTATTGATTTTAGCCCTCAGTTTGATTATTTCCTGGCATCTAATCCTTCTGGATGACTTTGCTTCTTCTTGTTCTATAGCTTTCTGGTGTGCTGTTCAGTCACTAGTATGAGATTTCTCCAACTCCTTTATGTGGGCATTTATTGCTATGAACGTTCCTCTTAGCACTGCTGCTGTGGATATTGCTCTGTATAAATAAAATGCTGTTTGGCCAATGGCCAGGTGGGAAGTATAGGCGGGACAAGAGAGAAGAGAATTCTGGCAAGTGGAAGGCTGGGGCAGGAGAGACACTGCCAGCCACCACCATGACAAGAAAGAGATAAGGTACTGGTAAGCCACAAGCCACATGGCAAAGTATAGATTAATAGAAATGGGCTAAATAGAAGAGTAAGAGCTAGACAATGGTAGGCCTGAACCAATGGCCAAGCAGTTTAAATAATGCAAATGTCTGTGTGTTTATTTTACAAGTGGGTTGTTGGACTAACTGGGCTTCGTGGGGGCTGGAGTGAAGGTCTCCAACTATAAATGGCACCCAATGTGGGGCAAGAGTTTCCACCTAGAACCTGAGAAAAAAACATTTTAAAATGGAACTAAAAACAGCTTCCTAATTGTCTCTCTTAAGTTAGCGGCAGCCTGCTGGTTTGAGCTACTATGGCGGGTTCCTGTCATGTGTTTCTGACCTACAGTGTCACAGAAATGAGGAGTCTACAAGCAGCACTTTACTCTGCTGCATGGTGGATTTAGCCTTTGCTAGTTTTAAAAAAAAAAGGTTTCTGGGATATGCACTGCTTTGATAGAACTGCTTCTGATAGTTGATGGTACACATAGCTCTAGACCCATATCTAGCGGTAAACTGTACCACCGCCATGTTGGGAAGCTGAGGTGGGTGGAGCCAGCATCCACAGCAGCCTTTCAGTTTTACAAAGATGGATATTACACAGAGAATCTGGTTTATGTTGTCTTTGGGATTTTTAACTACAGAAAAAGATTTGATTGTAAAAGCTGTTGAGTTAAACAAATATGTAAATTTTAAAGGTACCTTGACTTCAAAATTTAGATATAAGGATATGTTGCTTTGGAAAAGCATCTCTGCTTTTCTTTCACAGAAAGCCAGAGGCTGTGGATTTGTTCCAGATTAAGATACATCAGGTTTGATCAGCCAAGACCACCTGAAAGGTCTCCAATGACACCATGGCCCAGATGATCTAACATCCAAAATGGTTTCAAGGCAACTGGCTCAGAGGTTTACCCTCATGGACTATTCCATAATCCTAAAATTTTCTTTGTGTCCCCATAAGATACAGCGCCCCCCTCCAGCAGGAAGTAGTAAGAAAAACTATGCCCAAATTCCCAGCTGGCTTTGGAGATGGAATTGGCTCACTCCTTCTCTAAATCCAAACACATTATTAAAAAAAAAAAGGTTAAGAGATTCTTGTGTCCCTGGGGAGAAGATGGGGGGGGGGGAGGGAGGGGGAGGACAGGGGAACCCATGGCTGATATGTAAAATTAAAACACAAATATAATAAAAAAAAGGGGGGGGGAAGATTCTTGTGTCCCAAATCAGAAGAGCACTCTGGTGTGGGACAAAGAAAAACCAATATTTTTCTTTAAAGCAGGTTGATTATAAATGTGATCTCTTTCTAAAGAAGAAAAGGGGATATGATATAAATATAATAGGATAAAAGGGTAGATTAAGGAACTTACTTCTAAAGAGCAACAACTTGTTTAAAATGTTTTACATTGGTATAGATTTTAGTCTATTGATACAAACTTAAAGTTAATTTTGTTATACTGTGTGCATATTTCCACTTGTGTTTATGGTATTATGTTTGTATAGTTCATTATAAATTGTAATGGATAATTAAAAATAGATTAATAATTAGTCATCTATGATAATCATATCTGTAGCCATGTTAGTTAAGTCTTCTAGGTATACATAGAGATATTTTAGATAGATAGGTAATTTTCAAATACGTCAAAGACCTACAGAATATGGCATTTAAAATACTTTTTAAATTTAGACTTTCTGGACAGTGAGACATATCTGCTTCTGGCAACACCACTTTACTTCAGAGAGGAGGATGGGCATTGAAGACACTGCATATCTTATCTTCACCTTGGCAAAAATAGCCATTTTGGCAAGAAACTGTTCTTGCCTGGACTGCTTGATCAACTGGACATGCAGGACTCATAGAAAGGTGACCACTAAACTTTGCTTGACAAAATGGTCCTTCAGGTTCCTGCTTCACAGAGGAAACTGCCAGACATTCTACAGGACACTGAGAGAAGTGACCAAGAGACTCTAGCCCTGTGGGCCAAAGACAAATTCCCCAACTTTACAAAGGAACATTAGGTGACTGTCCAGGCTGCCATCTGTCTCTGTCTACCCTATAAGACTCCCGAAAGTTGCTTGCATCCTTCTTCCAGTTGTCAGGTAATATTATATCCTTCTGAGGTCTTGGATGTGGTTGAAGACTAGATAGTTATAATTTCCTCAATTATGATAAAAGATAAGTTAGATATAAAAACCTCAGACTCACAAATATTAGATAGGATATCTTCCTTAATATTGTAACTGTAATTCTTGCTTAATAATTTTTTTTGTTATATGTAATTTTACTATGTAAAAGTTAAAACCTTCCTTAAAAAAAAAGAAAAGGGGAAGTGCTGTGGATATTGATCTGTATAAATAAAATGCTGTTTGGCCAGTGGCCAGGCAGGAAGTATAGGCGGGACAAGAGAGAAAAGAATTCTGGCAAGTGGAAGGCTGGGGCAGGAGAGACACTGCCAGCCACCACCATGACAAGAAAGAGATAACGTACTGGTAAGCCACAAGCCACATGGCAAAGTATAGATTAATAGAAATGGGCTAAATAGAAGAGTAAGAGCTAGACAATGGTAGGCCTGAACTAATGGCCAAGCAGTTTAAATAATGCAAATGTCTGTGTGTTTATTTTACAAGTGAGTTGTTGGTCTAACTGGGCTTCGTGGGGGCTGGAGAGAAGGTCTCCAACTACACACTGCTTTCATAGTGTCCCATAAGTTTGGGTATGTTGTGCATTCATTTTCATTGAATTCTAGGAAGTCTTTAATTTTCTTTTTTACTTCTTCCTTGTCTCAGTGTTGATTCAATTAAGCATTATTCAGTTTTCATGAGTTTATAGACCTTCTGTAATTTGTGTTGTTGTTGAATGATGATCTCATAAGATACAGGGGGTTATTCCATTTTTTTGGTATCTGTTGTGATTTGCTTTGTGACCAAGTATGTGATCAATTTAAGAGAAGGTTCCATGAGGTGATGAGAAGGTGGTGAGAGTGGAATGTTGAAGTCTCCTCCTATTAGTGTATGATTTAAGCTTTAGTAATATTTCTCTTACAAATGTGGGTACCCTTGTATTTGGGGCATAAATGTTCAGAATATAGACGTCATCTTGATGGATTTTTCCTGTGATGAATATGAAATGTCCTCCTCTGTCTCCTTTGATTAATTTTAGTTTGAAATCTATTTTGTTAGATATTAAAATAGCTACACCAGCTTGTTTCTTAGTCAATTTGACTTGAAAATCTTTTTCCACCCCTTTACTCTGAGGTATGCCTTTCTTTGAAGTTAAGAAGTGTTTATTGTATGCAGCAGAAAGATGGATCCTGTTTTTGTATCCATTCTGTTAGCCTGTATCTTTTTATAGGCAAATTGAGTGCATTACTATTAAAAGATATTAATGATCAATGGTTGTTAATTCCTGTTAATTTTTTTGGTTTTGTTGTTGTTGTTAGTGTATGTGTTTCTCTCCTTTTGGATATGCTGGTGTGAGGTTATCTACTGCTTGCGTTTTCATAGATGCATGTGGCCTTCCTTGGGTTGGAGTTTTCCTTCTAGTACTTTCTGTAGGACTGGATTTGTGGATAGGTATTGATTAAATCTGGTTTTGTCATAGAGTATCTTGTCTTCTCCATTTACAGTGATTGAAATTTTTGAGGTGTAGTAGTTTGGGCTTTCATCTGTGGTCTCTTAGCATCTGCAAAAATGTCCAGGACCTTCTGGCTTTCAGAGAGTCTCTATTGAGAAGTTGTGTGTAATTCTGATAGGTCTGCCTCTATATATTACTTGGCCTTTTTCCTTTGCAGCTCTTAATCTTTTTCTTTATTATGTATGTTTGGTGTTTTATTTGGTGGTGAGTGGACGTTTTCGTCTTTTATTTTATCCTGTAAGCTTTTTATATCTTCATAGGCATGCCTTCTTTAGGTTGGGAAAGTTTTCTTCTACAGATTTCTTGAATACATTTTCTGTGCCTTTGAGCTGGAATTTCTCTCCTTCTTCTATACTTATTATTCTTAGGTTTGGTCTTTTCATGGTGTCACAGATTTCCTAGATGTTTTCTGGTAAGAATATGTTGGATTTAACATTTTCTTTGACCAATGAATCTATTTCCTCTATCATATCTTCCATGCCCAAGATTCTCTCTTCCATCTCTTGTGTTCTGTTGGTTATCTTTAGTTCCTGTTTGTTTACCCAGTTTTTCCATTTCCAGAATTCCCTAGGTTTGTGTTTTCTTTATTGCCTCTATTTCAATTCCAATTCTTGAACTGCCCTTACCCTGTTTGATTTTTTCTTTGTTTTCATCTTTCTTTAAGGGATTTATTGATTTCTTCCAATTTTTTGTCTTTCCCTCCATTTCTTTAAGGAAATTTTTCATTTCATTTTTAAAGTATCCATTCTTCTAATTGGTACAAGTGATGTTTTTGCTTCTAGAGGCTGCTGATATTGCAGGGGATGTTTGGCTGTGGGGCAAATGATGGGTTTTGTAGATTTGGGTGACACAGTGGGTCTTATAGGTTACAGAGTCCATTGGGTGACAGTGGTGGTGTAGCAGCCTGCCTGCAGTACCCTTACCTACTGGCCATCTGGCAGGGCTTGAGCAATCTTGTTCTTAATCTCACTGCCATAAATGTCTTCATTGATAATCATAATCCAGTTTACCAATGTTGTTGTTATTTATTCTTTATTAAAGAATGAAATGATGTCCAAGTTAAAGAATATATAATTACTATATGTAAAAGCCTCATTTTTCTCCTAATGACACAGACAAATTCCTCCTGGATATTCACCCAAAGTTCTTCTGCAACATTGGGGCATCCGTCTTTGGCTTACAGGCCTAGTATATCTAACAGACTTTCCTGTGAAGCAGAGAATTTTGAAGGACTGTCCTATCTCAGCAAAGTTTGGCAGTTGCCTTTTTTGTGTCCTGCTGGTTCAGTATGAACAGTAACTGTCAGCAACTGAGGCAAGGGCAGTTTCTTTTCCCATATGGCTAGCTTTTGCCATAAAGAAAACAAACTCCACATGGAGTTTCTCCGATGCCCATCATCCTCTTTGAAGTAATTGGTACTGCCAGGAGCAGACATATCTAACTGTAGAGAAAAGTCTAAATTCTTAAAATATTTTAAAGGCCACATTCTTTAGGTTATTGAAGTGTTTGAACATTACCTATCTATCTGAAATATATCTCTGTAAGACCTTGGAAATGTACCTAACATGACTATAAGTTTGCTAATATAGATGACTATTAATACATATTTCTTAATTATATATTACATTTTAAATGAGCTACATATATGTAATACCATAAACAAAAGAAGAAACATACATATAATATATCAAAATTAACTTTAAATTTGTTTTTAAATAATAAACTGAAACCCATTCTGATATAAAATATGTAAGATTAATAGTTGTTTTTTTAGATTAAAGTTGATTTAATAATCAACCCTTTTCCTCCATCATTTCTATATTATATCCCTTTTTCTTCTTTTGTAAAGAGATTGACTATGATCAATAATAGTTTGTAACCAAACCCATTAAACAAAGACAAACATCCATAATCCATTTGGGGGGAATGTTTGCATTGTTTTCTAGGCTACTTCTTGTTGATTGGGGGTACTGCTAATGTTATGGGGACCCTGAGAAAATTTAGGATTATGGTCACATCCTGGCTAGAGTAGTCTGTGAGTCTGGATAATCTCAGCCAGCAGTCTTGAAGCATTTCTGGATGCAGAACTCAGAGAAAACTGCAACAGAGGTGTTCTGAAACATTGGATCATCTGGGCCTTTTGTTCCCATTGGAGATTTTTTAGTGGGTCTTCCTCAATCAAATCTGATTTTTCTTGACAGAGAATGAATTACATTTTATTTTCTGGGGCTGGAGAGATGGCTCAGTGGTTAAGAGCACTGGCTGTTCTTCGAAAGGTCCTGAGTTCAATTCCCAGCAACCACATGGTGGCTCACATTTTATTTTCTGTGGAAATAAAAGCATAACTTCTTCAAAGTAACATACATTTGACTTTTGATTTACATATTGAAGTTAAGGCATTTTCAAAATATATAAGTTGGATTAATCCAGAAACATTTATAATCAAATGTCTCTTAGCTGTTAGTCTTTTCTCAACTGTCAAATAATTCAAAGATAACACAATAACATACAGTACCCAGACTCTCTGTAAATTTTCCATTTTTATGTGGCTTTTTTTTCAGTCTTCAAATATCTTTTATTGGAAGGCCATGCATTGCCTTCATTTATTGTATTTGAAATCACTGTACAGTTACTTTTGTGAAAACACTGCCTGCATTTTCTAGTACAAAAAAAACCCTAAAACTTGTTTCAGGAATGTAGAGAAATATCCAACTTAAATAGTGAAAAAGGTGCACCATAATCACTGCTGCACTGCAGTCATTTCTGCCTTTCCCATGTTTCTTAAATAACTTTCTTGTCTGATAACATACAATATAAAGAGCAATTATGAAAAACAGACATTTACATATACTTCTAAAGTCTTATTAAGAATACCCTGTTGGCATTGGATAGCCAATCACAGGCGCAGCAGCTGCAGTAGCAGGATATGCATATGCCTGTTGGTTCATACCATTGTGCATATTTGCAACATTACTTCCATATTGCTGAGTGCTATCTTAACCGTTCTGGTAAGTCTCTGTTGGATTACCAGTCCTAAAACTGGTCTGTATACCAGCAGACACAAAATTACTTCCAAAGCTCCCATTGGTGTAATTTGCAGCACTGTAAACACCATTCTGAGTTTTAGCCCCAAAATCTCTCTTAAGCAGACTAGAGTAACCTCTGTCATAATTTTCCCTGTCTCTAAAGGTATTAAATCCACCCCTTTTGCCCACAGAGTATCTGTCATGGCGATCATCCTTCATGCCTCCTCTACGCCTGGAACGACCTGAACCTCTGTCTTCGACCAACTGAAGCAACTTGGGGTTAATTGCTTGATTAGCTTCCCGAAGCACAGAGATAAGGTCGCTCACTTGCTTTATGTTATTAGGTGTGAAGAAAGTGTGTGCTGTGCCTGTTTTGGTACTGCGAGCAGTTCTTCCAATTCGATGAATATAATCCTCTGAGGAGTTAGGGTAGTCATAATTGATGACAAATTTCACATCTTCCACATCTAGCCCTCTGGAGGCCACATCGGTAGCAATCAGAATAGGAGCTTTTCCATGTTTGAATTCGTTTAGAACCCAGTCACGTTCCTGTTGACTCTTGTCACCGTGGATGCCCATGGCAGGCCACTCATCTCTCCTCATTTTTCTGGTAAGTTCATCACATCTTCATTTGGTTTCAACAAAGACAATGGTTTTATTCTCCTTCTCACTCATGATCTCTTCCATTAGACGAATAAGTTTTTCATCCTTTTCTACATCATGACACACATCCACAATCTGAAGAATGTTATGGTTTGCACTCAGTTCTAGTGCACCAATATTGATATAATATGGTCTTTCAGGAAATCTTCAGCAAGCTCTCTTACTTCTTTTGGCCAAGTTGCACTCCACATTAGGGTTTGTCTATCAGGTCTTATTTGATCCACAATTTTCCGTATTTGGGGTTCAAAACCCATATCAAGTATCCTATCAGCTTCATCAAGGACAAGGTAAGTTGTTCTTCTCAGGTTGGTTTTCCCACACTCTAAAAAGTCAATCAGTCTTCCAGGTGTTGCAATACAGATTTCCACACCTCTTTCCAAATCACGAATCTGTGGTCCCTTGGGAGCACCACCACAGATGCAAGTAGACTTCAAACGACAAGCTCTACAGTATTCAGCAGCGACCTGCTGCACTTGCTGGGCCAGTTCTCGAGTTGGTGCCATCACCAAGCAAATAGGCCCATTACCCCTCTCTAGGAATGGCTGATGATTTATGTGGACAACAGCAGGCAGCAAATAAGATAATGTTTTCCCAGATCCAGTCTGAGCTACTCCAACCATATCTAATCCACTTAGAGCAACTGGCCAGCCCTGAGCTTGAATAGCAGTGGGTTCAGTGAAGTTCTGTCTTGCAATCACATCCATGACATTTGCAGGGAAGTTTGCTTCATAAAAATTCAGAACAGGTTTTGGACAGTTGTGACCCCAAACTGTAATTTTCTTGCTTCTTCTGTACATATCTACTTCTTGCGCGGTACGCCTTACCAAATCAGGGTGTTCTTGATAAAAATTCTTCTCAAATTTGGGCAGCTCATCAAGATTTCACTTCTTTTTAACTAGTTTCTCCCCAGGATTTCCAAACTTCTTTCCAGAGAGGGGTCCTGTTCTACTCCCTCCAAATCTCGGTGCACCAAATCCTCGATCCCGGCCGCGGTCTCGGTCACTAGAATAACTCGACATGGCATCAATGGTTGCAGTGAGAGGGAAAGACCCAATGAAAGAAAATCCAGTTGCAATGAGTCGTGGAGAGGAGACCTCGGCGACAGTGAAGACTTTGCGGGGGTGTCACTAGGCGGAGGGACGGCGATGACGAGGCTGGAGCTGTAGACCCAGAGACCGATGGAAATGAATGAGGTCTTTATGTGGCTTTTTATATTATTTTACTCCCTTTTTAAGGACTTTATTATTTTAAAATTATATATTCTCTTTACTCTCCCAAGCCTATGTATGTTTTTAAACACACTGTAACTACTTAGAGGTTGTTTTGTTTTTATTTTATGAATCTGTGTTTACTGCATATCTCTCTCATTTTCTGACCACATGAACATTTAACTCCCAAGAAAGTGTGGCTAGGCTTTGGTGGCTGGCTCTACTCCTATCCTTAGCTCCTTTAGAAACTAGTCTCAGAGGGAGGCACATTTACCTCCAGATCTGAAATCCATGTTTACTACTCCAATTCTGAGAAGTTTTTGAGGCCATGCTGCCACCAAGTAATGTGCGACCCAATGCTCATGAACTCCATTGAAGTGTTTGGTAGCAGGGCCTCTCAAAATAGCCATTCAGTTTGTTTGTTTGTTTGTTTTTTTCACTGATGCTGAGTCAGGAAACCCTCTCTTAAAGGAGCTGCCAGCACATAAAGCCTACCAGATAAAAAATGGTTACCAAGAAGCTACATTTAACTCCATTTCTCAGGTTTTATGTGGAAATTCTTGCCAAATGATTGGGCACCATATGTAGGCAGAAGTTTCTCTCCTACCTGCCTGTTCCCAAATACCCAGCAGCTACTTCTTAAATAATTGACTTGGAGGCTTAATATTACTAATAAATGCTCAGCTGGTACTTTAAGATTATTACTAACTAGCTCTTACACTTAAATTAACCCATAATTCTTATGTATGTTTAGCCACATGGCTTGGTACCTTTTCTCAGTAGGGCATTCTTATCATGCTTCCTCTCCATCTGGCTGCCAACTTCTGACTCCTCCCTTCCTCTTCCCAGAATCTCCTAGTCTATTCTCCCCATCTATACTTCTTGCCTGGATACTGGCTAATCAGCATTTAATTCAACCAATTCAAGTGACAAATCTTACAGTGTACAAGAGCATTGTCTCACAGCAGTATACTATTATCTAGGTACTCTAATGAAGAAATTCAATCTCAGGGAGTTTACAAAAGGTCACAAGAAGAATATCATCTTCTGATTTCTTGACTGGCATAGATTACATTAGGTTGTGTCTACTGACAATAATCACATTAACTCAATTATCGAACATATACTAAAATAGTAGTTGGGTTTTAGTTCTATACCACACACAAACACACACACACACACACACACACACACACACACACACACACACACATATAAAATCTTTAAGGAATCATCTCATATTAAATGTATATTCTATGATAATTCTTGTAAGGGAGTGTGTATATTTGTATGTGTATGTATGCTGTGGTATACCTGTAGAGATCAGAGGATGACTTTGGGTGTCTGTCATTGCCTCCTACCTGTTTGAGATAGGGTCTGTGGTCGTTTGAATGAAAATGATTCCTATAGGCTCATAGGGAGTGATATAATTAGAAAGTATGACCTTGTTGGAGTAGGTGTGACCTTGTTGGAGGAAGTGTGTCACAGAGTCAGAGAGGGTGGTGGAGGGGATGCATTTTAAAGCTTCAAATGCTCAAGCCAGCTGACTGTGTTTCTTATGCTGCCTGCTGATCCAGATGTAGAACTCTTGGCTCCTTCTCCAGCATCATGTCTGCCTGTGTGGTGCTATGCCTCCCACCATGATGATAATGGGCTTAACTTCTGAACTGTAAGCCAACCCCAATTAAATGCTTTCCTTTAGAAGAGTTGCTGTGGTAATGGTGTCTCTTCACAACAATAAAAATCTAACCAAGACAGGGTTACTTCTCCATTTTGTGTGGCATACACTAAGATAGCTGGCTCACAAGATTCTGGGGATTCTCTTGTCTCCACTTCCTATTATCCATAAGAGCATTGGGAGTATAAATGTTTTGGGCTTTGGAGTCCAGCTGTTATTTGTGTTCTAGAGATCTAAAATGCAAGTTATCATACTTACTTGGCAAATGCTTTAACACACTGAACTATATCACCAGCCCTCTGTGATAATTGTTTCAAGATACTATCAGCAGTAGATATAACAAATTGCTAACAAATGATAATTAGTTTTCACATTAAGTAATTTAATTGACACTTTTATCACTCAAGTTTCTCCTTGAATGAAACATATTAAAAAGCTTTAGAGGAACTAGAGTGTTTAAGTTTAGTTTTATTTTCTTTTAATTATTTAAAGTAGAATTTTATTCAAATCTCTGATTATGATTTTTCTTTACTTAAATGCTTGCCTTCATGTTTAAATGGTGTTTTATACCAAAATACAAGACACCATATAAAATATGGTTGAAATAATAATGGTAGAAAAACTCCTACATATCCATGGTCCACATTTCCATGTAGACCATAGCTGTTGATTTAGTCGTTCTTGATTGCATTCTATATGTCTCAAAATAAAATCTGTAATTCAATTTACTAGTTTACCATATTACCACAATAACAGAGCACCATAGCCTTGCTTGATTAAACAGCAAGCATTTGTTGTCTTATGGTTCTTGAGCTGGAAGTCTGAGATCAAGGGTTTTGTTGTTGTTTATTTCTTTGGTTGGTTGGTTTTGTTTTTTCCTTAGAAAGGTTTTTCCTTGGCTTGCTAATAGCTGCCTTTTCATGAGTTCACATGTGCTGTGGATATCGCTCTGTGTAAATAAAGTTCTGATTGGCCAGTGGCCAGGCAGGAAGTATAGGCGGGACAAGAGAGAAGAGAATTCTGGGAAGTAGAAGGCTGGGGAGAGACACCGCCAGCCGCCGCCATGAAAAGCAACATGTAAAGACACCGGTAAGCCACGAGCCATGTGGCAAAGTATAGACTAACAGAAATGGGTTAATTTAAGATAGAAGAAGTAGATAACAAGAAGCCTGCCACAGCCATACAGTTTGTAAATCATATAAGTCTCTGTGTGCTTTCTTGGTTGGGTCTGAGCGACTGTGAGACTGGCGGGTAAGAGAGATTTGTCCTGACTGGGCCAGGCAGGAAAACTCTAGCTACAAATGGCGCCCAATGTGGGGCAAGAATTTCCACCTAAAACCTGAGAAAAAAGATTCTAAAATGGAGCTAAAAACAGCTTCCTAGTTGTCTCTCTCAAGTTAGCGGCAGCCTGCCAGTTTCTGGCGTGTGCGTCTGACCTGCAGTGCGGCGGGAATGAGGAGTCTACAAGCAGCACTTTACTCTGCTGCATGGTGGATTTAGCCTTTGCTAGTTAAAAAAAAAAAAAAGGTTTCTGGACTATGCACTGCTTTGATAGAACTGCTTCTGATAGTTGATGGTACACATGGCTCTAGTCCCAGAGCTGGCGATAAACTGTACCACCGCCATGTTGGGAAGCTGAGTTGGGTGGAGCCAGCAGTCACAGCAGCATTTCAGTCTTACAAAGATGGATATTACACAGAGAATCTGGTTTATGTTGTCTTTGGGATTTTTAACTACAGAAAAAGATTTGATTGTAAAAGCTGTTTAGTTAAACAAATATGTAAATTTTAAAGGTACCTTGACTTCCAAATTTGGATATAAGGATATATCACTTTGGAAAAGAGTCTCTGCTTTTGTTTCCACAGAAAGCCAGAGGCTGTGGATTTGTTCCACATTAAGATACATCAGGTTTGATCAGCCAAGACCACCTGAAAGGTCTCTGATGACACCATGGCCCAGATGATCCAACATCCAGAATGGTTTCAAGGCAACTGGCTAAGAGGTTTACCCTCATGGACTATTCCATAATCCTAAAATTTTCTTTATGTCCCCATAAGATACAGTGTCCTCCTCCAGCAGGAAGTAGTAAGAAAAACTATGCCCAAATTCCCAGCTGTCTTTGGAGATGGAATTGGCTCACTCCTTCTCTAAATCCAAACACATTATTAAAAAAAAAGGTTAAGAGATTCTTGTGTCCCAAGTCAGAAGAGCCCTCTGGTGTGGGACAGAGAAAAACCAATATTTTATTTAAAAGAGGTTGATTATAAATACAATCTCTTTTTAAAGATAAAAAGGGGATATGATATAGATATGATAGGATGAAAGGGTAGATTAATGAACTTACTTCTAAAGAGCAACAACTCATTTAAAATGTTTTACATTGGTATAGATTTTAGTGTATTGATACAAACTTAAAGTTAATTTTGTTATACTGTGTATATATTTCTACTCTTGTTTAAGGTATTATGTTTGTGCAGCTCATTTAAAACTGTAATGGATAATTAGAAAAATAGATGAATAACTGGTCATCTATGATAATCATACTCATAGCCATGTTAGTTAAGTCTTCTAGGTATACACAGAGATATTTCAGATAGACAGGTGATCTTCAAACACTTCAAAGGTCTACAGAATATGACATTTAAAATATTTTTAAAATTTAGACTTTCTGGACAGTAAGATATGTTTGCTCCTGGCAGCACCGATTTACTTCAGAGAGGAGGATGGGCATTGAAGACACTTTATATCTTATCTTCACCTTGACAAAAGTAGCCATTTGGGTAAGAAACTGTTCTTGCCTGGACTGCTTGATCGACTGGACATGCAGGACCCATAGAAAGGTGACCACTAAACTTTGCTTGACAAAATGGTCCTTCAGGTTTCTGCTTCACAGAGGAAACTGCCAGACATTCTACAGGACATTGAAAGAAGTGACTGAGAGACTCTAGCCCTGTGGGCTAAAGACAAATGCCCCAACTTTACAAAGGAACATTAGGTGACTGTCCAGGCTGCCAGCTCTCTCTGTCTACTCTTACAAGACTCCCGAAAAATGCTTGCATCCTTCTCCCAGTTGTCAGGTAATATTATATCCTTCTGAGGTCTTTGATATGGTTAAAGGCTAGATAGTTATAATTTCCTCAATTATGATAAAAGATAAGTTAGATATAAAACCTTAAACTCACAAATATAAGATAGATAGGATATCTTCTTTAATATTGTAACTGTAATTCTTGCTTGATAATTGTTTTTTTATATGTAATTATACTATGTAAAAGTTAAAACCTTCCTTAAAACAAAAGAAAAGGGGAAGTGCTGTGGATATCGCTCTGTGTAAATAAAGTTCTGATTGGCCAGTGGCCAGGCAGGAAGTATAGGCGGGACAAGAGAGAAGAGAATTCTGGGAAGTAGAAGGCTGGGGAGAGACACTGTAAAGCAACCTGTAAAGACACCGGTAAGCCACAAGCCATGTGGCAAAGTATAGACTAACAGAAATGGGTTAATTTAAGATAGAAGAAGTAGATAACAAGAAGCCTGCCACAGCCATACAGTTTGTAAATCATATAAGTCTCTGTGTGCTTTCTTGGTTGGGTCTGAGCGACTGTGGGACTGGCGGGTAAGAGAGATTTGTCCTGACTAGGCCAGGCAGGAAAACTCTAGTTACACACATGGCCATCTCTTTGTAGCTGCATATCTGGTATTTATCCAGTTCTTTTTTTTTTTATAAGGACAGTAGGTTTAAGATTACCCTGACAACTCCATTTAAGCCTAATCATCTCTTCAAAAGACCTTTGCTGTTTGATACAAGTTTGAGCCATCTAGGAAGAGGAAACCTCAATTGAAAAAAAAAATCTCCACCAGATTGGCCTGTATGCAGGTCTGTGGTGCATTTTCTTAGTTAATGATTAATGTAGAGGTCCGAAGTCCTCTTTGGGTATTGCTGCACTTGGGCTGGTGGGCCTGGGTTGTACAAGAAAGCAGGCTGAGCAAGTCATGAGGAGCAGGCCAATAAGCAGTGTTCATCCATGGTCTCTGCATCATTTCCTACCTCTAAGTTCCTGCCTCAACTTCCCATCATGATGAACTGTAAGTTGTAAGATGAATTAAACCGTTCTCTCCTCAAGTTGTTTTTAGGCATGGTATTTACCAAAGCAATTAATAGCAAACTAGAACATGATCCATCTTTAAATGCAACCACATTCTAGGGAAATAGGATTTGTAACCTTGGTGTATGAATTTTGGTGGGACACAATCTAATAAACATTGACTTTTGTGTGTCAATCTTTCCTTGGTGTTTATATATATATATATATATATATATATATATATAAAATTTTACTCAGCATGTCCTTTGATTTCTGGTCCCATTTTAATTTTTTCCACCCAACTGTAGAGACTTTTGTGTGTCAATCTTTCCTTGGCATATATTCATATATATATATATATATATATATATATATATATATATATATATATATATATATTTAAATATGACTCAAGTTTCTTAAGTTTTGAGATGTGCATCAGTGCAATCATCACTGTATTACACGGAATGTACATCTGTCATTTATAGTTATACTTGTAAGATGCACCATTGATTTTTTTACCTTATTATACTATTTTCATTATATGGATATAGCACAATTTATTCTTGTATTCTGTATTCTAGTATTGGTAATCTTTGATTGTATATAGTTTTTTTTATATGAACACATGTTTTCTTCTGAGCATTTTGAAGGATTTCTCTAAGGTCTTCATATAATAGTGACTGTGCTCAGTCACAGAATTTGTAAATGGTCAATTTTACTCAGCATGTCCTTTGATTTCTGGTCCCATTTTAATTTTTTCCACCCAACTGTAGAGACTACCAGTTCCTTCCCACTATACAATCTCTTCAATGTTTCTCTCATAAAACTGATTTTTAGCTTGGAGGCATGGCCATGAAGTCTAGAGGTTGTTATTATTTATTTTAAAATTAATTTAAATGTTTTAAAATAATCTGGCACTCAAACAATGGCTTAGTGGTTAAGAGCACTTGCAGCTCTTGGGAGGACCTGAATTCAGTTCCTAGCACCCATGTGATGGCTCACACATGTTTGTAACTACAGTTCCAGAGGATTCAGTGCCTCCTTTTGACCTTCATGGGCACTTCATACACATGGTGTACATCTATACATGCAGGAAATACATATATAAAATAAAAATAATTAAATTTAATGAATAAATAAATATAAGATAATGGGCTTAGCTATAATATTTTCATACATGTAAATCACACACTTTTCCCATTCAGTTTTTCATTTCCCCCCTCCCTGCTGAATAGAAATTTTTGTCTCAGCTGTCCTGCTGAAATGAAAGAATGCTCAGTGAGAGTTTGGAGAAGTAAGCATAGGAAAAGCTGACCAGCACAAGATTGTTCTTCCCTTCCTACTACCTGGAATGTAAGTTAGAGACACAGCAGCCACTCTGACATCTGAAGATAGAAGCACACACTAGGACACAGGAGAAGCACAAGGGGTTCTGGTTCCCTAAGGTCACGGTCAATTTGCATATCAGTTCCAAGCTTCCAAATTTTAGATTTCTGTGTGAAAGAATAAATTCTAGTATATTTAAGCTACTATTTTTCAGTTTCTGAACTTACAATGAAATAAAATTACTAACTAAACCTACTTTCAAATTTCACTTGATAATCTGTATCTGATATCTGAGCACATAAAAAATGCTTTGAGTTTTCAGTTTATCTCTCAGGCTTGACAATTTCTGGATATCTCAGAGAAAAGCTTTATTTCAAAATGTCAGTTGCTCCCCAAAGGAATAAAAGAACCTTGATAGGCATACTTGATAGTCCTGAAGAAACTATAGCAGCAATTTTCCATCTAACTAGAAGGCTCTGCTATTAACAAGTATTTATATGCAAAGAAGGATTAAAGACGATGATATAATTATTATCTAAGAAGTTGTGATTAATTTTAGTGCACATGTTTCCCATCTGCTTATATCTTCTTCCCAGTCCCTCCCCTTGAGTCCCCTTAGAATTAACTGTTATCATTAATTTTGAATCATTTTATAGCTTTGAAAATATTATTCCTATGCAATATATTATTAGTTTTATTTGTTTTTGAATCTATAAAATTATGGCTTACTGTATTTTATCTTTTGTGATCTAGTTTTATTTCCCCTTTCAAAGTTAGGTTTGCAAGATTCATCCATGATTTAATGAGTTGCTGAAAGCATGATTTAGGGTATAATTAGCTGTCATAATAGATAAACTTCCAAGTTTCAGTATTTCAACTCAATAGTTTCTTTTCTGCATAAAGTTTAAAATGAATGCTGTAATAGTGGATGGCTCTTATCCAAATAGTGAGTCAGAAAGTTATCATGTTTTCATTTTGTCCTCTGCAGTCTTAAATATATGGCTTCCCACACCATCACACTTACCTACTCCCAAGCTGCAGGAGGAACCTTCAATGGTTTGTATAGGAAGTTTCAAAGGGTCAGATGTGGAATTGACTCACATCCACTTAGTTACATGGTCTGCTGGTGTGTTATCAGATCTCCCTCTAGTTGAGAGACACCACTGGGAGAACTGCAATACCAGAACTCAAGACTGAGGTGGCCTAAGCTTTTTCAGAGCTGAAGTCTGAAGTTTTCCACACCCATTTTTTTTCTTTTGCTTGCTATCTTCTCAGGGAGGAGGTCACACTAGCATCAATCTCAGAGCTCTCCCCATTTACTCTGCTTCCTCAACCCTTTGTTGTTCACAGGACTTTCACATAATACTTCTGTATTTATACAAGGGGCCTGGGCCATGTTTATTGTACAATCAGGAAGAACAGGAAC
The DNA here is from genome assembly GCF_903995425.1 of Onychomys torridus. Taxonomy (NCBI): domain Eukaryota; kingdom Metazoa; phylum Chordata; class Mammalia; order Rodentia; family Cricetidae; genus Onychomys; species Onychomys torridus. Next base: position 8,893,709 of record NC_050466.1, on the reverse strand, counting down.
TAGGTGCAGTAAAACACCAACCACCTAACATTATTTAGCTCATTTACTTTTATTGATATATGTTTGTTCCTTTGTCTATTTTATTTATACTGTGTTAGTGGACATTTGAGTAGTTGTATGTTTTAAATTTTGTTTTCTCTTCCTCATAACAAATATTGTTATGTATTTTGTATACACTGAGGATTAAGAGTTTTCCTTGGTTATTTGTGCTTACATGTGGGACTGTTCTATTGTATGATGTTCATGTTATCAGTTTTGTGAGTTAATAATAGGTTCTCTAAAGAAGTCATATGCATTAGTACTCATGCTAGCCATGCCTAAGAGCTTACTTCAGCCTTGCTTTAATTTGTTTTCTTACTCTTCTTAGATTTTGTTATGTGGTAGATAAAAAAAATACTGGATTTAAACACTAATCATTCTCTCTCCTCCTGCTTCCTGGGTTGAGTAGAGATGCTTTATAAGCATAAAGGCCAGCCTATTACCCGACCCAGAATCTGTTTCTTTTCTTTCATTTCCACCCTTCATAGTCTTTTGATTCACATACTGAGACCTCAATTTTTCATTTTTCAACATTCAAGATTTTCTCCTTACTAAAAAAATTGTCTGGCATTTTATTTTGACGAATACAAATCTCAGAATCTTTTTATTGTAAAAAGCACTCCAAAAATTAGAAGAAAGTGAAGAACTTCCATAAATGTACATAGTATATACAAGCCAGTAAAATTTATAGCTTTCCATTTCTCAAAACTCACTGAATATGTCCATACATAAGTACATGTGTGAATACATGATTTGTGTTCATATTTGACATGTGACTATATGTATATAAATGCATAGTCTAATAGCACATATATAAACATATTTGTTATATATTTTTGCAGTAAATATGTCTTGTGTGTGCATTCAAAGCATCTAACGTAACAGTGGAATTATTGAGAATATATTACAATAGTCTGAACTGTACAGTGTTGAAATATGTGAACTGAGAAGCACATATACTAAGTTTCATCCCACCCTAACCAGATATTAGAAGCTGTCACTTCCTTGTATTGATCAGTTATGACCTTGGACAAAATGGCTAATTTCCTCTTCCATCTGTTAAAAAGAGACTTAAAGGGAAAGTTTCTTTGGGTTAGATTGTTATGTATATGATCAAAGTTATTTTCTATTCTTCTTAAAGATCTCACATTTTGGAGCCATTGAAAGGATTAAAAACTAAACCGTGGTTAGAGACCATCACTGAATATGACAGTCATGAAGTTAGGTCGAATGTAGGAAAAGCAATTGGCCTGGGGCAACAATATAAGAGTTAGCCCTTATAAGTGTAGCATATGAGAGCTATTCTCTCCCCAGAGTTTAGAGCCAACAAGCTATAGCAGCCATTTTAACTAAGCAAGCAGAGGAGAGTAACCTCAGTATAGACCATTGTGTAATGGCATGTGATGCTTTCCCTGCTCTTCTCTCTGCAACTAAAGTGGAATACAAGGTGCTTATCAGAGTAGATAAATTGTTCCACCTCAACCCCGAGAACTTTACAGTCCCCTCCATTCAAGTTAAGGGAAATGTAAGTTTATTTTTTTTTACCTCTGGATAAGAGAAAATCCTTGGACTAAATATAAATTCAACTTGTAAAATACACAAGACTACTGAATCAGACCACTCTAATAACTGATAGCAGTTGAAGAGGCAGAGGCAAAAAATATAGTTGTGTTTCATAACAATATTTGACTCTGAATCAAGGACAAATTGTGTATGAAACTGTGTTCCCATAAGGATACACAGCCTAGTAATATCATAGCTCTGTTAGTTTGTGTAAGTACATTCTATGATGGTCATACAACAATAAAGTGTCCTAATGATGCCTTCCTTATACCATATCCCTGACATCCACACAGGCCTGTATTATTAAATTCAGCAAGAAAGGAAGGATTGAGTACACAGTTTGAAACAGTAATTGAAGAATGCCGAACCATTCTGTGTTTTTCTCTCAATGTTTGAGACCCTTCATTGGATCCTTATAATGTTTCTATGAGCTTAGAGCAAGTTGACTTACCAAGTTATATATCAAGGGACATCAGGATTTACAACTATAAAAATCATGTGTTCATTCACACTATCAACACTTATTGAGCACTTTGTCTATGCCAAGTACTCTGCTGGGCAATACAAGAACATTATAGGGGTTATAAACATTTTTCTAATAACCGGTAATTCAGTTACATTTTATGGCACATATGTAATTGAAAGACAAGTAATTCTATGAAATTGTCACAATGTATGAGCCAGTCCTGACTGTGAGGTGGACATCTGAGAGTAGAAACTGAGAAATCTGTAAACTACTTCTAGCAGGTCAGAGAAAGTCATTTTTTTCTAAATTTATAAGAGAGATGCAAATGAGGGCTTTTACTTGGTGTTTTATATAAGTATTTGTATGATGTGTATTCTATAGCCTTAGGGGAGAGGGTATGGACAAATATGCCATCAGTAAGCTGCATTCTAGTGAACTTTGTTAAGAGCAAGATCATAATGGAAGAGAAGGCACAAGGGAAGGTGTTAGAAAACCACAGTCCAACAGAAAAAGCAGAAATGGTCCTCACATTACACTTGCAAAACTGAGTTCCAGAAGACTACATTCATCAGGATTAAAAGTTGAAGTCTGCTCCTTAATATATTCCTTTTTGGATTTCTAAGGATCCCTATTGTTTCTCCCAGTTCATAAAATGGTAGATGTATAACAACAGCACTGTTGTCTAATAAAGTTGGAAAACACTGAAGAATTGCTTTGCTTGGGGAGTTAAGAAATAAACAGATTTTGTTTTATGTTTTAGAACAAAATGGAACAGTATAAACTCAGTTATTTAAAGTCATTTTGTGTTTAAAGGAAATGAGGGATGGATGTGGGTGGAGAAAAGAACTCCCAGTCCCAGGAAAGTCTTATAGGAAAAAATATTTTGCAGACACCTAGCTTATCTGGGAAATTGCTATAAAACTAACAAAATACTAGATTTATGCATCTCCATCTCTGTTTCTGAAATCATGAAGAACAATCTATTTTTTAAGCTTAGGTTCCCATTTCATGAGCAGCTTCACCTCAGTTCTGATATAGGAAATCTACAAAACATGTCACCCTGACCTGGTGGTTTACTCACAGAGACAAAACAGAAATCCCCCTTCTAAGTAAATGAAAACACACCTACAAGTGTGCCTTAGTTGGCTTGGGCTGCCATAATAGAATACCACAGACTGAGTTTCATATTGAGTTTAACAGAAATCTGTGTTTTGATGGATGTAAAGGCAAGAAGTTTGAGACATAATTGCTACTATGGTTAGCGTGTTGGTCAATTTTCTGTCTTAGTAACAAAGTGCCTAAGGAAAAATAATTGAAGGAAGAAGTATTTATTTTAGATAATGACTTGATGAGTTACACTCCATGTTTGACCAGCTCCTTCATTTTGGGCCCAATGGGAGGTAGAATCATAGAAGCTAGTTCCTGAGAGAGCTAAGCTGCCCATCTCATAGCATCCAGGAAACAGAGGGGTAGGGAGAAAAGGAAGAGATGGATGGAGGGTAGGAGGGAGGGAGGGAGGAAGGGAGGGAGAGAGAGAGAGAGAGAGAGAATGAACTTGTAAGTGCACACTTCTTATCATGAAGTCCCCAACTTCATCATCTCATATAACTCTACATGTTAAAGGTACTATCTCCAAACACTATCACACTGGATGTTACAGATTCAACATATGAATTTCAAAAGGACACAATCCAGTCCACACCAAAACACTTGATTTTGTCTGCTTTCTCTACAGTTAAATGGATAGCAATATGTTTTTCTATTGTCTTAGTTTGATTAAAGCATAGAGCTTTCCAAATATTTCCAGAAATACCTAATGCTGTGCAGAAGTACTTCAACTTAGGAATGCAGTAATGGAAACTGTCTTATTATGCAATATCAAATATTAACTCAGTAATGACTACCAACTTCTCCCCAATTTTGGTTACATCATTCTTCCATAGTAGGTGAGAAATTAAAAAACAGCCTGACATTCAGAATTGATTTTGCATTCACAGCCATACTTCCATATTGCATATAAACTGCTCTGGTGACTATTTTTTTAGATACATACAGTTTCCAGAATTCCAAATAGACAAAGTGACTTTGAAACTGTGATAAAAATAAAACAAAACAAAGTGTTTTTCTTCTCCTTTTTTTTTTAAAATTGAGGAAATTTATGTAATTTTTACTTAGAAGAGATTTTAAATTTATTTTTAGTTACTGTACAAAATAATTCTGAGCAAAATTATTTTATAATTTCCCTAAGCACAGACAAAATAAAGCTCACTATACCACTCATGAAACATTGTCTATTTTCTCTCAACATCCAGTATTTCCTTGCTTCCTTAAACCACACTCTAAATCACCTAACCAAAACTCTAATTCTATATGGAGTCCTGTAACCCTTATACTGATTCCCTAGGGTATGTATTCTTTCTTATTGCACCAAATTGAAAAAAAAAAACAATTTGTTTAACTGCAAGTGTGTTTCTGGTAGTGTTTAGTTCAAGGGCATTGGTAGATGTACATTTCTGGATTCAGGCAGGAAGTACAACAAATGCTTCTCTTCCAGGTCCTTTCCTCTTTCCACTGGCTGTTTCTCTGCTGCTGTGATCAAGAGGAAAGACATAGCTCTGTCTTTTCATGCTGCATTTCAATAATCTTCTGTCAGCTCTGCAGAATTTCCTGTCTAGTACCTACCTATGCCCAGGATTGGCACTTGAGAGATCAGGAATCTTCTCTGTAGTGCTCAAGCAATGTTAGACACTTCTTAGGTTATAAAATTGTCATCATTTTCCACTATCATTCAAACTTTTACCTATACATCAGATCCGAGTGGGAAAGCAAGACTGTCAATCTAGCTCTATGAATAAAATGAAAACAAAACTTCCTGATTCCCAGTCCACTTCTGTTGCTATTAACTCTCAGTATTACAAGTGTGAACTGAGTTATCAGGATCATTCTGTCAGTTGCCAGATACTCCCAGTTCTCTTGGATGTATTATAGCACTGAGTTTCACAGGCTGTTAGAAGTAGGTGGAGATGTTTGACTTGTTTTGGCCAACAAAATATGAGTGGAAGGAATGGATACCACTTTTGGGTGGAAGCTTTATGGGCCAGTGTGCCATTTCTTTTTTTAATCACGTGCTTCAATTTTGCTTCAGCATTATGCAAGTATATGCAAGCAAATACCCTCACTCTAACTTCATTACCATATGAGGATGATGTAGATCAAAACCCTCTACTGACCTAGCATGAGCAAGAAATGCTTACATAAATGGATATGTGCTTGTAGTCCCCTACATGCGTGCACACACACACACACACACACACACACACACACACACACACACACACTCTCTCTCTCTCTCTCTCTCTCTCTCTCTCTCTCTCTCTCTCTCACACACACACACACACACACACACACACACACACACACACTCTGAGAGCACAGAAAGAGATGGAGAGAGGGAGCAATAGGAAAGAGGAAGGGCAATTGAGTTTCTCATAGTACTTACTTCAAATTAAATAGCATTGTCTAAGTGGCAAATTCTTCCTTCTTGTTTATATTCTCCATGCATACCAAAGTGCCAGGCAACTCTAATTCAAGCACAGAAATTGCTTACAAATGAAGATCAACTTGGAATAGATCCCAGCATATTAACTACTGACAAATTTGTTGTTTGTAAAGCTCCCTAGGTGCCTCAAAAGGTTATGAAAGGGGAAAATTAGAAAGATAGAAAAAAAACCAGTCTGTTTATCTTCTGCAAAATGGCCTCTTCTAGACAAAAACAGGGCTTGGAAAAACAAGGTTCTGCATATTCTGCTAGAGTCAAATTAGAGATTTATGTTCCTTTCTTTATGAAGGTGCTGGTGTTGGATAACACAGCTGTATCTATTGGTTTGAATGGTCACTGCATCACTGCAGCAGCACCACACCCATCTAGAGGAAGTGCTGCTTACTCACATTTATAAAATTACTATAAACTTTCTATCTTCTGAACTTCAGCCCTTCCATTCCTCTTACCACCACTATGTAGTTAGAAAAAAATATATTTTATTTTCATTATTTACTTAGTTTCCTTTGAGTTGATCAAGGAAATTGCATCAACAAATCCATATATAGTATTGGTTCTCAATTTTCTCTACATATAGCAGTCACCTTGGACACTTCAAAATTTTTGATGACTAGGCCCTTCCCTATGAGTCTCGTATGGGTGACAGGCTGGAGACTTTTCTTCAAATGATCCTCAGATAGCTCCAGTATAAAGGTGTCTTTGAGAAAATTGTGTGCAGTTCCCTCTAGCGAACATATTCTGAGATGGCTATGCATCTTTTTACAGTTTATTGAAGAGCAATGTGGTGTGACATCAGTGGGGGAATGAGGAAGCAGGTTTGAAAGAGGGTGAGGATGAATTATGAAAATGCCACCAAAGGTTTCATTGAAACCATTCCAATGCCAGCATCTTTAGCATTTTCCTCAGTTGGAGCAAGGGGACAGTGACTAGTCTTGGGTTTGGGCCACTTCTCAGGAAAAGAAGCATGGCTTTGAGCAATGGACAAGATAAAGACAATCTGTACCATTATAAATTTTGCTCAATAGTTAGGAGAGTTGAAAATGGACATAGAAACAATATTTTGTGAGAAGGATAAATGCTATGGCTATGGATAAGTTTAAGAGTATAAGAAATGAAATGATGTGTTGGTTAAGGGACTCTGGAGACAGACTGATGCTCACACCTGACTCTGCTACTACTTGTTAAGACCCAAAGCAAAATAATAATAATATTTGACATTGTTTTGTGTTTTTCTTATATGTAAAATCAGAGTGTCAGTAGCTACATTGTGGGGACTGAACGATTTAATTTGCACTTTTTTGGTGATTTCAGTGGTTCTTGGCACATTATATAATACTGCACAGAAATGTTAGCTGATACTGTCATTGTTCCAGAGCAGGGATCTGGGTAACTAGGGACAACCTTGTTGAGGTGATGACATGTTATCACTTTCTCATTATCCCAGTTGAAGGATGTGGGGAAAACATGTCTAAAGCCCAGAATGTCAACATAATCTCTGAGTAGGGAAAGAATGTGGCATAGTACATGAACTGACAGAAGGCCAATGTTTTCAGAGCATAGTAAAAAGGAGATGTTTGGAGGTTAACAGGTCTATAAGAAATCTATATCCTCTCTATTTCTGACCCCTACTGTACATCTCACTTTTTAGGAGCAATTTTCTGAGTGATAGGGGTGACAGAAGCATCTTGTTACCTCTAACAAGGACTTTTTAATCATACTTTAGTTAATGCAGCTCTTGGTGGGACCCTAGATATATTTTGAGAAGTTTCTAAGTGACTCACAGGTTGGAACTTTCAGCCCTATTTCTGCCAAAAGCATAAGGAGTATGAGCTAACCACCCATGTACCAACAATGTGGCAGGTCCACACTCCATGAGGTCAGAATAATCTTCTGATATCATACCCTTTAAATGTATAGTATCTAATGCTCCTGCTGGGTAGTTAGAGTTAGATTTGAATTCAATTGTGGGATACTCAGTTGGTGCCCAGTGGGACTGAGAACTAACCAGTTCTTTAGTGCAGAAGAAAGATCTTTGTATTTAGTGCTCAGTAATGTAAAAGTAGCTCAGTAGATACCAAGAGAATCTAATTAATCTAATTAAGCAACCCAAATGCTTCTCTTTTATTTATGTTTTCACATGATTATCATCTTCCTATCTGAGATACTGATTATTTTAAGAAATAGGTTGTAGTGGATGTTGTCATGGGGACATGTTCCTCTTCAGAACTGCTGTTCCTATCTCATCTGCTAAGGGTGCTGTTAGCACTCAGTACTCCACCTCCAGCCCACTTTCTGAAAATTTTAATTGGCTTACGAGAAGTATATCACCTGAGACTACACCTCCTTTCTGTGAAGAGCCTGCATTCAATGATACTTTGGTACAATAAAGGCCAGCCCACTCACCTCAAGTGGGACAACTCTTTGAGGCCAATTTAGCTTTAGAGCTCCCTGCCATTTCTTCCTCCTCCTCCTCCTCCTCCTCCTCCTCCTCCTCCTCCTCCTCTTCTTCTTCTTCTTCTCCTTCTTCTTCTTCTTCTCCTTCTTCTCCTTCTTCTCCTTCTTCTCCTTCTTCTCCTTCTTCTCCTTCTTCTCCTTCTTCTCCTTCTTCTCCTTCTTCTCCTTCTTCTCCTTCTTCTCCTTCTTCTTCTTCTTCTTTGTATTTTTGGAGTAAGATCTCACATAAACCCAGGCTTTCCTTAAATTCACTATATAGCCATGACTGTCCTAGAACTAGTTACCCCCTTAATTCTATTTTCAGAATACGGGACTGCAAGTGCACACCATCATGCTTAGTCCCGAGGCCTTTCTTGTCACTACATCATTATCTATCACTGCCTTTTGCCAAATTCTACTTATTCCAACACCCTACTCCTAGGCACAAAGGCATTTATTGTTCCCAAGTAAAGTTATTGTATACTAATCCCCATCTCAGAACCTCCTCTCGAAGATACCAAGTTTGCAGTATGTAGTGTTTTCTTATGTCTAAGCACACTTTCCAGAATCAGAATTTTTCTAAAAAGTGGACAAATTAATAGAAAAATGATAGAAAAGAGTATAAATGGGCGCTAAGGTGGGTTGGGTAGCTGTCTTGTTACTGTCATAAGCAATAAAGAAGAGAAGAAATCATGAAGGTTATTAGATAGTAGGTGGAAATCCACAAGAGGGAAGAAGCTGTCTTTTCTTTTGTGAGTTCCTCAGAGAGCTTAAGATGCTTAGTGGAGCTACTAGAGCAGGATATCCACTGCTAACACAGGGAATTGAACATAGGGCCTTATGCGTGATAGGCTAGACATGTGTTCTACCACTGAACTATATGCCAATCCCAGAGCCCAGAGAAGATGTAGAATAAAATACAAACTTGCTCCATGTTATGGGGTTTGTTCCTATCCTTACTCTTAAAGATTAAAAACTCATCTAACAAACCCCAAATCCTGAGTTATTCTTGTAGAGTTACAAACAGATGAGTGACAGTGAATTTCAACAATCTTGAAGATCCAGTGAGAGTGCAAACTGTTTCTTGGTGTTATAATGCTGATGGTGGAAAAGAGATGGGACACAGAGTAATCACAGATGGGTTATCAACATAAGATGTTCAGTGAACTTAGATCTTTACAGGGATGGAAGTGCTGATCAGAAAGATACAAAACCACTATAAAACACATGCTTCACTTGGGACTATGGAGCTCCCATATAGGCACTGCTGAGACAGTGCTACTAGTTACAATTCAAAGCATGGCAAAGCATACACTATACTCTACAAAGCTCTGAGTAACTTAGAAAGATGGCCTAGTTTGCTTTCTATTGCTAAGATATATACAATGACCAAAACCAACCTGTTAAGGAACAGGTTTATCTGGCATAACCATCCTGGACCACCATCCATCACTGAAAGAACTTAGGGCAGGAACTCAAATCAGGAACCTTGATGCAGGAACTTGCCGCAACCGCCTCGACCAGCAAGGAAGACGCGACACCAGGCTCTTCTTTCAGCAGTTTACTCAGGAACCTTGAACAATCTTCTGACTTCTGACCCCAGAGAAACCTGCTCACAGCCTTAAGTAATCACTGGGTAGCCAACCCTGATACGCCATGTGGGCACTACCAATAGGTCCAGGTGCACGTAAGCAAGCCAGATTCTCAGCCTTAGCCAATTAAGGATTTGTTGACCACTTTGAGCACTCACCATCGGGAGGGTGGAGGGCGGAAGCCAGCGCCATCTTTAAGGTACGGCTGCATGCAGCTCTCTACAGTTCCCCCTTTTTGTTTTGCAAAGCTACAGGAAAGAGTAGAGGTCTGACCTCTGTCAAAACTGGACATGTACTAGTGTCTGTCCAGGCGTCATCCACCCAGAGGACACTTGACCTGTCCGATGCCCTTTTTACAGAGGTGAGAGTTGGGGCATCAACACACATGCTATCAGACATGCTCTTCTTGGGGTCCAAGATCTCAGCGGGCCCCAAGTGCAGTGCTCGAGCCTCGCATCCTGTGCTTAAAACACACTAATCTTTTAGGGTAGCCAGTCAGGCATGAGTGGACTGTCCTGCTTCAATGGCTGTAAAGGCTTGAATAATCATGGCTGCATTATGACGCTGAGAACCTCTGATCTGGCAAATGCACCACAGGCATACTAAGGAGACTAACACCAGGAGGCCCGTCAAGGCTTCCAGACCCGCCCACTTCTTAAGATGATTCATGGCAGCCGAGATCCACGAGGATAATCCCTCCACCATTCCGATGTCCACCTGGGTCGAGTTCACCGTGATGATAGCCACCCTTAGCTGGTCCATCAGGTTGTCGAATTCTCCCATCCAATTTCCTAAAAGATAACTGGACAACTGTTTAGACAGATTTGCAGCACGGGTAAAGTTTTCATATTGGATACTAGTCACATATAACCCAGCATATTTCTATTGACAGCCAAGCTGGGCAATCTGCCAAAGGGTGTCAATTTGCTCTTATTGGCTGCAGCCTCTTCATTAGCAAACTTAATCAGGAAGGCCTTCCAGTCTAAGTATTGGCCTGGTCTCAAGCATGCTCATGCAAGCCCGCTTCAATCATTGGGTGTCATGTAGTGCCTGTTTAAGGCCTCCACATGGGCAATTGTGAAAGAGGCTGTGATCCTGTAGGTCTGCACAGACTCGGCCAAGGATTTTATCACCTTAAAATCTAAAGGCTCATGATACCGCTGTCCCTGTGGATCCTGGAATACTGGACAGGCTAGGTATAACTCAGTTCTGACTGTTTTCCATACATCTGGCTGAAAGAGCATCCAGAGCTGCCACTTCTGGGGCCCTCCGCATAGGGCGGAGGAGCCGAGGGTGCGGCATGGCATGTGGGGGGGGGTGCATTCTCCTTTGTCTGGGTCTTCCTTCTCCTTCCCTTTCTTCCTCTTTCTTATCTTTGTCTTTTCTATCTGTTTTATGAGTGATTGCAGTTCCTCTGAGTCTGTAGACTCAGAGGCCTCTACTTCAGTAAGGTCAGGGTATAACCCCCCTCGTTTCTTCCCTTTTTCACTGTTTGCCTTTTCCGATCTCTCCTCCTGCAGCATTTCTAGGACGGCCTGACCATTCTCTACCACTTCACTGTAATGCTGATCCTCAAGACAGCCTCTTACTAATTTCCAGACTGGTCTTACCCCACTCTTAAGTGTCCCTTGTTCAAAAGCAAAATCTAAATCTCTACCCAGTTTCTCCCAGGAGGATATCATGAGGCTTCCGGAAACGGCAAACCATGGGGCAACAATGTCACATTCCTGCAAAAATCTCTCTAAGGTACTCTTCTTTAGTTTTAATTTTTTTGAATACAGTAGCTCGTTAAGAGCCAGAAAAATTGGATGTGATGAAGAAGTGCCCATGTCTAAAACTTTTCAATCTTTTAGACAATCTTTCACTTTCACTTTTGGCTCATCTATCGACTAGCCCTTAGTTCCCGCTCTCTCTTTATCTACCGAGAAGAGCAAAAACCTGCCCGCTTTTGTCGCGGGTTCCCAATTTACCTGGGATTTACCGGTGCACCACCCTGACTGCAGAAAGTTCTGAGCCCTCGTTGAAAGTAGTGAAGTTCCCTGTATGGGCCACCACTTGCCGCGACCGCCTCGACCAGCAAGGAAGACGCGACACCAGGCTCTTCTTTCAGCAGTTTACTCAGGAACCTTGAACAATCTTCTGACTTCTGACCCCAGGGAAACCTGCTCACAGCCTTAAGTAATCACTGGGTAGCCAACCCTGATACGCCATGTGGGCACTACCAATAGGTCCAGGTGCACGTAAGCAAGCCAGATTCTCAGCCTTAGCCAATTAAGGATTTGTTTACCACTTCGAGCACTCGCCATCGGGAGGGTGGAGGGCGGAAGCCAGCACCATCTTTAAGGTGTGGCTGCACACAGCTCTCTACAGGAACTAAAGCACATACTGTAGAGGAGTGCTTCTTACTAGCTTGCTCCTCGTGATTTGCTCAGCCAGCTTTTACAGCTCCCAAAACCAGCTGGGGAGTGGGGTGGACAGCAGTGCCCACAGTGGGCTGGACCCTCCCACATCAACCCTTAATTTAAAAAAAATGCCCCCACAGACTTGCCTACAGGATAATCTGGTGGGGACATTTTCTCAATTGAGTTTCCTCATGCTCAAATGACCACAACCTATGTCAAGATGACAGAAAAAATAACACAAAGCATTTTGTGCAGTTACTCTAACAGTCCTAGAGGGTAAAGCCCTGGCCTTTGGTGGATCAGAACTTTATTTGGTACATTTCAGACAACACCTGGGATTACACATAGTTCATGGAATGAGATACACCAGAAGTAAAGGCTGACTTGGGCAAGGTGGCAAGGAATGATTGCACATAACTTATTACCCCAGTCATTTCTGAATGTTTTCCAGCATTCAGAAATCAGGGAACTTCTTTATGCAGTGTGATTTCTCTATAGGAAGAACTCTCTCTCTCTCTCTCTCTCTCTCTCTCTCTCTCTCTCTCTCTCTCTCTCTCTCTCTCTCTCTGCCAATTTGTGAGTTTAAAAATATAAGCAAACTGAGTTAAGTGCGCCTATCTTCACTGTACAGTACAAGGAAATAACATATTCTGTACAATCACTTCCTCACTGCCTCATATACGGAATAATTCAGTCACCCCTTAGAACTGTCTCATACCCTTTCCAAGCTCCCCCAAACTGACCAATAACCTGACTTCAGTAACTGCTGATTATTTTCCCTGTTCTTGGAATTCTTAGGAGAATTACACACTATGTATTATTCATTCTGTGTACACTATTTTATGGTATCTATTTGCTTAACATTATAACTGTGAGATCTGTTGTGGGCTAGACTTGCTTGGAGACTGCCTGGAGGCTTTGATGGCATGTGGGACCCTCACCTAGTCAGGGTCATGCCAGGCAAGGCTTACTGTGGACTGATTGGTGCTTAGGAGGGCTGTAGTCTAGGAATATGCCCTTGTCATTTCCCCTGTATGTATGTGGTCAAATGTTCCAGACACTGAGATGTGAAATGCTTTGTTTGCTGTCCCAGAATATACTTTGCTAAAGGGGAACTTGAGATGTTCTGAGCTCCCTATAATTCTGCTGTCTGATGCTTTTTACTGACTTATTTTCTGCTTCCACATGTGAAGGGTATAAAAAAGGCTGTGCCATTAATAAGCTTGCTGGTCTGAGTCATCAGTACTCATAGCCCTCCTGACCACAGCTTTTGATGTTTTCCTTTCATTATATTTTTATTACATTTTTGTCCCTGGCCCTTCCTCTTGGGATCCTGTCCAGAACCCTGATAAGGGTGGCCTGGGTCAATGATCCATACTGGTACTTTTGGCTGACATTTGATCTTTTTCATTCTTGTATACTAATTGTTGTTTGAATATATAGCACTTTATTGGTTCCATTTGATTGACATGTGAATTATTTGCAGTGTTCAGTTATTAAGAATAACTATGCCCTGAAGATTCTTGGACATAAACACTCATTTTTGGATATGTACTTAGTTGCACAATCACTTATTTCAAATTTCTAGTATAGTTTTATAAGAAATTTCCAGACAAGATTGAATAAGTTTGTAAAAATTTACACTCCTATTAGTGACTTGTAAGGGTGCTTGTTACTCTACATTCTCAACATACTTGATATAGTCAGCCATTCAAAGTTTGAATATTCTCACGATGATATTGTATCTGAGGAGTATTTTGTAATATAAACTTTGACTTCTCTCCAAATGAATCTGTTTTGTGTTTTGAAAAAATAGGAATAATGTAATAATAAATGATTTGAGAAGCAACAAAGAAAAGAAAAAAACAATAAATGAAGCTATTATTTAGTATATGAAACAAAGTTCAAATCTGAGTAAATATAGAAAAAAAGGCCTTGAGGCCTAGAAAATATTTTCAACAAAATCATTGAAGAAAAATTTCCTAACATGAAGAAGGAAATGCCTATTAAGGTACAAGAAGCATACACAACACCAAATAGATTGAATCAGAAAAGAAAGTCCCCTCTGTAACATGAATCTTAGAAGGTCTAATTAATAAATAAATAAATAAACAAACAAATAAATAAAAACAGAGCTAGATATTGGGGTAAAAGCTGAAAAATCCGAGAAACAGTCATGTTATGCTTCTACTAAATCCTCATCCTCAAGAGAGAAACTTCCTGTTTACTCATGCCTTATATACCTTTCAATGCCCTGCCATCTTGCTTCCTTCTTAGTGCTGGGATTAAAGGTGTGTGCCACCACACCTGGCTCTGTTTACAGTGTGGCCTTGAACTCACAGAGATTTAGATGGATCTCTGCCTCTCAAATACTAGGATTAAAGGAGTGTACTACCACTGCCTGACCTCTATGTTTATTATAGTGGCTGGTATTGTCCTCTGATCCCCAGGAAGCTTTATTGGGGTACAAAATATATCACCACAGCCCTCAACACATAATAATCAAAACACTAAACATACAGAACAAAGAGAGACTAATAAAAGCTGCATGAGAAAAAGAGCAAGTAACATATATTAGACCTATGAAATTTACACCAAACTTCTCAGTTTGAGACTGTCAAAGCTAGAAGGGCCTGGATAGAAGTCCTACAGAATCTAAAGGACCACACATGACAGGCCAGACTACTACAATCAATAAAACTTTCAGTCACTATAGATGTAGAAAAGAAGATATTGCATGATAAAATCAAATTTAAATAACATTTATCCACAAATCCAGCCCTAGAAAAAGTATTGGAAGGAAATCAAAAGAAAGGAAACACACACACACACACACACACACACACACACACACACACACACACACTACCAACACCAACAAACTAACAGGAATTAATGATCATTGGTCATTTATATTTCTCAATATCAATGAACTCAATTCCACAATAAAAAGACATAGACTAACAGAATAGATTTGAAAACAGGATCCATCCTTCTGCTGTATACAAGAAATACGCCTCACCATGAAAGATAAACATTAACTGAGAGTAAAAAATTGGAATAATATTTTCCAAGCAAATGTACCTAAGAAGCAAGCTGGTGTAGCTATTCTAATGTCTAACAAAATAGACTTCAAACTGAAATTGATCAAAAGAGACAGGGAAGGATACTACATAATAATCAAAGGAAAAGTCCACCAAGATGATGTTTCAATTCTTAACACCTATGCCCTGAATGCAAGCACACCAATATCTGTAAAAGAAAGATTATTAAAACTTAAATCACGCAATGACCCTCATACAATGATAGCAGGAGACTTCAAAATCCCACTCTCATCAATGGTCAAGTCATCCAGACAAAAACTAAACAGAAATGCTGGAGCTAACTGAAGCTATAAACCAAATGAACCTAACAGAAATCTATAGAACATTCCACCTAAACACAAAAGAATATACCTTCTTTTCAGGACCTCATTGAACTTTCTCTAAAATTGACTATATACTCAGTCACAAAGCAATTCTCAAAAGATACAAGAAAATTGAAATAATCTCCTGCATCCTATCAGACCACCATGGATTAAAACTGGATTTCAGTAATAACAGAAAACCTTCAAACTCATGGGAAATGAACAGCTCTCCACTGAATGATTACTGTGTAAAGGAATAAATAAAAAAAAAAAAGAAAGTAAAGACTTCCTGGATTTCAATGAAAATGAATGCACAACATACCCACACTCATGGAACACAATGAAAGCAGTGCTAACAGTTCATAGCACTAAGTACCTCCATTTAAAAAAATGAAGAGATCTCATACTAGCAACTTAACAGCACACCTGAAAACTCTAGAGCAAAAAGAAGCAAGCTAACTCAAGAGAGCAGACAGCAGGAAATAATCAAGAAAATAGAAACCAAGAATTAAACAAAGAATTAATTAAACAAAGAGTTGGTTCTTTGAGAAAATCAACAAGATAAAAAAAAACCCTTATCTAAACTAAGACAGAGAGAATATCTAAATTAACAAAATCACAAAAAAGAGTGCATAACAGATACCAGGAAATCTGAAGAATCATTAGGTCATACTTTAAAAGTCTATACTGCACAAAATCTAAATGAAATGAATAATTTTCACTTATAGGTAACACCAAAGTTAAATCAAGACAATATTTATGAAAGAATAAATAAAAAGAAAAAAGAAGAGAAAAATCTTTGAATGGAAAAATAGTACTAATATGAATAACAAAGGAAATGGTATAGCTTAGGCTGGTGAAAGACACCCACTGGGCAGCCTGAGTCCTCAAAGTTTATTCTGCCTGAAGCATCCACAGGCCAGCCTGATGCCATGCAGCTCAGGTGAGCACCACCAGGCAGTCTGGGTCCTCACGGTTTGGCTCTCCTGAAGCATTCACAGTCCTTCCCAGCACCTTGTCCTGTCTGGCACATGAGTATCATTATGATGATCAAGTATATTGTGGAGAAATGGGAGAGAAAGAGGCGGAGTGGTTTGTGTGCTGTGGTAAGAAATGGTACTGAAGAAGCAAGGGCAGTGAGGAATGGACTGATGATGTTAGTGGCCTTTTTGCCACCTGGGAACAGGGTGACCTCTGGGTCTAGGCTGCTGCATAGGGCCATGTATGAGTCCATGTTTCTACCACAGTGGAGAGCTATATTGACATCCATGACCCACGTTGCCACCAATGCCATGGGGATGCCCTGGGTCTAGGCTGCCACCTGGGGCCATTTTGGTGTCCAAGGACTGTGCCACTGCTTGTGCTGTGTTGATCCAAATTGCCTGTGCTACCACGGGGGACCTGATGACAACCTCTGGGCTGCTGCCATGGGACATATCTGCTTCTATGGCCCAGCAGCAGCCAGAGTCAAGGTTGATGTCCGTGTCTCCCATTGCCACAGGGGGCTGAGCAGATGCCCAGGGTCTGGACAGCTACCTAAGACTGTGTTGGTGTCTGAGGACCTTGCTGCCACCAGGGCCATACTGATCTGGGTAGCCTGTCCTGCTACCAGAACCATGGTGACATCCAGTCCTGAGCTCGTGCCAAGGGCATGGCTGGGTCCATGTTCCTGATACAACTGGAGTCTGTGATGATGTCCATGGCCCACAATACTGCAGGGGGTCATAGGAACCACATCTGTTGAAATCCAAGGGCCATGCTGAGCCAGCCCCACTGCTCAATGGCCCTGGGATAGCTGGTCTGCCCCTTACTGGATACTTCAGCAGGAGAGCTGACTTTTGCACTCAAGAGAGATGGCCCCACTGCTTACCCCAGGCATGTGAGAGCTGGCTACAATGGCATGGACCTAGGAGAGCTGGCTCTGCCATTTGCCTGAGGGGGCAGTCCCAGTGTTCCAGACCAACCAGCTCAGCTATTACCCAGACTCATATCCTGGGCCTGGAGTTGGCCCACCCAATATCTACCCCATCTATGATCTGCTGGAGTTCGCGAAGGAATTGGTCCTGTGGAAAGAGTACCAGCAGGATATCAGAGAGGAGATGAAGGCCCAGTGATGATGGGGTGCCAGAGGTCTTGAACCAGACAAATGACTCATTGCAATGAACATTTTGCTAGTGGGGCTGATTGGACAAAAAAAAAAAAAAAAAAAAAAAAAAAAGCATGACACGTTGCAGCTCCCAATGCCACTAGGATGAGTGAAGAGGTGTTGGAAAGATAGAGTGTAGACAAATTTCTTAATGGTCTTTTTAAATAAGGAACACCAAGCCAAATATAGGGGTGAAAGCCTTAGAGATCAGGGAAACAGTGAGAGTCACCAGCTAACCTTAACTCACCACACTGTAGCTTCCAAAGAGAGCTACTTCTTGTCTACCCAGGCTTTTATTGCCTTGCTGTTCTGCCCTCTCATTGGCTCTTAGCCCAGCTACCTCACTTCCTTGTTACTGCCTATCTGTACAGACCTCCAGGTCTCTATGGTTGGTACTGGGATTATAGGCATGTGTCACCATGCTTGGTTGTTCCCTAGTGTGTCCTTGAACACACAGAAACTCTGTTTGCCATGTGATCAGATTAAGGGTGTGTGCTATCACTGCCTGACTTTTGTGTTTATGGCTTGCTATGTCCTCTGATCTCCAGGCAAAGTTTATTTATTAACATACAAATAAAATATCACCAAATTTCAGCACAAATAAAATATAACCACAGTGGAGGAGCAGGGTGGTTTGTTTGTTTTGTTTGCTTTTAATTAATTTTGGGGTGCATGCTGCAGAGGTAAGGGGCAGAAATGGAGGGAATGGGAGGTGAGCAAGATTGGGATGCATGATGTGAAATTCCCAAATAACCAATAAATAATTATATTAAAAAATTAAAAATTAAAAACAGAAAAAGGCTTAGAATGGAAAAACAGCTTTAATATGCATAACAAAAGTGATATAGTCAAAATCAACAGAATAAAAATTTTTTAAATGTTAAAAAATTAAGAGATGGGTCTTATACATAAAGAAAGTAAATATGTGATACTACCACAGAAAATGTAACATAATTGAGGCCAGTATACTAGAAGAATATGTGTAAATTAACTTATGTTACTGTTACCTTATAAAAGAAAAATGCTTCTAAATTCATCCTCAAAATTTTATATGTTCCTCATATACAATAAAATGACTCAAAATTCAAAAGTAATTAATATAAAATATAATAAAAACAAATGGACAATAAACTGGAATCAGGGCTTCCAATCTTGATAACACACATAGTACACAAGGAGAAATATACAAAAGTAATAGGAGAATTTAATATACCAATGCAGTTCAAAGAGGAAACAACATTAGTAGTGATATAGAGAACCCAGAAAACTGCAATGAGGCAGATGATATAGATATACATTAAACCTCATACTCTAAGGTTAGATAAATAGGCCTTTTTTTCAAACACACATGCTCAAATATCCATAAAAATATGCCATGAATGATGTAAAAAACCTCCAAGTGCCCACTTTTACACTGTAATAAAATCAGACAACAAAATGTCTTTTCACTAGGAAATTTCAAAGTGCTATGAATCGTGTATTTGCAAAAGGGGAAATAAAGCCAAATCTGTAGAAGCTCTTAAATGTAATGATAATGAAAACATTATAAATTAGGATATATTGGAGCTAGAGAGAGGGCTTAGTTGTTAATAGGGTGTACTGATCTTGCAAAAGGTTTATTTGGTTCCCAGCACCTACACTGAGTGACTTCCCTGCTACACTTACACACACACACACACACACACACACACACACACACGTAGAAATTATTAAAATTAATAAAAACAAATCTTTAAAATGGGGCTACCTATTCATAAATTAAAATACATGGGAAACACATGGTAATTATTTTTAAAAACTATAGTCTTAAATATGTAACATAAATTAAATTATGCACATAATTAAAGATACAAACAGCATCATAATTCAAAAGATAGCAGACTAAAGGCTGGGTGTGGTAGCATAACTCACAATTCCAGCACTCAGAAGACTGAGGCAGGGGAATTATAGGCTAGCCTAGGCTATATAGCAAGATTCTGTCTAAAAATAGATAAATAAATAGATGATAGATAGATAGATAGATAGATAGATAGATAGAGTGAAAGAATTAAGAAAGATGAAAAGAGATGTCTTAGGTTTTCTATTGCTGTGAAGAGACACCATGACTGTGTTGACTCTTAAAAAGGAAGGAAAATACCTGAAGCTAGCTTACAGTTTCAGAGGTTTAGTCCATTATCATCACAGTTGGAAGCATGGCAATGTGCAGGCAGACATGGTGCTGGAGAAGGAGCTGAGAGTTCTACATCTTGATCGACAGGCAGCAGAAGGAGATTGTGTACCAAATTGGGTAGAGCTTGACTATATGAAACTTCAAAACCCATCCCAAAGTGATACATGTCCTCCAGCAAGTCCACACTTCCTCTAACAAGACCACAACTCCTAATAGTGCCACTCCTATGGGCCAAGCATTCAAACACATGAGTCTATGGAGGCCATACCTATTAAAACAACCACTAGAGATATTTAGAATACTATAATAAATCTAGTAGAAATAAAAATTAAAATTCAACAGACAAACCACTAACTCACCTAATTAAGGAAAAAGGGAGGATCCAAGGTCAGTTCCCAGTACCTATATTATCAGGTGGCTAAAATCCACCTGCCACTCCATCTCCAGAAAACCTGACACCCTGTTCTTGCTTCCAAGGACACTTTCACATACTTAGCATATACTGGTACAGAAACACATACACACACACACACACACACACACACACACACACACACACACACACATACACACACACACACTATATATATATATACTATTCATAAGTAAAATCAGAAAAAGGTATAATACACAAAATATATACAAGATAAAAACGTTTCACAACAACTTATAATCCTAGAAGGTTTTGTGGAGGGACATCTACCAGACTTTCAAAGATCTGATACTTCAGGTACTGTTTATATGATTCTAGAATATAGAAAATATTTCCCAATTTCATTCATAAAGGAAGTAAATATATTATAGAAAGTACAAACAGCATCCACAGACTAATCTTATAAATATTAATGCTTTTGCATTAATAAAATATTACCATATAGCATTCAAAACACATTTAAAACACCTTATACCCTGGTCAAAATGGACTTATTCCAAAATTATAAGAATTTGTGTTAAAAAATCCATTAATGTAGTTCAAGTTACTAGTATAACTAAAAGGAAAACTTACATGGTTTTCTTCACAGTTGTTGAAAAGATCGTTGGCAAAATTAAACAAACATTGAGTAAAGGGTAAGTAGGAAACAGGGAAATATTTCTAACATGATAATAACACATATCTATGCATGTACATACTCTGCGTATTTTCTCAAATGATAGAAACATGAACTCTGTATATGTGTATACTTGTTTCAAACACACTGATTATGTAATAGGACAATAGGGATATTCTCACAAAGATCAGAATTGAAATAATTCCTATTGTCTTCTTTCCTATTTTACATTACATTGAAATTAATAGAAATGAAATAAAGAGAATATCTAAAGATGTAAATTGAATTGATGAATAAAGAACAATAATATGATAGTATACCCAGAAAGCCCAAAAGAACTGCTGATAAAAATAAAACAAATAATAAAACAAATTAGTAATTTGGTAGGATATGCTATTTCAAAAATCAGTGTGCCTCTTATATAAAAACAACCAGTTATAATGCAGGAGATAATACAATTTAAATAGCAAGAAAGATATTTTGAACATTCTTAGTTAAATATCACAAAATCTATATCAAAAAGTTCTAATAATACCCCCCAAAGACACAACATAGATTTACAAATTCAAGGATAGATGTCCTTTAATTCAGTAAATATGACATTTCTTATATATGAATATAACTTTCAAATAAATACACCCTGTTTTTAAAAGTGGCCCATTTGGAAAAAAAATGCAATAATATGCAATCATAATTTAGTAAAATGCTGAAAACAAAGAACAATGAAGAAAATAACTCCTACTAGACACTAAGACTTCCTAGTTCTTTTGTAATTAACAGTGTTAGTACCAGCACATGAAACGACTTATCAGTAGAACTGAATAAAATAGTTCAGAGATATACCCAAGTGCAGGGAACCATGGAGTTGCCCTGACCTAGCTGCCTTGAGAGGCATGCATCATAGGTTTTTCAGGTTAGAGTCCATGGCTTCTGGGGCACAATGTGCTTTTGAGTTCCTGAGACTGAGACACCCCCTCAGGCAGTGAAGCATTCAGGCTGCTTTGTGTTTCTCTGTATGTTCCCTTAGTAGTCAAGGAAGCATGGAAACTTAACAG
The DNA here is from genome assembly GCF_903995425.1 of Onychomys torridus. Classification (NCBI taxonomy): domain Eukaryota; kingdom Metazoa; phylum Chordata; class Mammalia; order Rodentia; family Cricetidae; genus Onychomys; species Onychomys torridus. The sequence continues at coordinate 8,871,829 of NC_050466.1, read as the reverse complement.
GACACTTGATCTTACACATTAATCTTGTGAGCCCAGTATAGCTTGCAAACTTCATTGTATCCTGGCAACCACAACTGTATTATTCCAGAGAACTGCAATTATGTTCTGTTTCTGATAAAGGTATAAAGAGTCCGATTGCTCTCAATAAAATTGTCACAGACTCAGTCTTGTTGTGGCCCCTCCAATTCAAGCCTAGTTTCATTCCTCACAGAACTATCAGGTAACCTTGGCCCAGTAAGTAGGAGATGGCATTTACACTTGAAAGCATATGGTAATTTGAGAAGATAAAAGTGGCACCTTTGTTTGACTGGAGAGAAAAATGAAAAATTTCTGTAATAGCATAGTCATGGGGGGTGGTAGATAAAGCTAGATTTATACCTATACATACACCAAGATGAATTTCAAATGGCTTAGATATCTAATCACACACAAAAAAGAAATTAAACCACACAAATTCTAGAAGAAAGCAAGATGAAATTCCCTTTACAACCCAATTATGAAGTTCTATGGCTCACAATCAATAGCAAAATCCAAAGATTGATAGGACTTGGCTGTAGTTCATTCATGGAGTGCTTGCTCAGTATGGTTCTATTTCTAGTGCATATGCTGGCCACTCACACAGTTACACATATGCACATGAAAGCGCGCGCGCACGTACACACACACACACACACACACACACACACACACACACACACACACACACACACACACACACACACACACACGGAAATCCTTTCACACAGGAAACAAACAACAAGCAAACTCAGAGGCAATGAAAATGGCAGAATGGCATGCCTCATGTTAAGTTTTTCCTTGTGACAGTATTCCAGTGGTGACTGACATTCTGCTGTTTGGACAGTCTTCATTTTCATATGAGCCCTGATGAAGCTTGAAACTAAATGATAATTTTCCAATGTAAATTTTCATTTTAGAGCATAGTTTTCAGCTACATCTTCTCTGTAAGAATTTTAATATTTTAAATCTTTGAGCTTTCAGCTCAACTCCATGACCCTCATTTTCTTTGTAATATTTGGGATAGCAGTTTCTAACTCCACAAATTTACTAAATAACATAAATTGTTCTAGCATATACTTTATTTTAAGTGATTATAGGTGATCAAAGTTTAAGTGGTGATTTTCTCTGAGGACTATGAACTGCTAAACCACACCTCTTTTTTCTTTATTATTATGTGTTTTAAATTTTATACATCAGCCATGGGTTCCCCTGGCCTCCCCCCTCCCCCCCAGCCCCACCCTCCCCCCATCCCCTCCCCTGCATTCCCATGTCCTCCAGGATCAATTTGATAATTTTCTGGCATCTGTTCCTCCTGGGAGAGTTTGCTTCTTCCTTTTCAAGGGCTTTCAGGTGAACTGTCAAGTCAGTAGCACGAGATTTCTCCAGCTTCTTTATGTGGGCATTTAGTGCTATGAATTTCCCTCTTAGCACTGCTTTCATAGTGTCCCATAAGTTTGGGTATGTGGAGTATTCATTTTCATTGATCTCTTGGAAGTCTTTAATTTCTACCTTTCTTTCTTCCTTAACCCATTGGTGATTCAGTTGAGCATTATTCAGTTTCCATGAGATTGTAGGATTTCTGTAGTTTTTTGTTGTTGTTGAAACCTTACTGTAAACCATGGTGGTCCGATAGAACACAGGAGGTCATTCCAATTGTTTTGTATCTGTTGAGATTTGCTTTGTGGCCAAGTATGTGGTCGATTTTAGAGAAGGTTCCATGGGGTACTGAGAAGAAGTTATGTTCTTTTTTGTTCTGGTGGAATGTTCTGTAGATATCGATTAAGTCCATTTGAGCCATAACATCAGTTAAGACCATTATGTATGTGTCTGTTAAGTTTCAATTTGGCCAATCTGTCCAGAGGTGAAAGTGGGGTGTTGAAGTCTCCTACTATTAATGTGTGGGGTTTTATATGTGATTTAAGCTTTAGTAATGTTTCTTTTACATATGTGGTTGCCCTTGTGTTTGGTGCATAAATGTTCAGAATTGAAATTTCATCTTGGTGGATCTTTCCTGCAATGAGTATGTAATGTCCTTCATCATCTCTTTTGATTGATTTTAGTTTGAAGTCTATTTTGCTGGATATTAGGATGGCTACACCAGCTTGCTTCTCAAGACCATTTGATTGGAAAGTCTTTTCTCAGCCTTTTATTCTTAGGAGGTGTCTGTCTTTGAATTTGAGTTGTGTTTCTTGTATGCAGCAGAAAGATGGGTCCTGTTTTCGTATCCATTCTGTTAGTCTGTGTCTTTTTATAGGTGAATTAAGTACATTGATATTAAGGGATATTAATGACCAGTGATTGTTCATTCCTGTTATTATTTTTGTTTTTTGGTGGTAGTGTGTGTGTACTTCTCTTCTTTGGGGTTTACTGCTGTGGTGTTATCTATTGCCTGTGTTTTCATGGGTGTATCTGCCTTCCTTAGGTTGGAATTTTTCTTCTAGTGCTTTCTGTAGGGTTGGGTTTGTGGATAAGTATTGTTTAAATCTGGTTTTGTCTTGGAAGGTCTTGTTCACACCATCTATGATGATTGAAAGTTTTGCTGGGTATATTAGTCTAGGCTGGCATCCATGGTGTCTTAGTGTCTGCATTATATCTGTCCAGGTCCTTCTGGCTTTCAAAGTCTCCATTGAGAAATCGGGTGTTATTCTTTATAAGTCACTCGGCCTATTTCCTTTGCTGCCCTTAATATTCTTTCTTTATTCTGTATGTTTAGTTGTTTAATTATTATGTGGTGAGGGGACTTTTTTGGGGGTCTAGTCTGTTTGGTGTTCTATAGGCTTCTTGTATCTTCCTAGGCATTTCCTTCTTTAAGTTGGGAAAGTTTTCTTCTATGATCTTGTTCAATATATTTTCTGTCCCTTTGAGTTGGTATCCTTCTCCTTCCTCTATCCCTATTATTCATAGGTTTGGTCTTTTCATGGTGTCCCAAATTTCTTGGACATTTTGGGTCATGACATTGTTGGTTTTAGTTTTTTCTCTGACTGATGAATCTACTTCTTCTAATGTATCTTCAACACCAGAAATCCTCTCTTCCATCTCTTGCATTCTGTTGGTTATAATTGCCTCTGAAGTTCCTGTTTGTTTACTCAGATTTTCTACTTCCAGCATTCCTTCTGCTAGTGTCTTCTTCATTTTTTTCTATTGCCCTCTTCAGGTCTTGGAATCTTTCCCTGGTCTGTTTCATTGCTTTTTTATGTTTTTCTTTCAGGGACTTATTGTTTTCTTCTGCTTTAATTGTCCTTTCCTCTAGTTTTTTTATAGCATTCTTCCCATTTTTTATTTGTCTGTTCCTCCACTTTATTTTTGATTTCTTCTATATAAGGCTCTAGCCTCTTCATGATGTTACTTATAAGGTTGTTTTCTTCTTCTTCTTCCACTCCGTGATGTTCAGGTCTAGCTGTTGGAGAAGGCCTAGGTTCTAGTGATGCTGTATTGCTCTTTATTTATTTTTTTGTATGTACTTCTGCCTTGATGTCTTCCCATCTCCTCATGGGTTCGTTCTTGGTCTTATCAGTGTACTTGGTCCAGACAGAGCTGACAGATTTAGGGAGCTTCTCTCTGATCCAGATGGAAGTTCTGGGTTGGATGGGAGCTCTGATCCAGATGAGAGTGCTGGCCAGATAGGAGCTAGGGGGCTAGATTCTGAGTCTCAGGAAGTCTCTGGAGTCTCCTTATCTTGTCCAGATGGGAGCTCCTCTTGTCCAGATGGGAGTTCCAGGATAGGATGGAAGCTCTGGTCCAGATGGGAGTTCTGAGTCAGATGGGAGCTGGGGGCTGGTCTCTGAGTCTCCGGAAGTGGCTGTGGTCTCTGGCAAATGGGTGTGGGGGCAGGGTGTGGAGA